>NW_027361715.1:0-442500 GCF_039654945.1 Dendrobates tinctorius | reverse complement strand
CTTTTAGGATTGCTACTTCCAATAGGTGGCACTAGAGTTCTAGTCCTCTTCCTCTCTGAAGAGACAATTTGCATAAATAGAAGGAAAAACAATGACTGGGTTGAGAATGCTTGAAATAAACTTTGAGGAACCGTTGAATGCAGCAGGACTGTTTTGCCATAATGACTATGTGCACATGGAGTCTTCTTACTGAGTTCTTGGAGCAAAAACTGAGCAAAACCTTCAAGTTTTTGAGGATTTTGAATTTTCTTACCCCTACCAGTTTGAAATTGATGTCCAGTTCTAGTAATTTTACATTGAACTATGAATTAAACAGCTATTCCCATGTCTAGAAATGATCACTTACCCATAGTATGGGTGATAATTTTCTGATCAGTGGGGAACTGACTCTGCTAAGCGCCATCTGAATGCAGCAGTGGCCAGACATGTGCACCACCTCTTCATTTATTGTCTATAGGACTGCCAGAAAAAGCTGAGTGCTGCACCCCAATATCCCTGTGCAGTGCCAGGGAGAATGAATGAAGCAGTGCTGATGTGTGAGGGTGTGAAAGAAATTGTCATTCGCCTCTATCACTAGAGACATCTTCAAGATCTGTATTCGAATATGTGTTTTATTGGATTGCATGAGTAATGTGATATATGAATCTTCATAGAGTTCTATAGGCACTAAGTGATGTAATTAATGTAATGTATTGTGATTAATGTATAATGTATATTATGCGTAGTATATAAGGAAAATACAGGCTTCAGTATAAGACAAAGGAATAGCATAGGATATAGGGATTAAGTTAGAAAAGGGAAAGATGCAGTTGTGGGCATATTAGATATAGGAAGTAGGAAGTAAATTGCACAGGTTAGGATACAATTGCATGTTTAGGATTAGTCCCAGCATGGGAGATGGCACGGTCAGTTAATATGTCTGGTTTTAAGTCACACAGATGATAGTTGGAGATTAGATCTGAGATAAAGTCTTAGCAGGAGTTCAAAACCAGAGGGCTGGAGAAGTACGGATTGTTTGGCAATATGAGAACATCGGCAACTGTCTTCAGTGGACATTCCTATAACATTCGCAGCCTACAGCCTGAGCTAAGCATTGAGAAGTGTGCCTTATTCCCTTCCAGCAAGTTGAAGTTGGATGAGAAAATGCATGAGTGAGAAGGGACAGGACACATGGAAACTTGGAAACTGCAAAGCCGGATGGAGTATCCCAGGGGCCAGAGATGCCAGTTAGGAAAGGGATAGTTCCGGTGGACCAAACAGAGAATGTGGAAATTTACTGTGCTGTAACTGCAATTGAACTCAAGATGCTAAATAAAGTTGATCTTAAGAAGCAGATGTACCTGATTTGTGTGTGTATGTCCCTGGATTCGGAATTATGGAGTCGGAGGAGTCCTTTGGCCGAAACGTGAGTGTACTGCATCACACGGGAATCAGGACACTTTACTTGTGGGGAGCAATCGTGTGGGAACATAGACGCCCCTCCCCCATGACTACCGTCCTATGCACCTTACACTATGCATAGGCGGCAACACCATTCAGATGGGCTCTGCAGAGCCTCGTTCTCAAGATCAGTGGGATTCAAAGTGGTCGAATCTTCATTGATCAGCAAATTATCAACTATTACATATATAAGTGATAACTTCTAAAGATGAGAAATACCCTTAAAACTTAAGGCCAACCTAATAAATGTTGTTAATTTGTGAATCTCTGTAAAAAAAAAAGCAACTAATAGCAGTCTTGGTGTCAGATTTGTTTGTATTGGATATGCTCACTTAACAGAGAGATGGAAACCTGTATGGGTAATACATGCTCAATACAAAAAGCCTCCTCTTCCTTTCATTCCTAATGAATAGGTTCTTCTGTTCTTACAAACCACTGGTTTTGTAACCCTGATACAGTCATAAGGTTTTTTGTAGAAAAATGTCAATTCAGCTAACCAATCCTTGTTAGAGATAGGTATCTCAGGAGACTTCCAGGGTAGACCATCTGTGGTCTGGATGTGGTGCATGGAGTATGCATTGGTCTGGCTTCTAGGTCAACTAGCTCTCAGGGGTCCAGAAGGAGACGTTTAACAGCACTAAAAGAAGGTAATAAAAACGCATTCTTTATTCATATCAGATAAATAAATTGGTAGAACAGGAATATGTTAAAAAAAAACATCCTACATATGAGTTTCAGGTAGGTAGGTGCTATGATTGAGCTTTCTTCTACCCAAAACGTATGATTGTAGGGAAGGTGACCTGATGGACGGACTTGTCTGTAGGGAGAAGGGACGGTTTGTGCACTGTAGACGGATGTTTGTAATGACAGAAGGGAAACAGCTGGGGAATATGGAAAAGGAGTGCAGTACCTTAGTTTGACCACAAGATGGCAGGGGGGAGCGTGAGAACAGGACTTTACAGCAGATAAGGGCTACGAAAACGCTTAGTCATGGGGGGCGGGGAGATAGGAACCCAGGAGGGAAATTCCCGAGGAGGGAGATAAATAGGACAGGAGAGGGTTCCAGTCCCGGGAGGAGCTCAGGAGGAGAAGAGACAGTCAGGAGAATGGACAGCGGTGGAAAGCTTGACCAAGGGACTGAGAAGAAGAGACAGTCAGGGGGGTGGCCCCAACACAAAGAACCGCAGAACAGACAAGGCCCCGGGGGTACCAAACTGACGACGACCTCTGACTGGTGGTAGATAGGCCTAGGGCAGCACCCAGCGAAAGAGCAGCAAAGGAACGTCACTACGACAGAAGAAAGGTGCAGGTACCCGGGCCTGGATTTGGAGAGCTGTGAAGGTGCTGTGGTGTATGGCTACGGTCGTCAGGAGGATGGCCAATAAACTCGGACCTGTTGTGCCCGAAAATCTGCCTCCGTTTCGTCTCTGTGTTGTCTGTGCACGGTATGCAGTGGACCACCCCCCAATCTAGCCCTTACTACATTTGGCGTAGTCGGCAGGATCGCCGCAGCCAATACTTCAACTTCAGCGGCAAGCCTGCGACCGAAGTACCCAAAAGAACTTGAGTTGCTTTACCTGAGGATTACAAACCTGAGACTTTATTCCGGATCATTGGCTGTCATCAAAGGATCTGGGGCAGTACAAAAATCGGACAAAATGGCTGTGGTATTCCAGTGTCAGGAAGAGGCACAGACGTTTGCAGCTGTACTGGACGATCTGGGGCTATATCAAATCCTCCCCTGGGGGGAGCGGTGTGCATCTGGAGACAGCCGCCCCCTCATGCTGGACCCTGGAAGATGGATGGAGATGCTGACCACCACCCCACCCAAGAACGGGAGTGGCCCAGGTGGGGAGACTGGCTGCGGCTGCTTGGCGCCATTCAGTTGCTGTACACTGGACGGAATGCGATGCTGCAGCTGCCGCGGTCTCGGATGCCTGGAATGGCGGTGGCGCCATGAGGTCGAGTATCGTCAGGAGAACTGCCCCTGGGAGCCACCGACAATACCCCGGACACCGGTCAGAAAAGATGAGCGACTTCGGGCCCTGCTGGAGCAGCCGCCGAAGAAGTCTTCAGGGAGCCTCCCCACGGAACTGTCGAGCCTGCAGGCTGGCCTTGTCGGATGGCGGAGTGAAGATTCACGGCAGTTGAAGGAGCGGCGGGAAAGCCTGCTGGGAGCTGCGGCGCTGGGGAAGGTGAGTGTTCCCCCGGCCCCGACACCGGCCCTCAGCCTCCCCGCCCGACCTCACACTCTTCAGTGACCCCAGCTCCGGACGATTCCACGGCCCTTGCCAGGCCGACCAACGTCCCCAACAACGACCCCGAGCCACCCCGCCTGGTGGCACCTCATCCCATGTTGCCGGCACGGAACCAGCCCGTGGCCGCCCCCCCGCGCACCAGCATACGGCAGCAGCCTATCCATCGGGGCCTGCCGCCATTTCGGCCCCGCTCCAGGTCACCGCTGCAACCGGGCCATCGGCCGCCGCACCAGCCTCTGCGGTTGTCGCTGTTCCATCTGCCGCCTTGGCTGCAGTCGACTCGCTGTTGCCCACGGCCGCCTTGGTTCCGGTTGCGGCCTCCCTTGCGGCCGCGTCCACTTCACTCCCAGAGCCAGCTGCAGCCTACTTGTCGGGCTCTGCGGCCTACTCACCGGGACCCACGGCTGCCTCTGCCCGTTGCCTAAGCCCCAGCTGCTGCTGGGCCGCCGGAATCGGTGGCCGCCTCTGCCCCGCTCTCGACCCCAACTGTGGCCTGCCCAACAGACTCTGTGGCCTACACTGGACCCTCCACTTGGGTTGCGGAGGTCAATGAGAAGAAGAAGGCCAGAGAGCAGGAGATTTGGGGGCTGCTCCACGAGAAATGAGAGGCTGGAATGGCAGCCCCACAGTCCATCGGGTGGCTTGTATCTGAATTGGCGGAACATCGGCCTACAGGAGATTGCCCGGACTACCGGGATTTATATGCACCATTGTACAGCCTAAAGGACAATTTCACGTCCAAGATAAGGAAATGTTTTTTTTCTGTTTTTCTCCAGATACAGCGGGGATGCCTAGGGGAAGGTGCTTATGTTAAAGGAAGGGGGAGTATACATGTTCTGTTTTTGAAATGTTGTGCTTAAAGAAATGTTGTGTTGAAAGAAAAAAAACAAACAAAAAAAAGCAAGAAAAAGGGGTTACTCCTGTTAAGTAACTCATATTGTTATTAAAACAAAGGAAACTGTATATACGGTATACAAAAAGTTGGTTTAATGTGTAATATGTATAAGAATGTGAAACAGGTCCCGGGTACAGGGTACGATAAAAGCGCTGACCATGACTTTCTAACTTGATGGACAAAGAGACGGAAGATATTGAACCAGACAGTGGTCGTTCAGTCAGGTCCTCGACACCACGTACACCCAAAAGTATAGGCGGACGCTGACGATGACCTCGTAGGCGTAAGGCCTCAGTCATGGTGTTCCGGACAGTTGAGGGTCACAGAAGGGGAGAGTAATGGGAGGTACATGCCGTAGAGTAGTCCGGGTGGACCTAGCCCAACCTGAAAGAAGTTGTCATGTGGCGTGCGCACCGGCGAGTAGTGGTAGGCTGCTCGGAGCATGGTGCTCCCAGTTTGGTTCGGCCCCCCGCGTATGGCGGGTTTGGCCCAACAACCGGTCCGACAACAGACGGTGGACAAGCTTCAGGATGATGAAGGTAGGGAATATGATTGTCGAGGATGACAATAGACAAAGGAAAGGAAGTGTAGGGAAGGTGACCTGACGGACAGACTTGTCTGTAGGGAGAAGGGACAGTTTGTGCACTGTAGATGGATGTTTGTAATGACAGAAGGGAAACAGCTGGGGAATATGGAAAAGGAGTGCAGTACCTTAGTTTGACCACAAGATGGCAGGAGTGAGCGTGAGAACAGAACTTTACAGCAGCTTAGGGCTACGAAAACGCTTAGTCATGGGGGGCGGGGAGATAGTAGCCCAGGAGGGAAATTCAGGAGGGAGATAAATAGGACAGGAGAGGGTTCCAGAGGGTTCCAGTCCCGGGAGGAGCTCAGGAGGAGAAGAGACAGTCAGGAGAATGGACAGCGGTGGAGAGCTTGGCCAAGGGACTGAGAAGAAGAGACAGTCGGGGGGTGGCCCCGCCACGAAGAACTGCAGAACAGACAAGGCCCCGGGAGTACCAAATTGACGACAACCTCGGACTGGTGAAGCGCTGGTGGTAGATGGGCCTAGAGCAGCCCCAGCGAAGGAGCCACGAGGAACGTCACTACGATAGACGAAAGGTGCAGGTACCCAGGTCTGGATACAGAGAGCTGTGAAGGTGCTGCGGTGTATGGCTACGGTCGTCAGGAGGATGGCCAATAAACTCGGACCTGTTGTACCCGAAAATCTGCCTCCGTCTCGTCTCTGTGTCGTCTGTGCGCGGTAAGCAGTGGACCACCCCCCAATCTGGCCCTTACTACATGATTAAAGACTAAGTTTTAACTACTTTCCTTTGATCATGGAGAACATCTCCTTTTGGACTATTGAAAGCTAAAGTTTTTGGCATTACCATGCCAATTACCTAAGGAAAGGTCATCAACATTGTATCCCTGAACCGCAATTTTTAGGAGACCTGCTCTATGTATTTATGTATGAGGTCTTGTTGGCAATGATATCAGGGAAAAAGAGTTCCCAGATTGACTTTTGAGAGAGAGAGATCATTTACAAACCTTTTTCCAATGCAGCATTGCCAGTGACCATTTCCACTCAACGTTATTAAGACAGTGTTTTTACTGAATTGTCATCTTTAACATCTTTTTGGTTGTTTTTGTTGCACTTTTTTCCTTACTTTTTTATCTGTATATATAAACCTTAAGAATGGTCAGATCCCTTCATTTAGCCACTTGACGGCTTTCGAAGTTTGAAGCGGTAGCAAAAAGCTCAAAAAACTGAGGACATGCACAGCAAGCTGTTTTGACGTTGCAGTACATATGTTAATTCATTAAAATGGCTTTAAATTTCTTTTTTATGGAAATGCCAGGTGGAATCTGCCTGAAAAAGACGTATGCGAAGACGTCATACTCAGTTCTTCTTTTCTTGTCTTACCTATCTAAGCTGCAAGTGAACACTCCACTTCCACGCTGATGAAGAACAGGTACCCGGAAATAAATATTTGTAAATCGGCATCTGGTTTGGCTAATACCAAATCGCATGATGCAAGGCTTATTTGTTAAAGCGTTGGACATTGCCTAAAAAGTAATGAGATAGTGGGTTTGTTCTGTTTTTGTTTTTGTCCCTTTTGGGAGAGATCTAATTTTCGTATTTAGGCAAAAAATTTGACTTTTCAGTATGACAGCCATTAATTAACCTAAATTTGACTTAAAAAATGGATTAGTGTTTTTATTAGTTATTAGATTTTTTTTTGTATTAATTATTTAGTACAGATTTTTTTCTGAAGCACATAGCAATAGCAATAACTGGCCATTACCTACCGGTTTCCATGTAGATAACACAATAGTTTAACACAGGCTAGAAATCACTAGTTGAAGGACATAAACCCCCTTTTTATATGTTCTGTACCAATAGAGTTAATTAGGATCTTTACAGCTACGAATGTGAAAATAATGGACATTAAAATAAATCCTAGAAGAATAAATGGCGACTGGTCCGCAGCTCGTGTTTCTTTTTTAATGTTTTCATTATTTACATATCGTTCCGCAGATCTTGTTTATTTCCCGACAACCGAGAGATATGAGGTTGAACTTTAAACTGAGTAAATTACGTTCCTGGATACGACGGTAATTGCAAAGTGTTTCAAAGACTATCATAGCTGTAAAATATTGATTTTCTCATCTCCGCTGCTAAGTCTTACCAGATAGCGGAGTGACAGAGGGAGAGGAAAAAAAAAAAAGAGGACAAAACTGTGAAATGTGTGGCATTGATTAAGTGGCTGAAGACTCTCTGCTTGTGCTAGACATCGATTCCCACCCTGGATCCCTGTTTGGACTGATTGATGGTATTGTGGTTTCATGTCATCTGGAACTACAATCATATTTTACCACCATGCTTGTGAGGACTCGGCTAAATGAGAACAATTGGACCAAGAGGCTGTCCGTCACATTTCACTGATTTATTGAACATGGCGTTCCAGTTATATTGTGTTCTGCCTAAAAGTGTCCATAATTAAAGTGGATTGCTTAAATGTGTGGAGGTGAGCAAACGCCATGTTCAGGGCTCTTGTTTATTGGGAAAAATAAGCCAGGAGGCTTTTTTTTTTCTTTTTTTCAAGAAAGAAACTAAACTCCAATATTTCCAGAGTAACAATTTGTTTGCACTTCAATTAAATGGAAACAAGGTGACGTGTGTCCGAATGAATGCATATATTCGCAATGTATCAAATTTAAAGGGGTTGTCCCGAACTTTTATATCTTAGGATAGGTCATCAATATCAAATGGGGTGGGGTGCCGATCAGCTGCTCCCAGAGCCAGCAGCAGCTAGATGTGATCAGTTAAGGAGCTGCACAGCAAAGTTCTATCAACTGCATGGAGGTGGACTTGCAGTACCCCACTGTGGCCACTATCTGGATGTCTGAGCTGTGCTTTTTTGCTCACAACTGAGCACATCAAAACTCGATCAGCACCGGAAACAGCTGATTGGCAGGGCTGCTCGGTGTAGGGCCCCCACCCCCCAATTTTTTTGTTGAAGGCTTGTACACGTTCATAAAAATCAGACAAGTGCTATAGATTGTTTTGATGGATAATCCTCTTCCCCATTTTATATGCTATTGGGCCGTACACATGTCAGACTTTTTTTCATTGGAGATGCCCAATTTGCATTCGATTATCGGACCGCACTCGGCCATTCGTGTCTTTGGGTCCGGGCCAAAAATCACACTCAGATGACATCTCAACGAAGTCTAATTTTCACAGTGTGGCAGAATGGAGAAGGTGGTTAATTTTTTTCTTCTCCTCATCTGAAAAGATTGGATCGCCCCATGATTACACAGTGCACAGTCTCTGATCACAGTGTGGTCAGAGTGTAATTAGCATAATCAGACTGATTTTCTCCAGAAAGTGAAAAACAGTCATGACCCTAGCCATCTATATAAAAGTACCAAAAAAACCCTGTTAAAGGGAATCCATCACCATGAAAATTAGTCCAACCTGCCAGCACCATGTTATAGAATAGGGAGAGCAGAGCAGATTGATATATATTTTGTGAGAGTAGTGTGAATATAACTTGTGTTTTAATTATTTAAACCTCTGCTCTTTCTGGGTTTCTCAGAGCAGTGGGCGGTCCTATCAGTGACTGACAGCTGCTTCTGTATGCACACTTATTCATAGAAAGCTGTCAGTCACTGCTAGGACCGCCCACCAGACCAAAAATTCCAGAAAGAGCATAGGTTTAAATTTCTGAAACACTGGATATACTGAATCTTTTCTCACAAAACTATATATCAATCTGACTCTATGTCAAGGTGCGTGCAGGTCGGACTGCATTTTTATGATGACAGGTTCCATTTAAATTCTAGTTATTGTGTTTTACAATTCCAGATAACCTCCTTAATGCTCACAATTTGCAAAGACTTCCCTCCTTTTTTACTCTAGAACGAGCACCACTCTTTTCTCTAAACTATATCCAGTAATGCAGCTTCTCTCAGTGGAAGTGAATTGGACTGAAAAAGGGGGTTCAAAAATTATCGATATTACTTATCTACCTTCTGTATTCTCTATGTAAGGTCAGGTAATGGCTGATTAAGGAGCAGGTTAAGTTTACTACTAATAATTACATAATAATTGATTTGTTGTACAAATTATTTTTTTTATTTGGCATAACTATTCAATTTTATATCTTTGGTGCCAAATAAAAACTTACAGCCTGTCTAGTCTGTGCATGATATATGACTCTTCTATTAGCAATGATCATCACGGTAAAGGAAACATTAATTTACATGGCTAGGAGGAGTCTATTCCCACTTTCCAGCTAGTCTAACCAATCAGAACACGTCATTTAGAATAAGTACCACCCCTGAAGAGCATCTAAATCTGTTTCCATTTTTATTAAGACACAACTTAATGAACAAATGTCTTTTGATAGGACACAGGTGATATGCATTAGAAAAATAATGAGTTTAACTCATATTTTTATGAAGATGGTGGTCTAAATATATAATAATAGATTAGCAGGAAAATAAATATACCAAATTATGGAATGGATGAGTTATCTCAAAGCTATTTCTATGCAACTCTAGCAATTTGTCTTCCCAGTTAGCTCTCTCAAGTAGAAAGATGATGTTTATGAACAAACTGGTTACCTGAAAACTCTGTTCGACAGAGAGATATTATGAAAGATTAAGGGAAATGTCTCATCTATTCCATTTTAACTTCCATAATTAGATGCAAGTCTGAATAAGATAAAATGCCCTTGTAAAGTTTATTATTTACTTTTTTATTTTTTAAAAATGTTCATCAAGGTAGACATATTAGAGCTATGAGTGTTCTTTATGGATATAGAGCCAGTTGCGTTCTCCTCCCTGATTCCTCTCTGCTGACGCCTATCGCCATACTGATATGCTCAGAAATCTAGTGAATGGCTTCAGCAGAAAGGAGCACACACACATCGGCTGACTTTAGGCAGCGCTAGCTCTTGGGATTGAGTGCTGTCAATCCAAAGCAGGGAAAGTCCCCAACATGGAAGATGAGGAGGCGCAACGGTGCACCAAGCACTTGGTCACATTGACCATGCACCAAAGCCCCTCATTTAAAGTTATTTTCTCAGGCTCTGTACTAGTAACAGGTACAGTGCAATAATTATTTTCACAGGGGCTATGTCCCCTACACCATTGTGTAACTCATTTAAAATCCATTTTGTGGGTGACAAATTCCCTTTAAGTCAAACATTCTTTCCTTTCATTGTCTCATTCTTTAAAGCAAAGCTGATTAATCTGCTACAGAAAAAAAGGAAAACTAGTTTGTTGATGTCCTTTTTGTTTTTTTGTTTTATATAAGAAAAACCGGACTGTTTTTCATCAGTGTGCTGGATCCAATTTTCATCAATTTTTGATTTGTGTTTACATTTTTACCAATGCCATCTATTTTTCTAGCATTTAAAAAAATATTACGCTTCTCCTATCCATTTTGGCATATCTTGGAGAAACTGGCATGAAAATGCCAAAAGACTCTAAGTTTTTGCGCATCTGAGTTACACCTAAATTTTGCAACTTTGCAAAGTCATTTACATCAGAATTCTAGTTAAATTGCTTTGATGAATTGAGGCCTATATCTTATGAGTGATGAGATTTTATGATTATATAATGCATTGTAAATGTTTCACCTGGTTTGTGTGTTGAAACAGTGACTTAGCTGCAGACAAGGTTAACTATTGGGACCAGCCCAGGATTGGAGGAGTTACGTAGGAACAACGGAATGTAGTTTCCTGTTTTGTAGACAGATAGGGAAAAGAAGTATTGAGAAGTGAATAGACCTAGTCTTGATGCTGACAGGCCTACATTGCAGTGGGTGTTTGCGAAGAGGAAGGCCATATTGGATAGCATGTTTTGAAGGAAACCAGGATTAAGGATTCTTAATCTCAAGCGAGGAGGCCTAGAGCAAGGACTAAGAAAAAGGCAGGATTCCTTATATGAGGCAAGGAGGCTTAAAGAGAGGACTGAAATTTAGGTAGGATTCCTTTCTCTCAGGCAAGTGACTGTTAAGCAACAATTATCTATACTAGATAAGGAGCTAGAGTGTAGACAGGCCTGTAGGTCATACAGGAGAAGATGGCCAGGTTTCTTGAGAACACCAGTTCTCCTACGGTGAACTGAAGATGTAGTGGCACAGCAAGGAGCATGTGGCCTTCATCTTTTGCATTTGGGGAATATTAGTGAGGAGTTGTACTGACGCACCTCAACCACTTAAATCCTCACCAATCAACTGTGCATTGAGACTAGCTGTGAGGGGCCGTAGTGACACACCCCAACCCATGTGGTCCTCACAGGGAATTATGAAGGTTCCCATAATGGTTTGCTGGACTGATGTAACATGTAATGTACCACCACGTGTAACCATGTAGTTCTTGCCTCTGAATTGTGCAAAAAACATATTTGTAGAGTGTTTTGCCTGCTATCTGATGTACTGTATGTACTACAAGCTGTTTAATTTATTTTTGGACTCTGATCTCCCTCATTCACATCTTCCTCATATGGTCCTGGTCTGCCATGTTAAACGGCAGCATGTGATCTGCAGAGGCTTATCGATAAAGTAACAGCGACACACACATCCAGCTAGGACCCCCATTTTCCTGTAACAAAGAGGGGTGCAGAGGAAGCGCACCACGATTACGGCTAACGCCTCCATGCCACACCGCATTGATGCAGTAATTGATGAAAAAGGAGCCCCGACCAAGTATTGAGCGCATTTACTGAACATACATTTCAGTAGGCCAACATTTCAGATTTTAAAACAATTTTTCAAGCTGGTGTTATAAAGTATTCTAATTTATTGAGATAATGACTTTTGGGTTTTCATGGCAATAATGTAAGCCATAATCATCAACATTAACAGAAATAAACACGTGAAATAGATCACTCTGTAATGACTCTATATAATATATGAGTGTCACTTTTTGTATTGAAGAACTTAAATAAATTAGCTTTTGATGATATTCTAATTTTGTGAGAAGCACCTTTATAGCCTATACATTTAAACGGTTAAAAATGGAAATACTAAGATTTTTAGTCTTGAACAGTTTCTATATTTTTTGTCCCATTGAAAGTTAGAAACTCCTCTGAGATGCCTGCGTCCTGCAGATTTGAATTGGTTGAGATAACATAAAGCATAATCTTTATAGATGGAGGACTGTGCCCACTTGTCTGCAGTACCGGATGTAAAGAAAGCTGGAATTGCTTCACGGATTCATATATTCTGAGCTGCATGAAGCTGGAAAAACATCATAATAATGACAACATGTCGGCATGTAACCTTTACCAATGCAATCCAAGATAGAATGACCGGCTTTTATCTTCCAGCACTCTCTGGCGTCCCAATGAGTAACACATCGGGGAACTTGAATTTGTCTTCGGCAATGTTCACAGTTCATCACGAAGATACTCGAATAAAAAAGTCCTGCATTGGTAGCACGTTATTCTCTGTTTGTGACCTGACTGCTTGTCACTATTGTGGGTGAACTTGTAATCACATTCAGACGGAGCTCAAGGCTGCTCTCTCATTGCGGAGGAACGGCAGTGCTCGAATATGTACGGACCCCGCAACAAGGTTTTTACCGCCATGCAAGAGAAGGTTTCACAATGGATACCTCTTGCAATTATTTCATCTCAGCAATCCTGATCTTCATGTGATTATGGCAGAACGTAAAATGTTCATACAACGTTCAGGGCCATATTCTGTACATATCCCTCCTTATGAAATAATTCTAATTTATTCAAGTGTACACCGCCAAAATAATTTTGTCATTTAGTGACTCGTAATACTAATGATGATATTTGCTATTTAATTCTGAAATTATAGATTTTACCCAACAAAATAAATAGCAGAGAATAAAATCTGGCATATACAGTACAAAGGTAGTGTGCATTGTCTTTATTAATAATATTCTTGCTAATTATTTAGGAATTATGGAGAGGGGCAGTGTGTGGGATATTATGGAGAGGGCGCAGCATGGAGGGGACATTATGGAGAGGAGCAACGTGGGGGACTTATTATAAAGAGGCGCAGAATGTGGGGGACATTTCAGAGGGGAACAGTATGGGAGGACATTACAGAGAGGATGTAACACTCAGCGTCGGACTGGAACACCTTGGGCCCACCAGAGAAAATCATTCGTGGGGCCCACTATGTAGCTACATAGAAATAAATACAAGACAATCAATTGTGCAGTAAAACACACTAATGTCAGGGAATAATTTAAGGTAGTACACGTCTTACTGATATAGCAGGGGTTGGGGTAACCCCCTCATAGAATTTAATGTAGCCTCCCTCATAGAATATAATGCAGCCCCCTCATAGGGTTAATGCAACCACTCCATAGAATATAATATAGCCCCCACAAATAGTATAATGCAGCCCCCCATAGAATATAATGTATCCCACTCATAGGGTATAATGCAGCCCCCTCAAAGGGTATAATGCAGCTCCCCCATAGAATATAATGTAGCCCCCTCTAATAGTATAATGCAGCCCCCCATAGAATATAATGTAGCCCACTCATAGGGTATCATGCAGCCCCCTCATAGGGTAAAATGTAGCCCCCTCATAGGGTATAATGTAGCCTCCATCATATAGTATAATGTAGCCCCCCATAGAATATAATGTAGCCCCCTCACAGGGTATAATGCAGCCCCCATAGAATATAATGTAGCCCCATTATAGGGTATAATGCAGCCTCCCTCATATAGTATCATGCATCCCCCTCACAAATAATAATGTAGCCCCCCATGGCATATAATATAGCCCCCTCATAAGTTATAATGCAGCATCCCTCATGTAATATGCAGCCCCCTATAGAATATAATATAGCTCATTCATAGGGTATAATGTAGCCCCCATATTAGGGTATAATATAGCCCCCTCATAGGGTATAATGCAGCTCCCTCATATAGTATAATGCAGACCCTGTAGAATATAATTTATCCCCCTCATAGGAAATAATGTAGCCCCCCATAGAATATAATGTATCCCCTCACTGGATATAATGCAGCCCCCTCATAGGGTATAATGCAGCTCCCATAGAATATAATGTAGCCCCATTATAGGGTATAATGCAGTCCCCCATAAAATATAATGTAGACCCTCATAGAGCATAATGTAGCCCTCCCATATAATATAATGTAGCACCCTCATAGGGTATATTGCAGCCCCCCTCATATAATATGCAGCCCCTCATAGAATATAATGTAGACCCTCAAAGAGAATAATGCAGCCCCCTCTCGATAGAATATAATGTAGCCTACTCCACAGTATTATGGACATTATAACTCACTCACTGATATATATAAAAACACACTATACTCACCTCTCCTCCTCGTTCCCCCACTGCTCTCGGCTCTGCTCTGGTCTAAGCAGCTGCAGTGCCGTCTGCCCGGCACACACAGCGTGGTGCGCGATGAAGTGACGTCATCATGCAGTGGCAGTGGCAGTGTCAGAGACAGAGGGGAATGATGGGGGAGGGAGAATCATGTGACACCCTCTCCTCCATTATTGCTTTCACCTTTCATCATAGAAGCCGATACAGTTGAATGTGGCGAGCACTTGGGGGGCAGCAGTGGTGGAGCAGCGGGTGACAAGAGGAAGAGATGGCTGCTGTGGCTAAAGCCTGTGCCTGCTGCTAAAGAGAAATGAATATTCACTGCTCCCCACGCCCCTGGTCCGGCGTAACAATTGGTGTAGCATGTGGGGGACATTACTGAGTTCTTTCCCAAATGCTTTTAAATTGCCTCCAATGCTTCTGTCTCTGCATTTTAGGTAAAGTAGTCACATCGCTATTGCTGCCAATTACTTGTCTCAGCAGTCCATGCCGTCTCCATTAGCAAAGCGGCTGAGCTCAGCCAGTGGCTGCAGTAGGGATATACAAGCTCTTTTTCTTTTGATTATACAGAGATCAGCACCAATGGTTAATTCTTACTTATTTCTTTCTATATTAGCTTCTGTGACTGATTAATGTCCTTTCCTATACCAACCACTGTTTGACAGACATGAACTGAGCTCTCGTTTTACACCTCTTAGTGACAGACAATTTATGTTTTTGCCCTTCATTACTTTAATAGCCATAACTTTTTTCATTGACATGGCTGCATGAAGCTTCTCACGCCTCTCACACAGCCAAACCAGATCTCACACTTTGCACTGATGAGGGAAGTACCCCGAAACACACTGTCTTGCTCCAGTTTGTTGATGTCTTTTTTAAAATGTGGCGCCCAAAACTGGACACAATATTTCAGATAAGGACTGACCAAAGAGGAGTAGAGGGAAATAATGACTTCACGTGATCTAGACTGTATGCTTCTGTTACTACATCCTAGAATTGCATTTGCCTTTTTTGCTGCTGCATCACACTGTTGACTCATATTCAGTCTGTGATCTATTAGTATACCAAAGTCTTTTTCACATATGCTGTTGCTTAGGCCTATTCCTCCCATTCTGTATATGCTTTTTTCATTTTTATTGCCCAGATGTAGTACTTTGCATTTTTCCCTGTTAAAAACCATTCTGTTAGTTGCTGCCCACTGCTCCAGTTTATTTATATCTTTTTGAATCCTCTCTCTCTCTTCTCTAGTATTAGCTATCCCTCCTAGCTTTGTGTCATCAGCAAATTTAATCAGTTTACCCTCAATTCCTTCATCTAAATCGTTGATAAAGATGTTGAACAATACAGGGCCCAGGACAGAGCCCTGTGGTACCCCACTTGAGACATTCTTCCTACTGGATGTGCAGCCATTTACGACCACTCTTTGGGTCCGATCACTAAGCCAGTTTTGAATCCACCTAACAGTTGCCTTGTCCATTCCATACTTAGTCATTTTATCAATAAGGATTGTATGAGATACTTTGTCAAATGCTTTGCTGAAGTCAAGATATACTATATCTACAGCATTTCCTTGATCCACCCAATCAGTGATTCCGTCATAGAAGGAAAGTAAGTAAGTCTGACATGACTTATTAGTTACAAACCCATGCTGACTCTGTTTAATCACTTCATTCTTATCCAGGTACTGACATACATGTTGCTTAATAATTTGTTCAAAGATCTTTCCTGGTATAGAAGTCAGACTCACCGGCCTATAGTTGCCTGGGTCCACCTTCTTCCCCTTTTTGAAGATAGGAACAACATTTGCTTTTCTCCAGTCTTCTGGGACTTCTCTTGTTCTCCAAGAATTTTCAAAGATTATGGAGAGGGGTTCAAAAATTTCTTCTGCTATCTCCTTCAGTACTCTGGGGTGTAATTCATCTGGACCTGGAGACTTGAATTCATTAGGTTAGCTAAGTGTTTCCTCACAATCTTTCTGTTTATAGATATCCTGGATTCTTCTATTCCCTTAATAGGACAGTGAAGAACAGTTGATGTTACATTTCCTTTCTGAGAGAAAACAGATGCAAAATAGGAATATAAAAGTTCGGCCTTCTCAACATCCTGTCTTATCATTTCATCATTTTCATCCTGTAAAAATCCTATAGCATCTTTGACTTTTCTTTTACTTTTGACATATCCCCAAAATCCTTTATTATTGCTTTTGACATCTCTTGCAAGCCTCAATTCATTGTCAGCTTTTAGGATTTCTACTTCCTATACATGTCACCAGAGTTCTAGTCCTCTTCCTCTCTGATGAGACAACTTGCATATTTCGCAGAGGAGCATTGCAGCTTTAAAGTCTCTTTATCTCGGCATTCTTGGCATGCCACTCTCTCACACAGCCAAACCAGATCTCACACTTTGCACTGATAAGGGGCAGTTGCCCGAAACACAGTGTCTGCAAATTGAGATTCTGGATTTGGCTTTTATCCTAAGTCATGTGACAAGGCTCATTAAAGGGTCGACATTGACTTTTAGGATTGTTACTTCCTATAGGTGACCCTAGAGTTCTAGTCTTCTTCCTTTCTGAAGAAACAATTTGCATGTTCCAGGGTTAAATGCTTTTAGGCGCTGTAAGTCATAAGACTTTTCTTGGTATTTGACCAATATTTTCCATCATGGGCTAGTATATTGTAGTCCACAACTGAAATTAAATAAATATACAACAAAATGCATTTCAATCTACATAATTTCCTATCTCAAAGCATCTCCTGTTACTTTAGAACATGAGACTTCACAGGCATGTTTACTGTGACCTCAACTTATACATTGGGGAGAGCTAGTCTATTAGATTGTATCTTAGAGGGGTCACCCATTTTTGGTGGAATTGGCAAAGACTAATGTATTAAATGGAGTTGCCCACTTTGGAGACATATGACCTGATGACGAAAATGGTGCATTATGAAAGACATTTTCTGATACATCTTTTTTATAAATGTGTTTTATTGCCATGTTTATGAAAATAATCACTTGTATTTCTTTAATATTTTGGGATTGGGTGGGTGACCACGTGTACTGAGTTTTATATTTTTATATTTTGTTTTTTGGTCACCTTCATATGTCAAGGAATTTTCCATGGAATTAATGGCGCTATATAAATAAATAATAATAATAATAATAATATCTCAATGCAAATATCTAGAACAGGGTCCTGACCTACCACAAGCTAATACAGTGCCTTGCGAAAGTATTCGGCCCCCTGGAACTTTTCAACCTTTTCCCACATATCATGCTTCAAACATAAAGATACCAAATGTAAATTTTTGGTGAAGAATCAACAAGTGGGACAAAATTGTGAAATTGAACGAAATTTATTGGTTATTTTATATTGTTGTGGAAATATAAAAACTGGTGCATGCAATATTATTCTGCCCCTTAAACTTAATACTTTGTTGCGCCACCTTTTGCTGTGATTACAGCTGCAAGTCGCTTGGGGTATGTCTCTATCAGTTTTGTACATCGAGAGACTGAAATTCTTGCCCATTCTTCCTTGGCAAACAGCTCGAGCTCAGTGAGGTCTGATGGAGATCGTTTGTGAACAGCAGTTTTCAGCTTTTTCCACAGATTCTCGATTGGATTCAGGTCTGGACTTTGACTTGGCCATTCTAACACCTGGATATGTTTATTTGTGAACCATTCCATCGTAGAGTTTGCTTTATGTTTGGGATCATTGTCTTGTTGGAAGACAAATCTCCATTCCAGTCTCAGGTCTTTTGCAGACCCCAATAGGTTTTCTTCAAGATTGATCCTGTATTTGGCTCCATCCATCTTCCCATCAATTTTAACCATCTTCCCTGTCCCTGCTGAAGAAAAGCAGGCCCAAACCATGATGCTGCCACCACCATGTTTGACAGTGGGGATGGTGTGTTCAGGGTGATGAGCTGTATTGCCTTTATGCCAAACATATTGCTTGGCATTGTTGCCAAAAAGTTTGATTTTGGTTTCATCTGACCAGAGCACCTTCTTCCACATGTTTGGTGCGTCTCCCAGGTGGCTTGCTGGAAACTTTAAACGGCACTTTTTATGGATATCTTTGAGAAATGGCTTTCTTCTTGCCACTCTTCCATGAAGGCCAAATTTGTGCAACTGATTGTTGTCCTATGGACAGACTGTCCCACCTCAGCTGTAGATCTCTGCAGTTCATCCAGAGTGATCATGGGCCTCTTGGCTGCATCTCTGATCAGTCTTTTCCTTTTGCAAGGCACTGCATAATACTGGTATATTTTCCTCTGTCCTAGGGGCATTCTTATGCCCAGGGCATAGGTGTGATGGCTAGATCTGCACATACTGTAGCTACTTTCCTAAATGCAATAATCTGAATCCACCACATAAATGTCTTTCACACATAATCCTTCCATATTTCTGTAAAAGAAAGGGGGCAGATAAATGCATCTCTAGCAGTGAGCTGGGAATAGGCCTCCCAAGGGAGCATTTTACCTTGTAGCAGAGTTTCTCAAATGCAACACTTATTTCAGCGTTAGAAAATGTGTCAGAGCAAAGATTAAGAGTGATTACTGGGAAACATAATGCAAGAGAATAGTGATCACTCATCTTCAGGTGCATAAAGTAGAACATGAGCACTGTTCTACGCAGAATACCTGTTTTAATGCTATCTCGACAAGTTATTTCAGAAATGGCATTTTCCCTATGTAAAAGAGAAAAGTGATTTTCTGAATTTGCTGCAGCGGCTACCATGTGCCTGTATCAAAACATCATTGCTGGATTGCGAAGAAAAGACCAACTGGGCCTAGGCAGCATCTGAACTACTACTGTTGGAGATCGGTCAAATTAGCATCACTTATTTTATCTTTTTAACTGTTTACAGATGAGCCTACTGTTGTTTCCCCCTGGTGGTGCTGAAATTGGTGGTGTTGGTCTTACTGTGACTGGATGAGGAGGTGGCGGAGGAAGCAGAGTAGGTGGAGGAGGCAACTTTGATAGAGAAATGTCCAGCAATCTATAGTGGTGATAAGACATGCGCTAGAACGCCTTTTGTCCCGTAATGTGTACTGGAAAAGTAGTGGCAGCTCTGAACAACGTAGTGCGGGCAGTCACCGCCATCAGTTTTTAAAACTGCCCATCTCCACCAGACGGCATGGCAGCATTTCTAAGGCCAAGAAATTGGAAATGCTGTCATTAAGGACCAGGGCCGCCATCAGCGCGTTACTGACCTTACTGGCGTATGGGACAGATCAGATGAGCAAAACTGGCCTGGACCAGGCCCCTGGGGCAGGATCCTGTTGGTGCAGTAACAGAACGTGCATCCTCGAGCACACTTTCAGTTTAAAATCTATTGTCACGCGGTCCCGCACGGCAATAAAAGCTGCCAGCCAATCACCGTCACTGTCATGTGCACATGAGTCCGTGCTTCACATGCATGGAGGAGACTACACCGCTGCACCACGGCCAGGTGAGGAGAAATTATTTTACTGAAAGCCGCAAGCTGCAATATGGGGACACATAGGGCAGGATGGAGACAGATAGATGGGGCAGAATGAAGACAGATGGGGCAGCTGCAGCATCATGGGACATATGGTGCAAGTTCATAGGACACAATGAAGACAGATGGAGATAGATAGGGCAAGATGGAGACACATGGTGCAGGATCATGGGGTAGGATGGAGACAGTTGGGGCAAGGACATGGGTCAGGATGGAGACAGATGGGGCCGGATGAAGACACCTGGTACAGGATCATGTTGCAGGATGGATACAGATTGGGCAGGAACATGGGGCAGGATAGAGACTCATGGGGCAGAATCATGGGACACAGATGGGGCAGGATGGGAAGGACATATGGGGCAGGATGGGACACCACATGGGGGCAGAATGGGAGAACATATGGGGCCAGGATGGGAGAACATATGGCTGGAGGCAGGAATGAGACACAAGGGGGCTAGGATGGGGGATATTATTACCTGGACACTTCTCCCTGACACATTGAACCAGCACCTCAGCAGTATCACTGCTGACCAATACACACATAAGTATCTATCTCAAGGCCACCCACCTTGAGATACATAACGGTCCTTCCGCATTCTGCCACTCTCTTGGGACATCCACACAGTGCCCCCTAGCGGACACAGTGGTCATTACACCACAGTACAGATCTACTGTGTATAGTGGCACTTATGATCAGTATTGTAGTATTCGGTCACTACATGGTGGTAAAATGTGATATGATCATGATGTGGTGGTATTTGTCCCTTTTATGTGGTATTATTCGGCCACTATGTGGTTGTAATATGTGGTCTGGTCATAGTGTGGTGGTATTTGTCCCTTATATGTGGTATTATTGGTCATTTTAAAAATTGAAATATAAATAAAAATATACCTAAAGAGTACTGGATATTTTAACAAATGTTTAATAGGTTAGAGTAAAGTAGGGCTTGGCCAAAGGGGTCTACCTTGTCATGGTAAATATAGAAACTGGGAAAAAGAAGAGTGTTAAATAGGGTTTTAACTGTAAAACATGTGGAAAAAACAGAGAAGGGATCTGCTTACCTGGTAAAGTTGCACCTAAGCAACATGTAAAAATCGCATTTATCAGCTGCTGCACGACACGAGTCCAAAGGACTTAGGAAGAATACATATCCGGGTGAAGTTTCACTGGATGTGCTACTGATAAAAGTTGACAAGCAGATGATTTACTTGAAAACTTTATTTGAACAGGTTTACGAAGTCAACGCGTTTCGAGGTCAACACAGGACCTCTTCATCAGGGCAAAAATCTAATGACTACTTGTAATAAATGATCTTTTTATATGTGGTCTTTCTTTTGAAAAAAACACTAAGAGGTCCTGTGTCGACTTTCAAACACATTGACTTTGTAAACCTGTTCAAATAAAGTTTTCAAAAAAATCATCTGCTCATCAAATTTTATTAGCAGTGCATCCAGTGACACTTCACCCTGATATGTATTCTACCTTGTCATGGTAGCGTATTAAAAAATCTTTTGGCCAAAACAAAAGCTGCTGGCTATGTGATTTGGTGATGGGAACTGTTAATGTATGGCTGGTCTGGTGAGGACATGGTGCAGAAGTGGAGTTTTTCCAAGAGGGGACGGTGGGACTATGGGAGGTTTGAGGGGTGGAGCCTGTGTGGAGTCTCAAGGGGGCTCCAAAATTTTGCCAGTATGGGGCCCTGAAATTCTGGATGGCAGCTCTGTTCAGGTCCATTGCTTGTGAGTTTCCCGTCTCAGCAGTGGACTCTGCAGAACCTCAAGCAATGCGCTTCCACACAGATCTCATCTATCCAGATGACTGATGAAGGTCAGGTATTGACCAAAATGTCTCTTATTTTTATGGAATTTCTACATTCAATAAATAAGTTCTTGAATACACCTATATGAGTGCCAAGTATTTCTACATCACAATTGACGGATTTGGTAATCCTACGTGGTCACCACCAGAATTCCAGAAGTGCTGTGTTTTCCTAATTACTAGAGATGAGCGACTTTGCCTTTTTTCGGGTCGAGTCGGGTTTCATGAAACCCGACTTTCGCAAAAGTCGGGTCGAGCGAAATCTATAGGGAAAAGTCTGAGGCCGACTGAAACACGAAACCCAATGCAATTCAACGGGGAAGCAAAGTCGGCAGGGAGTGGAAGACAGTAAACACACCTACAGTGCCCATTTCAATGTCAAAAACATCAATTCTTATAACTGAAGCTTGTCAACCTTAATTTACTTCCTAATAATAATTACGCATTGAAAACTGGGGGTTATTTGCCTAAAGTTGTTGGGGGGGGTGTTGGGCTGGCTCCAGGTTTTCGTGTGCCCTGGGCCAAAGAGTGTCAGTGCGCCCCTTTAACACATACCACAACTCATGATGCTCCGATACGCCACAGAAATATAGGTATAGTACAATGACACATACTTCACTGCTTACATGACATGACTAGTGTTGAGCATTCCGATACCGCAAGTATCGGGTATCGGCCGATACTTGCTGTATCGGAATTCCGATACCGACTTCCGATATTTTTTCAATATCGGAATTCGGCATCGGAATCGGAAGTTCAGTTGATTGACGGCCTGACGTCATCATGATGCGCGGTGTGTGCGCATCATGATGCGCCGTCATTTCGGGCCTTCCGGGGGTCTCTGCCGGCCTGCCGGGGGGCTGTGCCGGCCTGCCGGGGGGCTGTGTGGACTGCCCGGGGTCTCTGCCGGCCTGCCGGGGGGCTGTGCCGGCCTGCCGGGGGGCTGTGCACCCTGTGGGGGTCTGTACCGGCCTGCCGGGGGGCTGTGCCGGCCTGCCGGGGGGCTGTGCTGATGTCCGGGGGTCTGTGCAAGCATCGTCCGATGGGACTACAAGTCCCATCGGGCGATGCCTGCTACCATGACAGTGATTGACACATTAGCCAATGATGGGACAGTAGTAGTCCCATCATCCGGCTAATGTGTTAAATGTTAAAAAAAAAAAAAAAAAAAAATACTACATACATACTACATGCTACATACATACTACATATATACTACATACATACTACATACATGCTACATACATACTACATGCATGCTACATACATACTACATATATACTACATACATACTACATACATACTGCATGCTACATACATACTACATACATACTACATACATACTACATGCATGCTACATAAAAAATTCCCACACAGCAATGGCATAAAGTGAGACTAGGGACTTTTTTTTTTTTTAAGTGGCGGAGGAATACAGTGCGGAAGGATACCTACCTTCCGTCATTGGATTCCTGCAGCCCGTAGAGAACGGCAGCATCAGCTGATGCTGCAGTTCTCTACCCAAGATCGTCGTGGGACACACTCGTGGACTGCTTCGGATCGTGGGTGAGTATTTTTGTGGTTTGTTATGTTAATATTTATTCCGTAGATGACAATGGCTTCGGGGAACAATGTGACAAGTATTGGTAAGTATGTTACTCTATGTTATATGTACTGTATGTCTATGTATGTATTGTATGAATGTATTGTATGTATGTAGTATATATGTGGTATGTATGTAGCATGTAGTATGTATGTAGTATGTATGTAGCATGCATGTAGCATGTAGTATGTATGTAGCATGCATGTAGTATATATGTAGTATGTATGTAGCATGCATGTAGTATATATGTAGCATGTATGTAGTATGTATGTGGTATGTATGTAGCATGTAGTATATATGTAGCATGCATGTAGTATATATGTAGTATGTATGTAGCATGTATGTAGTATATATGTAGTATGTATGTAGTATATATGTAGCATGCATGTAGTATATATGTAGTATGTATGTAGTATATATGTAGCATGCATGTAGTATATATGTAGCATGCATGTAGTATATATGTAGTATGTATGTAGTATATATGTAGCATGTATGTAGTATGTATGTAGCATGCATGTAGTATATATGTAGCATGCATGTAGTATATATGTAGCATGCATGTAGTATATATGTAGTATGTATGTAGTATATATGTAGCATGTATGTAGTATATATGTAGTATGTATGTAGTATATATGTAGCATGCATGTAGTATATATGTAGTATGTATGTAGTATATATGTAGCATGCATGTAGTATATATGTAGCATGCATGTAGTATATATGTAGTATGTATGTAGTATATATGTAGCATGTATGTAGTATGTATGTAGCATGCATGTAGCATGTAGTATGTATGTAGCATGCATGTAGTATATATGTAGTATGTATGTAGCATGCATGTAGTATATATGTAGCATGCATGTAGTATGTATGTGGTATGTATGTAGTATATATGTAGTATGTATGTAGTATATATGTAGCATGTATGTAGTATGTATGTAGCATGCATGTAGCATGTAGTATGTATGTAGCATGCATGTAGTATATATGTAGTATGTATGTAGCATGCATGTAGTATATATGTAGCATGCATGTAGTATATATGTAGTATGTATGTAGTATATATGTAGCATGTATGTAGTATGTAGCATGCATGTAGCATGTAGTATGTATGTAGCATGCATGTAGTATATATGTAGTATGTATGTAGCATGCATGTAGTATATATGTAGTATGTATGTAGCATGCATGTAGTATATATGTAGCATGCATGTAGTATATATGTAGTATGTATGTTGCATGTAGTATGAATGTAGCATGTATGTAGTATGTAGTATGAATGTAGCATGTATGTAGTATGTAGTATGAATGTAGCATGTATGTAGTATGAATGTAGCATGTAATTTTTTTTTTTTTTTTTTTACATTTAACACATTAGCCGGATGATGGGACTACTACTGTCCCATCATTGGCTAATGTGTCAATCACTGTCATGGTAGCAGGCATCGCCCGATGGGACTTGTAGTCCCATCGGACGATGCCTGCACAGACCCCCGGAGCCTGCACAGACCACCGGCAGGCCGGCACAGCCCCCCGGCAGGCCGGCACAGCCCCCCGGCAGGCCGGCACAGCCCCCCGGAGCCTGCACAGACCACCGGCAGGCCGGCACAGACCACCGGAGCCTGCACAGACCCCCTGGCAGGCCGGCACAGCCCCCCGGCAGGCCGGCACAGCCCCCCGGAGCCTGCACAGACCACCGGCAGGCCGGCACAGACCACCGGAGCCTGCACAGACCCCCTGGCAGGCCGGCACAGCCCCCCGAAAGGCCCGTACAGACCCCAGAGAGGCTGTACAAGGGCAGGAAAGGGTTTTTCTTATTCCGATACCGGAAGTCCCATAGACTTGAATGGGACTTCCGGTATCGGAATCGGCGATACCGATACTTTTTTTAAAGATCGGCCGATACCATCCGATACGATACTTTGAAGTATCGGATGGTATCGCTCAACTCTAGACATGACTGATCTATTTTAAATTGTACAATAGCTCAAAAACAGGACAGCATATTACTCCATACAGTATTATGGTCACCACATTGTGCGCCATACAGAATAATGAGCCCCATATATTTCTCCATACCAAATAATTAGTCACATATAATGTTCCATACAGTATATGATGAGCTCCACATAATGCTCCATATATAATGGGACCCATTTGTAATGGTCCAGTGTATAATGTGCCCCTTAGATGCTGCTCCAGTGTCTGATCTGCCCCATTTACATTGCTCCAGTACATGATGGGCCTCATGGATGATGCGCCACTGTATGATGGGCTCCAATAATGCTCAATGGGCCCCATTTGTAATGCTCCAGTGTATAATGTGCCCCTTAGATGCTGCTCCAGTGTCTGATCTGCCCCATTTACAATGCTCCAGTACTCCAGTACATAATGGGCCTCATGGATGATGCTCCAGTGCATCATGGGCACTAATAATGCTCCATATATAATGGGCCCCATTTGTAATGCTCCAGTGTATAATGGGCCCCTTAGATGCGCTCCAGTGTCTGATCTGCTCCATTTACATTGCTCCAGTACATGATGGGCCCTATTTTTAATTAACCCAGGCATGGTATGTGAAAAGAGCTCCATGGAGTAATCTGAGGTGTGTGCTTCCACATCCTTCACTTTTGGTGTGGGTGAAGGACACAAGGAAAGGGGTTGCTCCTGACCAGAAGCCTGCAGTTACGACTCAGTGCTTGCATTTTTTACAACTTCAGAAGAGGAGGCGATAGAGCTGGAGGCTGTTTCAGCAATGTAAGCCACAAACAGTTCCTGATACTCTGGCTTTAAAAGCAGTCTACCTATTCCCAGAAAAGGGAGCCTTACGGGCCTTACAGAGCTACACCATGATGCTGGCTCAACACCTCCTGCCTTAGCTGCTATTGTGTTTTTGGCACTACCAGCAGATGCACCACCACCACCATCAGTACCAGGTGGCCCTCCACACCCACATCCGCATCCTCTTCCACCACACTTCCTTATATTTTTGAAAATGGACCCAAAATACCAGCAGATATATGGTACTGTATCATAAGCGTACAGCTCTATACAGTCTATGGATAGCAGTAAATCTTCGTATATATTTCATGAGGCATACACAGACACTCACAGGCTCAGTATGGATTACCCAATAAAATAACAAGTTGAAAAAGGGTACAGTATCACCAGATACAAGGTATATATAGTATAGTGTAAACATTCTGATTCTCCGTATACATTTCAGGAGGCAGACACAAACGCTCTCAAGCCCAGTATGGATTACACAAGAATTTAAAACGCTGTAAATGGGTTATGTAACCCAAGCGTACAGCTGTATACAGTGTTGGGGTAATCTTAAAGTTCCAAATATATTGCCGGAGTAACAGACAGACGTTTACAGGCTCATTATGGATTACACCAGAATCTAAATACCTAAAAAGGTTACTGTATCAGCAGCGTTCTGCTGTATACAGTGTTGGCCAAATTGAAAATATCGGTATATATTTCCGTAGTCACCCTCAGATGCTCACTCAGTTTGGTTTTGACCATAATAAAAAATGTTGTAAGAAAGGTCCTGGATAACAAGATAGCAAGTATATATTTTTTGGGATACAATTGAAAACTATGTATAAATAGTCCTGTAGTCACTCTCAGACACTTACACAGTATGGATTTGACCGTAATGCTAAATGTCGAACAAAGGTACTGTATAACAAGATACAAGCTGTATCGAGTATAGTGTAAAAATTTGTTTCTCCGATTCACTGTATATATAGAAGGCGTAACCCACACACGCTCACTCACTATGGATGATGTAGGGAAGGTGGACTGACAGACAAACCAGCCTGTAGTGAGAAGCAGAGGTGTTGCGCAGTGTAGGTGTGAAACCGCTAAGATAAAGAGAAAGGGTGCAGTGTTTTAGCTTGCCTAATGGAGGGCAGTGGAGAGTGTAGGAATGGGACTGAATAACTGCCATTGGTCAGAGAAACTGTTAGGTGATGGTGGGCGGAGTTACCAGAACTGGAAGTATAAAAGACTGAGGGAAGGTTCTGGAAGAGTCAGTCAGCGAAGGGAGCACAGTAAAGAGGAAGTTCTGCTGAGGCAATAGAGACAGTGGAAAGGCTCCAGAGAGGACTGACAGATGAGGCGGTCACGGGGGGTGGCCCAGAGGACGGTAGCTGCAGACGCAAGCAGCCTGGGGCTATCATACGGACGGTGTACTCAGACTGGTGCAGCGCTGTGGTGGTTGGGCCTAGGCCAGCCACAGTGGAAGAGCCACAGAGGACGCCACGATTATAGTTACAAAGGAACTGAAGGTACCGGGGCCTGTGTACAGAGAAATGTGAAACGGCTGTGTTGAATTGCTGTTGTCGACAGAATGATGGGCACTAAAAACGGACCTCTTCAATACAAACTCTGTCTCAGTCTCGTGTTTGTCTGCGGCAAGAAGAGGGTCCCCCCCACAGTTGGTTATCCTACAGATGATACCTTAATACAAATTTTTGAAGCAAGGTACTCTATCAGCACATACCAGGTGTGTCCAGTCTAGGGTTAAATTAAATTGCCATCTATACTTCCAGAGTCAGACACAGTCACTCACAGGCTCACTATGCATTACACCAGAATTAAAAAAGTAGAAAAAGGGAAAGTTATTCATAGCGTACACCAGTATGCAGTGTTGTGGTACTTTTAAATCTTCATATATATTTAAATCTCAGTAAGCCAGTCCAGAATCTCCGCTACTGGAAACTACCTGGATACAAGTATAGACGCAAAGTCAAGTGTTAGCAGGAATTTTGGAATTACTCATCGCGGGAAAACCTCCCGGTAGATGTTGCAGAGGCGATGCAGACCCTCAATTACTGTGTCTGTGGAGAAAGCGAAAAAGGTTCTTTGTGAAGAAAAGATTGCTTTATTGCAGTAGCGTGGATCACATCACCGTTACTCGTCTACATCAAATTGTGATCACAGGGAGAGATGTACCCATGGTCCTATCATGATGTGTCTGGTCATTTTGGAGTGCAAAAGACAGAAGCCACAGGCCGTAGGCGATTCTATTGGATTGGCATGAGAGGAGACATTGAAAAATGGTGGCAGGAATGTCACACGTCTGTGACTATCACAACTGTGAAAGGTGATCCTAAACCACCACTGCATCCGCTTGTAATTAGACGTCCACTTCAAATGGTAGCCATTGATCATCTGAAGGTAGAGGTCAGCAGGACAGGCCATAGCTACATCTTAACCATCATTGATCAATACACCAAATTTCTAGTGGCCGTCCCTGTGAAGGATTTAACTGCCCAGACTACACAGCGGTGGAGCAGGGAGAGGTAAGTATTGCAACTTGCAAGTGCTGTGGCCATGACCAAGCAGGGGGGGCACAATTGTGGTCGACGGTACTGGCACAGGGCCCCTCATAGTACGCTGGTGTGTCTGACGGTGAGTGGGCCCTCCCACCGTCTGAGACACTGTATTGTACTATGAGGGGCCCTGTGCCATTGCCGTCGGCCATCAGTGGGCCCATCCACCTGTTCAGAGCAACGGCACTTGCCCGGGTGCGCCAGGTCTTGACCCCAGCCGTTGGGGGAGGGGTGGGCAGCCCAGTTAGGGAGGTTTAAAAATTGGCATATGTTGATGTGTTGGCTGGACATTCAGCTGCTGCAAAGGGCGTAATTGGGCAAGTCCGAGGAAGAGGAGGAAAAAACTGAGGCACTTTTCTGGTAACCTATGTGTCATCAGGGGAAGGTGGGACAAAATCCTTTGAAACCTATTCATGGTTCATTTTAATGAAGGTGAGATCATCAACATTTTGGGTCGACAGACGGGTCCTTTTTTCTGTCAGGATTGATCCAGCAGCACTGAAGACTCTTTCAGATAACACACTAGCAGCAGGGCAAGCGAGCTCCTGTAAGGCATATTGTGCCAATTCAGGCCAGGTGTCCAGTTTAGAGGCCCAATAGTCAAAGGGGAATTACTTGTGAGGGAGAACATCGATATGGGAGGAAAAGTAGTTTGTAACCATAGTTGACAACTGCTGCCTCCTGTCACTATTAATCGATGCAGTATTAGCAGTCGTGTGAGCGGTACTTGAGAAATCATTCCACAACATGGTCATTAAATCCCTGTCTCCAACGCCACTTCTGCTGTGTGCACCACGAACACCTCTTCCATTGTGCCCACTACGGCTCGTGGGAGAACCAGCACCGCCGCTGTCTGCTGTGAAAGCCTCAAACAAACGGCTTACCAGAGTTGCTTGTTTGTTTTCCAATATTATCTCTAGGTTCTCCTATGGCATGATGTTGTGTAATTTGCCTTTGTAGCGTGGATCGAGGATGCTGGCCAGCCAGTAGTCGTCATCCCTCATCATTTTGGCAATGCGGGGGTCCCTTTTTAGGATCCGCAAGGCATAATCGCACATGTGGGCCAATGTTCCAGGTGTCAATGATGCACTGCCCGTGGTGGGTGGAGGAGCAGATTCTGGCAAATCCACATCCCTCCAGTCACGCACAAACCCTGTACCAGACCTTGCCACGCCAACATTTTCACTTGCCCCCTGAGAAACATTGTCCTGCCCAAAATAATCATCCCCCTCATCCTCATCCTCTTCCTCTTCTTCCTCCACCTCGTCCAGGACAGTTCCCTGACCAGACAATGGCTGACTGTCATCAAGGCTTCCCTCCTCCTCCACTGCAGATGCCTGATCCTTAATGTGCGTCAAACTTTGCATGAGCAGACGCATAAGTGGCATGCTCATGCTTATGATGGCGTCGTCTGCGCTTACCAGCCGTGTGCATTCCTCAAAACACTGAAGGACTTTAGAGAGGTCTTTCAGCTTTGACCAATGCACACCCGACAATTCCATGTCTTCCCTCAAACTGCCTGCCCCTGCATACTCCCATAAATGCATTACAACCTGCCTCTGTTCGCACAGCCTCTCAACCATGTGCAGGGTGGAGTTCCACCTTGTTGCAACGTCTATGATTAGGTGGTGCTTGGGGAGGTGGAGCAATCGCTGCAGCTTCTGCATACAACTGGAGTGTATGGCCGAGCGACGGATGTGCGAGCACAGTCTTCACAGCTTATGGAGCAGGGATGTTAACTCTGGAAAATTATTAAGGAAGCACTGCACCACCAGGTTCAAAGTGTGAGCCAGGCAAGGTATGTGTGTGAGTTTTGCACGGGCTATGGCTGCCACAAAATTACGGCCGTTATCACTGACTTCCTTGCCTGCCTCAAGATGTAGACTGCCCAGCCATGACTCTGTTTGTCGCTGCAAGTAGAAGGCCAGTACCCCCGCCGTGTGTCTGTTGTCGCCCAAAGACATCATCTTTAACACAGCCTGCTGACGCTTACCACTAGCTGTTCGATAGTGGGACACCTCGTGTGCAACACTGCCAGCTGCGGATGTAGTGCTCGTGCGACTGCGCTCTGTGAATGAGCTTTCACTGATAGACGAGGAGGAGGAGGAGCGAAAGCCTACAGCTGTTTCCTATACCGTGGGCTAGGCAGCACAGTTCCACCGCCGCTATCTCCAGTGGAGCCTGCATCCACCACATTAACCCAGTGCGCAGTGATGGACACGTAACGGCCCTGGCCATGCCTACTGGTCCATGCATCTGTTATGAGGTGCACCTTTCCACTCACTGACTGTTTTAGTGCATGGACAATGCGGTCTTTCACATGCTGGTGGAGGGCAGAGATGGCTTTTCGAGACAAGAAGTGCCGACTGGGTAGGTCATAGCGTGGGACAACGTAGGCCATGAGGTCGTGGAAAGCTTCGCTTTCAACCAAGCGGTAGGGCATCATCTCTAATGAGATTAGTTTGGCAATGTAGGTGTTCAAACACAGTGTACGCGGATGAGAGGATGAGTACTTTCTTGTCCTACTCGGAGTGTCTGGTAGGGTGAGCTGGACTGGAGAGCTGCATATGGGAGAAGTAGAGTTGGACCGGATGGAGTGAGAGGGGGTTGGTGATGGTATTGGTTGTGATGGCCTAGATTCAGTGTTGTGTTGCAAAACCATTGTGATTCTGTCATGATCCAGTGTTGGATCTGGCAGTATTAAAAGCACAAAGTGAACTTTTTTTACTTTGGTTAAGTTCAAAGGTGTTTTGACTGTCCCCGGTGGTGGTGAGTGGTATCGCACCTTAGCTTTAGTTTTAGGTTAATGTGCACTTAATTATAATTCAGGTGTTGGACTCTATAAATGGGTCTCAGGGTGTTCACTCACTGCTGGTGATATTCATTGATTTCTTTCTGAGTTGTTGGAGAGCCTGGTGGAAGGATGGAGCTGGATAGGAGTCCTGCGCAGTCAGCCAGAGGGAACGAGTGCCAGCTAATGGTGTCTGCAGGAAGGACTGGCATGGCCTGGTGGAGTCGCAGTTTATGGTGTCGGCGGGAAGTACGGGCATGGCTTAGAGGAGTGGCGACTTGGAAGAGAGTTGCACTCAGCATGTTCGACTTGGTTGCTGAGAACTGGACTCGAGCATGCTTGGATTCTTGGCAGAGGCTGGACTCATCTTGGGACTCTGTGTACTGGACTGCTGCAAGTGGTGATGGACTCTGCTCCCAGGCTGCACTATGGTGATGGATCCAGTTATGTGATGGATCAGGGTGGAGGAGAAGATGCACACAGGTGGTGGGCTCTGTTGCTAGGAGCGCACGCAACAGAGCAAAGCTAAGTGGTGTTCCCCCTGTATTGTCTCTTTCCTCATGTGTGTTATTAGTGCAGTGGTGGGATTAGTTTCCGCACCGACCTATTCCCTAGTGAGGGTTTAGGGTCAGGGCGAGCTAGGGCATTGAGGTACGTGTGCGGCGCCCGGTGCGAAACCGGCATAGGGAACGTTAGGAGTGCAGGGACACTGGCTCAGGGGAGCTCAGGAGGTCTCCAATTCCCTTTTCCCTATTGCAGGGCCCACCATTGTTAAAGTTTCCCAGGTTCCCCCCTTATTATTTAAATTCGCCGTACTGGAGGCGGTGTTCCAAGATATATGTATGCATGGCGTGTAATACCTAAATCCGCCAGGTGGAGGCGGCGTATCCACCTGCACGCTTTATTATTTAAATTCGCCCCACTGGAGGCGGTGTATCCAGGGTCACATGTGTTATGGGTTCGCCTTGCGACATCATCTGCGACCAGACACACGTGACCATGACAGATTCCCTGAGTGCTTTGGCCATGCGATGACACCTCCACATTTAGTGCTGGTGGTGTGCTTAATGGTGGCGGTGGTCTTACAGTGGGGGTAGCGATGGAGCGTTGTTGGCTACCTTCAGTTGGAGCAGGTGCACATGTGCTACCTGAGGTTTTGTAGTCCGTCCATGCTTGCAAATGCATGTTGATTAAATGTGTAAGCATGCAACTGGTATTCAAATTTCTGAGTTGTTTACCTCGGCTAAAGGTCCTTCCGCACTTCTTACAGGTAACCTTTGCCTCATCAGTAGGATTTTGGACAAAGAAATGCCACACTGCACTCTTCCTACTATGGTAAACATTTTCTGGCCTTGCACGCTGTGCTAAGTTGACCGTCTGGTCAAGCTGTCCTGCAACTCTTTTAGTTTTTGCTCCACATTTTAGGACAGCTACGGACCTGCTAGATAACCGCTGCTGCGATGTCAATGCCTGCTGCAGATCCTTCTCCTTATCTGAACTATTGCCAGCACCACCCTCCTCCCCCAATGCATGCCAATCCGGGTCCAGAACTGGGTCATCCATCACCTCCTCTTCAAAGTCATCTGCACCTTCCTCTTTACCTTCCTCTGTGTCACCGTGTAAGGTGGTATAGCATACGGGAAGGGGCACCTGGGTTTCATCAGGGTCAGATTCTGGCTCAATAGACTGCTAGGGCATTGTAGTGCTGTGGGTAAATGTACCAGCAGAATCATCTAGCAGTGGCTGTGCATCAGTGCACTCCATGTAAGATTCATCTTGGATTGGGGAATTCAGGATTTGACTGGATAACCCAGGCATGGTATGTGAAAAGAGCTCCATAGAGTAATCTGAAGTGTGGGCTGCCGCATCCTTAACTTTTGGTGGGGGTGAAGGACACAAGGAAAGGGGTTTTTTATGACCAGAACCCTGCACTGATGACTCCGTGCTTGCTGGTTTCGACCGTTCAGAAGAGGAGGCAATAGAGCTGGTGGCTGTTTCGGCAATGTACCCCAAAACCTGTTCCTGATGCTCCGGCTTTAAAAGCGGTTTTCCTACTCCAAGAAAAGGCAACCTTACAGGCCTTCTTGGGCCAGAGGATGACGCAGGCTCAACACCTCCTGCCTTAGCTGCTATTGTGCTTTTGCCAGAACCAGCCAATGCACCACCACCATCAGTACCAGCTGCGCCCCCCTGCCCATGTCCGCGGCCTCTTCCACCATACTTCCTCATGGTTGGGAAAATGTACCAAAAATACCAGCAGAGAGATGGTACTGTATGAGGAGCATCCAGCTGTGTAAGGTGTATTAAACAAATTAAATCAACGTATATATTATGTTAGTCACAGACGCTCTCACAGTATGTATTGGACCGTAATCCATCAAGCAGATATACGGAACTGTATCAGAAGTGTACAGCTGTATACGATTTTTGTGCAACTAATAATCTCTGTATATGTATTTACGGAGTGTCACACACACACGCTGACTAGTGTGATAAAACACTCCGGGATCTCCTTTGCTGGGGTCAAAGGTCACGTGCGTTCAGTATGAAACTCAGGCGCAGAGCTGGATTCGGGTATAACTGACACTGGGTCAGGTTTATTCAAGGTGAAAGCAATGCAAAAGGAAATAAAACATAAAACAAATCCTTGCCTGTCCGGCACTAACTAAACAAAGTACAACCTAACTACCAACTGGCGGGCTTCTCCCGTCCAGCCAAACCACAGTTGCAGTGGGCACTGCTTCCACTCACGTGTGTGTCTCTCACACAGACAGGCTCTCTGTGTTCCCAGGCTGAGACACTCACACAACCACCTGGCATCCTTTTATATCCACCTCCCATTATCCATTAGTAAGCAGGTGCGATACTGACCAGACTAGGCCACATAGGAAAGGAATCTGGGCGCGATATACCTGCCCTCATCCACTATTCCCACATGATTCTCACATATCCCCCCCCCTCTGCTCAGACCACTCCGGTCGAGCAATGACACCCGCCAAACAGTGCACTCGGGACAGGGCATCTGCGTTTCCCATCTGTACTCCTGGGCGGTGCTCCACCGTAAACATGTAGGCCTGCAGAGCAAGGAACCACCAGGTCACCCGGCTATTCCGTTCCTTGTTCAAGTGCATCCACTTGAGAGGGGCATGGTCAGTGATCAGCCCGAACTTTCGGCCCACCAGGTGATATTTGAGGGCCTCTAGAGCCCACTTAATGGCGAGGCACTCTTTTTCTACGACTGCATACCTTTGCTCGTGTTTATTCAGCTTCCTGCTGAGATAGAGGACTGGGTGTTCCACTCCATCCCTCACTTGTGAGAGTATGGCCCCGATACCGGTATCAGAGGCATCCGTTTGTACCACAAACTCGCTGCGGAAGTCCGGAGTCACCAGTACGGGCTGAGAGCAAAGTGCCCGTTTTAGGCTATGGAAGGCTTCTTCAGCCGCTAAACTCCATTTAATCATGACGGAGTCTTTCCCTTTAGTAAGATCCGTCAGGGGGGTAGCGATGGCTGCAAAATTGGGTATGAACCGGCGATAATAGCCGGCGATCCCCAGGAAGGCTTGCACCTGCTTCTTGTTGACAGGTTGTGGCCAGTCCTGAACCGCCTGAATCTTATCAACCTGGGGTTTAACAACACCCCTCCCAATTACATACCCCAAATACCGGGCTTCTTCTAGCCCGATGTGACATTTCTTGGGGTTCGTGGTTAGACCTGCCTCCCACAGGTCGTCAATCACAGCTTGTACTTTTTGGAGATGAGTCTCCCAGTCCAAGCTGTAAATGACAATGTCGTCCAAATAGGCCGAAGCGTACTGCCTATGTGGCCTCAGGACTCGATCCATCAGTCTCTGGAAGGTCGCCGGTGCTCCGTGCAGTCCAAACGGCATATACACATACTGAAATAAACCTTCCGGCATAGCAAATGCCGTCTTTTCTCTGGCAGCCTCCGCCAGAGGGATCTGCCAATACCTCTTTGTTAGGTCTAGGGTCGTAATATACCGGGCTTTTCCTAACCGATCTATCAACTCGTCGACCCGGGGCATGGGGTAGGCATCAAATTTTGAGACCGCATTCAGTTTCCTGAAGTCATTGCAGAACCGGATGGTGCCGTCCGGTTTAGGAATTAGCACAATCGGGCTGGACCAAGCACGGTGCGATTCCTCAATGACTCCTAACTCTAACATTGCCTTCACTTCTCGGGAAACGGCTTCACGGCGCGCTTCCGGGATTCGGTAGGGCTTTACGTGAACTGTGACACCAGGTTCCGTTAAGATGTCATGTTTCATTAGCATAGTCTGCCCGGGTTTTTCTGAGAAAAACTTTTGGTTGTGAAGTAGAAACTGCCTGACCTCAGTCTTTTGCCGCTCCGAGAGAGTCTCTGCAACCCGTACCTTCGGTATGGTATGCGACCAGACAGGACGGGCCAGCTCCGCTGACAAGGCAGACCGATCCTTCCAGGGCTTTATCAGATTTACATGATAAATCTGTTCAGGTTTCCGTTTACCTGCCTGGTACACTTTGTAGTTTACTTCACCAACTCTTTCCTTGATCTCAAAGGGGCCCTGCCACTTTGCCAGGAACTTACTGTCCACCGTGGGGACCAGGATCAACACCCTATCTCCGGGTGCAAACGTACGGATCTTGGCGCCCCTATCATAGATTCTTTTTTGGGCTCCTTGAGCCTGCATCATGTGTTCTTTGACGATAGGCATAACAGCCACAATACGGCCCTGCATTTGTGTGACGTGATCTATCACTGTTTTAAATGGAGTGAACTGACCCTCCCAGGTTTCTTTTGCAACGTCTAACAGTCCGCGAGGACGTCGGGCGTACAATAACTCGAAAGGCGAGAATCCCATGGAAGACTGGGGTACTTCCCTGATGGCAAAAAGCAAATACGGAAGTAAATAGTCCCAGTTCTTCCCATCCTTGTCTATCACCTTTCTCAGCATCTGCTTCAGAGTTTTATTGAACCGTTCGACCAACCCGTCTGTTTGAGGGTGATACACGGATGTGCGTAACGGTTCGATTTGTAACAATCAGCAGAGCTCCTTCATTACCCTGGACATAAAGGGGGTCCCCTGGTCGGTGAGTATCTGTTTTGGTATACCGACCCGACTAAACACATGCACCAGTTCCTTGGCAATCGTCTTGGTGGCCGTGTTACGCAAAGGGAAGGCCTCCGGGTAACGAGTGGCATAATCCAAGATGACCAGGATATGTTGGTGTCCACGTGCAGACCGTGGAAGGGGCCCAACTAAATCCATCCCAATCCTCTCAAACGGGACTTCAATAATAGGTAGGGGTACCAAAGGGCTACAGAACCGGGGCTTAGGTGCAGAGGCTTGGCAGTCAGGACAAGACTCGCAATATACACGAATATCATGATGCATGCCTGGCCAAACAAAACAGTGTAATATCCTTTCGGTGGTTTTCTGGACTCCCAGGTGACCTCCCATCACATGTCCGTGGGCCAGGTCCAGCACCTGCCGCCGGTAGGGTTTTGGCACGACTAATAGTTGCACCGTATCTTCCCCCTTTTTCTCTATCTGATAGAGTAAATCATTCTCCAGAACCATGTAAGGATATGCCAGCCTAGAGCCAGGTTCTACGGGTACCCCATTTATCACTTTTACATTTGTCCTAGCCTGAGAAAGGGTAGGATCCTTTATTTGCTCGCTTTGGAAGTCATCTTTCTGAACTTCTAAATCCGGCAAACGGGGAGGTGGACGGCTGTCAGCCTCCTCCTCTTCCCCGGTCTCCTCATTATCACCCGCCATGACTGAAAACGGGAACTGCAGGTCATCTCCCGCAGACTCTTCCCCCGAGTCTTTCGGGGAGACCTCTTCCAGGGGTTCTGGACCCACACGCGCCCTGGGAGAAGAATCATGTACCCGATTACCCGAGGGCATCAACTGATTCTCCCACAATTGCCAGAAGTGGGGAAAATCCCGGCCCAGGATAACATCATGCAATAACGCCGGGACGAGTCCCACTTTATGCTGCACAGACCCATAGGAAGTAGTAATGCATATGACCGTGGTGAGGTACGAACAGGTGTCTCCATGCACACACGTTACAGAAAATTTGTCTGATGGTCCAGTCGGGGCTGACACCAGACTGGCCTTCACCAGAGTCACCACACTTCCCGAGTCTAACAATGCCACCACATTTTTGCCATCAACAGTTAAATCACACAGGTGTTTTTCCACATCCTTTTGACCGGCATTCACACTCACTACCCGTGCAACCATAGACATGCGGTTTTTAGAGTCTGTGATGTCGCACTGCATGGGTTCAGTAGTGACCGGACAGTTCGCAGCAATATGTCCCATCTCTTGGCAGCGGAAACACCTAACGGGCCCCTTGCTTAGACCATAGTTCGTTACTCTCGGCCTCGCAGTGCGGGCAGTCCCGTTTTCCTCCCCCACTGTCTTAGGGATTTTTCCATCTCCCCTACTCCCTGGAACAGTCTTACCGGTTCCACGTGGAGATGATGAAGAATGAGGTGGGGTAACGTCGTCTCGGAGTCCTTCCGCCACGGAGTAACGTTCAACCAGATCCACCAGTTGATCTACCGTCGTAGGATTTCCATGGCTTACCCACTTCCTCAGGGCTGGCGGTAGAGCTCTCAGGTACTTGTCCATGACGACTCTCTGGATTATCTCTGGCGCTGTCAGCACCTCGGGTTGTAGCCACTTCTTCGTCACGTGGATCAGGTCGAACATCTGTGACCGCGGTGGTTTATCCGGCTGATAAGTCCATTGATGCACTCTCTGTGCACGGACAGCGGTCGTCACTCCCAGCCGGGCCAAGATCTCGGCTTTCAGTTTGTCAAAGTCCTGCGCAGCTTCAGGCTCTAAGTCATAATAAGCCTTTTGGGCCTCACCGGAAAGAAACGGGGCAATCAGGCCGGCCCATCGTGCCTTCGGCCATTTTTCTCGTACCACCGTCCGTTCAAACGTGGTCAGGTATGCCTCGACGTCATCTTCGGTCGTCATCTTCTGCCAGTACCGACTCACGTGAATCACTCTTGACTCGGCTTCCAGGTTAACCTCATGTAGGCTTGCCAGGCGCTGCGCCACCTGCTGGAGAAGCGAACGATCGGTAGCTGTCATGTCCACCAACTCCTTCAGCTGGGCCATCATCACCCGATTAGCTTCTTGCTGGACGGCGGTGGACTGTACCAGCGCTTTCACCACGTCCTCCATGCTCATGCTTGCAACGTGATGCCCGCGTTCTCCACCACAATGTGATAAAACACTCCGGGATCTCCTTTGCTGGGGTCAAAGGTCACGTGCGTTCAGTATGAAACTCAGGCGCAGAGCTGGATTCGGGTATAACTGACACTGGGTCAGGTTTATTCAAGGTGAAAGCAATGCAAAAGGAAATAAAACATAAAACAAATCCTTGCCTGTCCGGCACTAACTAAACAAAGTACAACCTAACTACCAACTGGCGGGCTTCTCCCGTCCAGCCAAACCACAGTTGCAGTGGGCACTGCTTCCACTCACGTGTGTGTCTCTCACAGAGACAGGCTCTCTGTGTTCCCAGGCTGAGACACTCACACAACCACCTGGCATCCTTTTATATCCACCTCCCATTATCCATTAGTAAGCAGGTGCGATACTGACCAGACTAGGCCACATAGGAAAGGAATCTGGGCGCGATATACCTGCCCTCATCCACTATTCCCACATGATTCTCACACTAGGTATAAAAGTGACTGCAATGCGATCGGCAGATATACAATACTGTTGGAAAATCGGACAGCTCTATGCGATGTGTGTATGTAAAATTGTCAAGCTCCGTGTATTTGTATACGGACTGACACACGCTGTCTCTGTCTAGTTTTGACCGTAATCAAACAGCAGATATACGAAACTGTTTGAAAAACGGACAGGACTCTAAGGTGTAGGTCAGGAAAAACTCCTCGGCTTTTTTTTCCAGAGTCACACACAGGTAGCTTCTATTTGTCCGTGCTAGAAGGCGGTACACGGTAGTGTGTGAGGAGCATACACCGCTGTACGGTGTGTGTATGTAAAATTGTCAAGCTCCATGTATTTGTATACGGACTGACACACGCTGTCTCAGTCTACTTTTGACCGTGAACAAACAGCAGATGTACGAAGCTGTTTGAAAAATGGACAGGACTCTATGGTGTAGGTCTGGAAAAACGGAAAAACTCCTCGGCTTTTTTTTCCAGAGTCACACACAGGTAGCTTCTATTTGTCCATGCTAGAAGGCGGTACATGGTAGTGTGTGAGGAGCGTACAACGCTGTACGGTGTGTGTATGTAAAATTGTCAAGCTCCGTGTATTTGTATACGGACTGACACACGCTGTCTCTGTCTAGTTTTGACCGTGATCAAACAGCAGATATACGAAACTGTTTGAAAAACGGACAGGACTCTAAGGTGTAGGTCTGGAAAAATGGAAAAAGTCCTCGACTTTTTTTTCAGAAACACACACACAGGTAGCTTCTATTTGTCCGTGCTAGAAGGCGGTACACAGTAGTGTGTGAGGAGCGTGCATCGCTGTACGGTGTGTGTATGTAAAATTGTCAAGCTCCGTGTATTTGTATACAGACTGACACACGCTGTCTCTGTCTAGTTTTGACCGTGATCACACAGCAGATATACGAAACTGTTTGAAAAATGGACACGACTCTAAGGCCGGAGTCACACTGGCGAGGAATACGGGTGCGTGCGAGGCGCAAAAAGCACGCATTAGACACGGACCAATGACTCTCTATGGGGTCACTCGCACCAGGCGTATATTTCTCCTCCGTATCCTACGCTCCGTGCCACTCGCAGCATGCTGCGATTGTCAGCGTACTACGCCCGTAGCACGCCAATGCAAGTCAATGGGTGCGCAAAAAATACGGATTACACACTGACCACACGTGTGACCTGCGAGCAATACGCAGGTCTTTTGGCTGGTGACAGGAAATGGGCCAATCCATCATCAGGAAGCGTAGACATGCAAATGAGCTCAAAAAGCGCTCCAGACATCCAGGAAGTACGCCTCCACGGAGTACAGCAACAGCATGGCGTCCACTTACATAAATGTGGAGATGCTAATTGTGCTGGTGCAGGAGCGTCCAGAAATATGGGACCCACGCAACGCAAACTATGCGAACCGCACACGAAAGGAGGCATCATGGAGGCGCATCTGTCGCCAGATGTACCATGACTTCGGTGACAGACCACGTGAGGAGCAGCAGAAAATTCGTAAGTGCAACCATAAAAATATAATTAACGTTAGCGCGCGCTATAAAATGACTCTACAATCAGCCCCCCCCCCCTTCCTGGGCATGTAATTTTAGCCTCATGAGGCCATTACATTAGGATGTGACACGTGGCTTCACACAGCCATAATTAGGGGTTAGGCCACAAGCTCCTCATCCTCCTAGCCACAAAAATTATTTTCAGGGGAGCTAATGAGACCCTGGGTATCGGCCCAATTACATATGCCACCATGGGTAGAACGCACACCCCATAAGGCCCCATGCCTAGACTACTGTTTGAAAATGTGACCACTCAAATATGTGATTTTGACAATCTTTCCTGTCACATTGCAGTTGAAGATGTGATGAAACGGTGGAGAAGCATCCGGGACCAATACCGCCGGGAACGCCAGCAGCGGTCCAGGAGTGGGGATGCTGGCCATGTAAAGCGGAAATATATATATTATGACCGGCTGAACTTCCTCGCCCCAATTCTGGCTCTGAGACCGTAAGTACATACCTCACACCACATGACACAAAAACATTACACAAATACTTTACAGGGACAAAAATATTTATGTATTTTTGCCTCTGTTCTATTTCATAACAGAACTCAATCCAACCTTACGGATCGAGGAACGGCCTCAGAGGCAGAGCCCGTTATTGATCCTGTAGGGGATGAGGTGGCTGGCCCATCTTCTCCCCCTACAAGAAGGATGTCTGAAGAGGAGGCATCACAAGAGCACACAATGGCTGCCCGACAAAACACACCACCAGGACGGTCTGCAGCTGCAACCTCACCCATCCTGGAAGAGATGGGCAACTTGAGCAGCAGCCCAACTGCCCAGATCAGGCCCTCCCCACAGGCTGCTCTAGCAACACGGCGAATAAGAAGAAGGCGCCAGGTCGCCATTCAAGAGAGCAGGACCAATGTGGACACTGGGGTGCTGAATTACCTGTCCAGAGTCACTACAGATGATGGTGAGGAGGCCTATGCACGTAGCCTCACCCTTTATCTCCGTGCCCTTACCCGTGAGGTCAGGCTCCGTATTAGGGGGTGTATTCAGATCCTGCTTGATGCAAGCACCCCCCCCAATACCCCATATGAGGTGTTTGAATTTCTGGAGAGGTGGCAGCTCTCACCAAGAAATTTAATGCGCATGAGACCATCCACACAGATGCTTGCTCAAGCAGGGTCTGAACAGCCCCTAATACGTGGGCCAACACCTCAACCCCTTCCTCCCCCTACCCATCCTTCTATTCCGCAGCCCCAAATGTCTTCAGCAAGCCAACCCCACCAATATGGCCACTTGTACCCACCCAGTGTTGGAGGCTGGTCCCAACCTGGTTGGGGACGATCTGGCTATCTTGGTGGGTATGATCCACGGGCCTACCATAGCCAACAAGAAGCCCCTCACCATCATCATTATTACTCTGGGCAGTATCACCAACAGGCCCAGGAGGCTGGACAACAACAGCATCATGGGCAACAGTATGGCCCCACACAGGGCGATGTTGGCCACAATGTCCAGCAGCACCCCCAGGCTGTTCCTCCCCATTCCCCTTCCCCTACATATGAGGATTTATGAATCCAAACTTTGGAGATGTCCAGTGACATGTAACTGGTGCTTCTAATCTAGAGAAAAAAACAGGTGTTCTCCATCACCAACATTTAGAACATAATTTAACACTCACATTTGTAAACAATGTTTTCCAAACATATGAAACAATCCATCATGACAGGCAACGCTACCTCACGCCTTTCACACAGATATTACATGTGTGTATAAAAGAGAATATTTAAATGCGCTATACTGTTACCTGAAAGGATGAAAATACACTAATCACTTGTTAATGCATAGGAAAGGTGTGCTTGCCTTTAGTTAAGTAGTCAACTTTGTTATTAGCATTCTCTAGTAAACCAATTTGAGGCGAACAGCATTCACAATATCACGCTCTCTCTATGTCTTAACAAGTGAGTTTTGTATTTTCATCCTTTCCAGTATAGCATGCTTAAATATTGTCTGTTCTACAGACAGGTAATATCTGTGTGAAAGATGTGAGGTAGCCTTGCCTGTCATGGTGGAATCTTTCTATGTTTGGAAAACATTATGAGGAAATGTGAGTGTTATCTTATTGACTTTATTTTGGTGATGGAGCTCACCCTTTGTTGCCTAATCCAGGTTAATGTAGGCATGCAGCAATGTTGTTATTGCATAATGTTTGTTGCAGTTATTTTCTGTTATGTTAATGTTACATCAAGTTAACGAAGGCCCAAAGGGTCATTTTGGCCATTGCCAAATTTGTGTTATGGCAAAATTATGTTTGCCTTTAAGCAAAACCCAAAAAACAAAAAGGCAAAACTAAAAATTTGTCTACTCTAGTTAACGTCTCTGTGTGATTTCTCACTATCCCTCACAACATACTAACAGACACCAACCAATGCAAAGAAACACTCATAGAATCATAACAAGGCTTGAGTAATATATATTTAGACACACTTTGAACCAAAAATAATTAGAACATAGACACAGCATTCTCTTGCCAAGAAGTAGCCCCCTCAGGTGAGATAAAGTAATTAGTGAATATATCACGCACTTTGAGGCCAGAGAGCGGTCTACGTTGAGGGATGATAGGTGGTCTCACCCTGCGCACATTGTCCGGCCTACGCACAACACCATCAGAGGAGGAGCAATCATGTATCCTGGTGAAGTTATGCAGAACAACACAGGCTTTCACAACTTCATTCACATTTTGCTCACTCAACTGAATGGCAGACTGGAGTACCCGCCATTTGGCACAAAGAATCCCAAAGGAACACTCCACCAGTCGCTTAGCACGTGATAGGCGTAAGTTCAAAATTCTGCGCCTGTGGTCAAGGTTGCGCAGGGGATATGGCCTCATGACATTACGTGATAACTGAAAGGCCTAATCTGCCACAAGGACATAAGGGACTGATTGTTCGGGGGAGCCTGGTAGCTGGCGTGGTGGTGGTAGTTCAAACTGGTTGGTGCGTAGCCGCCGACCCATTATGGAAGTATTGAAGACTCTAGAGTCTCCCGTCCTTCCATAGGCCCCAATGTCCACAATTATAAACTTGTATTGAGGGTCTACCAGAGCCAACAATACAACAGAAAAGTATTGCTTATAATTGAAGAATTGGGACCCTGAGTTCGGCGGCTTACGCACCCTGATATGTTTGCCATCCAGGGCCCCAATACAATTTGGAAACTGGCAGTCCTCCTCAAAGTCCCTTGAAATCCTTAACCAGTCTTCCATCCTGGGCTCGGGTAGGACCACCTGATGGAGTCTTGTCCAGATTTGTGCATATGTAGACCTCACTATGCCTGAATTGGTGGACTTTCCAATGAGAAACTCATGGTGGAGGGCGGCATAAGACAGGCCAGTGGACAGGAAGCTGTAGAACAACAGAAATAGTCCAGGTTAGAATGGCTAAAGTAAAAAAAAATCAGTTACATGCCGACCAAACTTGGTAGGAAATGAGAGAGAACAACACACACATATTTGGTGGCACAATGACTAAGTGATATGCAGTACATATTAGATGTAACATTGTGCTGTGTCAGTTGAAACATATTTTGAGTAAGATGAGGGTATTAAACATTGTCCAAGAAGGCCAAAAAACATAAATTAACACACACATTATGAACATAGAGAATGTGGTTGTGGAGTACATACCGTATTGTGAGTAGAAGTCGCTCCTCTGCAGATATGGCTTGGCGCATCCTAGTGTCCTGAAATGTGATCCCAGGGCGCACTGTCTCCAAGAGGCGATCAAATGTGGAAATGCTCATTCGACAGTACTGGTAAAATTTTTCAGGATGCTCCCGCAGAGACGAATAGAGGCGGTGAAAATGCCCTCTTGTGAGTCGTTGCCTCAAAAGTGGATGTACCCACATGCGTCTCCTCCTCCGCGGATCCACTTTCACAGGATATGGTTGGCCAAAGCGCCGTGACAAAAGCCAGGTAAAGAGAACCTGCTCGGTTGTATTGAATGTCAGATCCTCTGCCATGCTGCACAAAGAACACCAACACACCTCGTGAAAGCAAGGTGAGAAATGTACAGAATGTAGGCAGCCACCTATTTCTGAGTGTCTAAATAGGGTGCAGGCTAGTGATTTAAATAGTTTGCAGGCCTGAAAACCGTAAAATGTCCATTTTGCAAGGCTGCGAGAAAATCTCGCCATACGGATTGCATACGGATTGCATACGGAGACACACATGCGCAAAATACGCGACCTCACCTTGCCTACGGATGACCTACGGACCACTATTTTGTGGTCATTGATCCGTATTACACATGTAAAATACGGAGCGTATTTTGCGCAGGTTAGTGTGACTCCAGCCTAAGGTGTAGGTCTGGAAAAACGGACAAACTCCTCGGCTTTTTCTTCCAGAGTCACACCCAGATAGCTTCAATGTGTCCGTGATACCAGCCGGTACATGGTAGTGTGTGAGGAGCGTACACCGCTAGACGGTGTGTGAAAAAATGACCGTTCAGTAACTCACCAGGACAAAATAATAAAATTGGGAGTGCTTTGAAAAAAGCAGTTTGAACAGCAGTGTGCACACAGCAATGCAGCTAGCAGGTAGCCTTAAAAGGCAGCCTAATCACCACCAGCGCTGCTGCACACAACAAAAATCCTCCCCTTTCACTGCACACTAACTGCACAGTGAAAAGCGCTATCAGCAGAAGCAGTGTTTTTTTTCTTCTTCCCTGCCTAACTCTCTCCCTGCTCAGAATCATCAGCAGCACCTCTCCCTATTGTAAGATCGGCAGAAGTAAGATGGCGGTCGGCGTTCACAGCCTTTTATACCCCCTGTGACGCCACACAAAGCCAGCCAATCACTTCAATGCCCTTCTCTAAGATGGTGCTGGCCGCTGCGCATGTCATCGCATTGCCCACAGTGTGCGTCCTCCATCATTGGCTGAGAAAAGGCACTGAAAGCATCATTTGGAAGGCGACTTTGGCACGCTGATCGGCGACCTCACGGCCGACCTCACGCTAGGGTCAGGTTTCGAGCTACGAAATCCGACTTTGTTGAAAGTCGGCGATTTTTGAATCTGACCGACCTGTTTCGCTCAACTCTACTAATTACTTCTTCCAATTCTGGGGCAGGACCTAGTGGATGGGCCACAGAACCCAAGCCAGTGGAGTCATCAGAAAGCAAAAGAAACTGCTGCATGACTTGGGGCTCAGACTGCTTGTCTGATTTGCAAGGGGGTGAGATGGAAGCAGGATTAACAATGTTGTCAGGTTTCAGCTCTGCACTTTCTGCAGGGGATTGGGTAGAAGATAATATGAAGGAACTTGAGGCACTCTCAGCTGTCCAATCTAACACCGCCCCAACATATTCTGGCCTCACCGTTCGTCCAGCAGTACTTGGCCCTCTAAAATGATGCAGAACGTTCTGTTGCCTGCGTGGTGTTTCATTTGGGGATGTAGCAGTCACAGAATGACCACATTCTCTCCCTGCAGCAGCTACACCACTAACAATAACTATTTCACCACCAAGACCAGCAGCACCACGTCCATGTCCCCTATTTTATGCTCTACTCATTTTTTAAGTGGTTTTTACGCACACTACTCCCTCACACATGGGTGCAGAGTAAAAAAAGTTGTTTAAAGGCACACTATTCCTACAGACATCGGGGCAAAGTCAAAAAATTAGCTTTTACACACAATCTAGCACCTGAGCAGAGACATCGCCAGCTCATGCCTGTGCACTTTGCTCTGCCCTATGGTGGGCAGAGCCTAAAACATAAGTGCTTAAGTGTCTAGTTGTTTGTCTAGTTCCAGTCTCCATCTCCTGAGAACTGTCTTTCCCAAAATGTCCCCACTACTCTCTGGATTGTTTCCTACAACTCCTTGTGCTACCTCCATGGACTTCTATTGCTGCTTTCTGGTTCCTGCTTGTGCTTCTTCGGCCATCGGATTGCAGTCGTGCCCCAACAATCGGATCCTAAGTATAAACTGTGCTGACAGACTAGTACCCAGTATTTGAGGGTTGTTTTTTTTTTCCAAACTTGGTAATCTTTCATCACTTATCACAACATACTTTGAATCTGGAGAAAAGGTAAAGAATGAAACATCTGTACCTTTCTAAACCCAATCAAGTGTCTTACAAAAATTATACATTAACTAAAAAAATGATTCCATGCAGTAGAATTTAGCTTTTATTTTATTTTGTCATGAATATTGGATATGCAGAACTAACAACAGTTCGTGTGATAGAGACTTGTGTATGCTAATATATCACAAACTGCACATGAGTCAACAGTGTGAGGCAGCAGCAAGAAAGGCAAACACAGTTCTAGGAAGTATTAAGACATGCATAGAGGCTAGATCACGTGAAGTAATTGTTCTCTCTACTCCTCCTTGGTCAGGCCTCAGCTGAAATACTGTGTCCCGTTCTGGGCACCACATTTAAAAATAAAAAGTAAAAACTGGGGAAAGTTCAGAGAAAAGCTACCAGGATGGTGAGCGTGCAACGCCTGCTAGGGCTTGGGGTACTCAGTCCGGGCCAGTCAGTTCTTCAGGGGATATCACGGCAGCAGTTTCCCAGTCCATGGCACTTGGCATGCAATAAAATGTAAGGGGGGAAAGTTTATAGGGGATTAAGTCGTGACACCACCCGTGGTGTTCGGCAATAGATGGCCGACGCTGCGATTCAGATCTACTGGGGCGGTTGGTGATGCAGCAGAGATGTTTCAGCTCTCTACGGGTAGAGCGGGTCCCCAGGGCAGTTATAGAGTTAATTTGATGATGGTAGCTGTTGTAGTCCAGGGCAGGTGATGCAGTAAATCAATCTGAGGACACAGCAGGGTGCAGTCTTCACACTTTACTCTCAGTCTTTAGGTTACAATCACCAGCCGGGTGCTGTGTCCTCCGGGTCAGTGGTCCAGCCAGCTCTCAGGTAGTTTGGGTGCACTTTTCCAGGACCCCCTTCTTGTGTACCTTCCCAGGTCATCTCTCTGCGCTGGCTCACACCCTCCTGCCCTGCGCCTCACACACAGTGTTCCAAGCCAGCAGCTTCAAGTCCTGTCAGACAACAATCTCCTGGTCCCCTTGACCCTATGTGGCTGCCTTTTTCGCGATTGTGTGTGGATTTGGCTATTGCACATACAGATACTACAGTCTCTGGTTCGCTAGCTGAGTCCTACAGTTTCTCCACTAGTCTGGGGCTGGTCTCCACTGTGACCTGGTCCCTCCACCCGACTACGGTCGGCGTGGATTCGGGCACCATGGGTGATTTCTTCACTTCCCTGGCCCCTAGGACCCCTACTCTTCACTACCTTGAGCTCCTCTCCGTCACTCCTCTCTTGATACCCGCTCCAACTGACTCCCATTTCCATGACAACTCTCCACTACCAACTGTAAACTTTCTCTCCAGCTGTCCTACCCTTATCTACTTCCTCCACCCACACCCTCTACCTAGTTCCCCCCCTGGCCTGGAGAGGTGTGGTGTTAGTGTGTGGGTACCGGGTAGTGCCCCCTCCTTACCCGAGAGTGGGGTACCACACCTCTGGCTGAGGTGCAGTACCTCTGTCGTGACTGGACCCACATGGGCGCCACAAGCGGACTGCAATGTATGTCCAGAAGAAACTATTAAAGATAGTTTAGCTTGCAAAAAAGAAGGCTAAGAAGAGACTTTATAGCTGTCTACCAATATCTGAAGGGCTGTCACAGTGTAGAAGGATCATCTTTATTCTCATTCGTACATGAAAACAGAAGAAGCAAGGTAATAAAACTGAAAAGGAGAAGATACAGATTAGATATTAGAAAAAAACTTTCTGACAGTGAGGGTGATCAATGAGTGGAACAGGCGGCCATGAGAGTTGGTGAGTTCTCCTTCAATGGATGTCTTCAAACAGAGGCTGGACAAACATCTATCTGAGATGGTTTAATGAATCCTGCATTGAGCAGGAGGTTGGACACGATGACCCTGGAGGTCCCTTCCAACTCTAATATTCTATGATTCTATGACATTCTAAAGTGTAAGCTGCCTTTTTTGCCTCCTAAAATAATAAAAGGTTCCAAAGAGTAACCTTCATGCAAACAATGCAATTTTATCAGTCTATAACCTTCTTCCTTCTTCCTGGGATACAGTGAAAAAAAAATAAATACCATAATGATAGTAATATAAAACCCTCAGATGAGGAGATAATGAGACGGTAGATTATAAAGTATAGCAAAGTTCAATGAGATGTAAAAACTACAGAAGTGTTACACGAACTTCAGGAGTGATGCAGGGCATCGGTTTGCCCTTGCACTTAGCAAATCTGCCACTTATTGTGAGCAGTCTGTATCGAGATGTCACCGCCTGTTAGTTCTGTTTAATATGCATTAATGAAACAGCTATATCTCTAATAAACAGCGGGATCTTTGGAACGCCACACACCGTTTTAAAATTATTATCACTAATTAGGCAAATCAAATTTGACTGCGGAAGATAATACAGTCAAAGCAAATGTGAGCCTACCTGCATAGCAATGTCAGGGATATGTTTTCTAACATCCAATTAGTAAATGGACCTTTCAGCCCGATAGGCCACTTGTAAAGGAGTGGGATGGTTTCATTACAGCAATGTCCTAATTAAAATGCAAAGCTTGCTGATCACTGCATATTTGCGCAATGTGGATGCTTCAAGTACCCATGATAAAAACCACTAAATGTAATATCTTTAACCCTATGGGACTTCCGGGAAAGTTGTAATAGTTTCCGAAAGCGCTTATTGCAGTCTCCTCAATGCCTCAAGAGGTTAATGCTTTAGAAACTCCTTAGAAGCGTGTAAAGCGCTCTTATAAGTTGCCTTGTGCTCTGTCAAATTATATATAAGTGTTGTGGAGATAATTTGCTCCAAAGGGGCTGTTTTCAGCCAAATGTTACATTCTTTTAATATTTACTGCCTTCTGAAGCTGACTTCTCCATTGTACAGAGCCAGACCTCTGCTAATTCATGTAATGTAGACCGGGATAATTAACTCGATAGCTGTTTGAGCAGCACCGGTAACTGCTCTTGACTTCAAAGGGTTCCTAGAATTACCTTTTAAAGGGATGGGCCATGAACAGCGTTTAGCGTCTACCCACAGGACAAGTAATAAATGTATGATCATTAGAGATGAGCAGATTAATTCTCGGAGGACTGTGTTTGGGTCGAATTCACTGATATTTGCAGTTTCAAGCAAATTCAAACATTTTGAAATTCGATTTGCAGTTGTCAAAGAAAAACCATGCCTGGCACCATTTCTCTCACTGCTGAAGCATCAAAGAGTGGGCTAATATAATTTGGCATTGCTACTCAGGCTTTTCCATCATTATGATATCTAGTGGCTTATCACACCTTTGGACATTGGTGGTCAATACCTGGGACATCAGAGATCAGCAGTTCCCAATGGAGCACAGAATGTACTGGACAGTCATTTTCCATATCTAGAATCTCTGGGTAAGTATCTTTCTTATGAAGAATTTAAGCTCTTATGATCATCAGAGTCCTTTCTCCATCTCTCCCGTAGAGTGTGAGCTTTTGTGGTCAGCAGACTCCTCTCTCTATCTCTCCTGTAAAGTGTAAGCTCTTATGGTCAGCAAGATCCTCCCTCTCCTGTAGAGTGTAAGCTTTTATGATAAGCTGGGTTCTTTCTTCGCATCTTTCATCTGTAAATTTTATGTTCTTATAGTCAGCATGGACATCTCTCTCTCTCTCGTGGAGTGTAAGCTCTTACGCTCAGCAGGGTCCTCTCCTTCTCGCCAGTAAAGTGTAAGTCATGTTTATCAGACTTCTACAGTATACTGTATCTCCCTCCTTTCCCCCACATGTATTTTTCAAACAACTTAAAGCTTTCCAGTATTCAAATTTGTGCTAATGTATTGGCTGCACATCAAACTTTCTAAGTCTAATTTTAAAAGATTCGCTCATTTCGAATCATTACCACTGTGACCCCCTACTGATGATGATGATAATGGAGGTCACCTTTCCCATATTGATGGAGCAGTAGCACACATCCTTGACCACTAGAGAAAGTCAAAACTTTTGAAATTAAAATTTTCCAGCTTAGGCAATTTTTTTTTTTTAAATTAACTCACAGTGAAAAATTTTGCCAAAAATCACAGGAATTCCAATTGCTCTGAATAGATGTTTGTAATACTCTGATAAAAGAGCTTGAAATTAGTTGGTGATACAGTCCTCGGAGACATCAAACACTAGTCAAGGAAGAAACTTTTCCTATTTTAGGTCAATTAGGATTACCATAATTATCCCAGAGATGAACTTTATTTCGTCTAACATGTGCATATCAACCCAAGGACAAAAGCAAAAGACCTTGTGAAGATGATGGCGGTGGCTGGTAAGATTGTGTCTGTGGCACCCCAGAGTTTAGTTGCCACGGTGACATTGCCTCCCTCTGAGGAGTGATGTCATGCCTGGAGGCAGGGGGGATCCCCATGCCAGGTAACACAGTGTACATGTCAATTCCTGCTTCAGGCCTGAAAGGGGAGCTTCCTTATAAATTCTGGCCAGCAGTTGGGGTTAGTGAGTCAGAAAGAAGTCAGCTGAGAGAGTAAACAGGAGAGTTGTCATGAAATGGGAGCCAGGAGGAGCTTGTGACAGGACAGTGAGAGAGAGAGTTGGCAGTTGGTCTGTGGAGAGGGAAGGGACAGGAGCAGAGACAAGTGCTCTGGGGAACTAAAATTGCATATGGTTGACCCCAGAGCAGAGCGCTGATAAAAAGGGACCCCAGAGTCCTTGGCTGGGCGGGTGCAGTACGCCCTGATGGCCGAATCTGGAGAGCAGGGGACTGCAAGTTCCTTGGCCACACCAAACACCTGAAGGAACGGCATCTGACCAAGAGCCCAGGGCTGACAGTGAAAAAGACAGTGCCTGTGATATAGGCTCACACTGTCTGCCATACAGGTTAGAAACCATCACGCAGGAGAGGGCCGCAGCTTAGCTACAAGCATCAGGGACCTGAAAAGAGAGTACAGAAGGAAGGTCCCCAACCCCACTTGGCAGGGTAGATCCCCTGAATGCCTCCAGGCTAGCCAGACTCAATCCGTCACCTGTAATTGGTGCATCTACTTTCAAGTAAAAGGTAAAGAAAACTGCACCTCTCTGTGTCCTTCACTTATTCTCTGCACCCCAACGTCCACCACCATCTGAGCAATCAAATATATTTGCCCTGGGGCCCCGCTCTACCCGTGGGGAGCTGAACCATCTTTGCTGCATCACCATCAGCTCCAGTGGACCAAACCCGCAGCATCAGCCACCCATTGCCGAACACCACGGGTGGCGTCACGATAACTATCCTCTATTTTATGACACGGCCAGGGCCATGGAAATGGATCACGGCCCCATGACCTCCCCATAGAACTGTCTGGTCCGATTCCTGGTACCCCACGACCCTGGTGCGCGCATCATGTCAATATCCAGAGTGAATTGAGTACTGTATCAACATGGGCTGAAAGGCCACTCTGCCAGGAAGAAGCCATTACTCCAAAAGAAAGATATAAAAGCCAGATTAATGTTTGCAAATGCACACAGGAACAGAGAATTTAATTTCTGGAGACATGTCCTGTGGTCTGATGAAACTAAAATTGAACTTTATGGGTATAATGACTATTATTACATTTGGAAGAAAAAGGTGAAGCTTGGAAGCCTAAGAACACCATCTCAACTGTGAAACACGGGGGGTGGTGGCATCAAGTTGTAGGGTTGCTTTGCTGCAGGAGGGACTGGTGCACTTCACAAAATAGATGACATCATGCGAAAAGAAGATTTTGTGGTGATACTGAAGCAACATCTCAAGACATTGGCCAGGATGTTAAAGCTTGGGCAGAAATGGGTCTTCCAAATGGACAATGACCCGAAGCATACTGCTAAAATGGTCACAAAGTGGCTTAAGGATAACAACGTCAATGTTTTGGAGCGGCCATCACAAAGCCCTGATCTTAAAATTTATTGAAAATTTATGGGCAAAGCTGAAAAGGCCGGTGCGAGCAAGGCGGCCTACAAATCTGGATCAGTTACATCAGTTTTGTCAGGAGGAACGGGCCCAAATTCCGACCAACTATTGTGAGGATTCCCCAAACGTGTGACCCAAGTCATTCAGTTTAATGGCAATGGTACCAAATACTAATGAAATGTATGTCAACTTTTGACTTTACAGTAAGTAATAAAAATGCCTTAAAACATTCTCTCTCACACATTTTTCTGGCATTTGGCAAATATTAATAATTATGGTAATCCTAATTGACCTAAAACGGGAAAGGTTTATTCTGATCTCATGCCAGATATCTAACTAATGTCAAACATATGACTAGAGGTAAATGGATGGTAACTGTTCTTCATTGCCATTTTTTCACACACATCTTTATAATATATTCATATTTTTTGGACTTTCCCCCCTATATCTATTACTAAGTTGCGAGCTGTGATATACCTCACTAAACAGATTCACCCCAAAAGGGTTGCTGATTTCCCTGCTTCAGTTTTTACAAAGCCTGTGCTAAATTATGTGATTGCTGTACTATAATACAATGGACTGTAAAAGTATTCACCCCCTTGGCATTTTTTGTGTTTTGCTTCCTTTACAGCCTGGATTTTCACTGTTTTTCTTTTAGGGTTTGCATCAGTTCACATACATAACATACCTACAAGTGTGAACATTTGGGTTTCTTTCTATTGCGAAAAAAAACAACAAATAGGACTCAATAACTGAAAACTTCGGTGTATAAAACTATTCATCTTCCTAAAGTCAGTACTTTGTAGAGCCTCCTCTTTTGCAGCAGTTACAGCTGTAAGTTTCTTTGGATAAGTCTGTATGAGCTTTCCACATCTCGTCACTGGGTTTTTTAGTCCTTTACGTAGGGCAAACCTGCTCCAGGTCCTTCAAGTTAGATGGTTTCCTTCACTGAACAGCAATTTTCAAGTCTGACCACATATTAACTTACAATTGTTTATTAATTGTAGATTTGGACTACAGTTTTAGAGCCTGTTTTCACCACCATCATTCATGATTTAACATGCGCTTTTCACCACAAGAAGCTGCAGCCAGGTCCAGTTTGTGTCTGGTTCCATGGTTTAATGGTTAGCACTCTGGTCTTTTAACCCAGTGATCTAAGTTCAAATCTCAGTGGAATCTGGGCAATTCTCCATACAGACATGTTTAACTTCTCCAGCTTACACAGTGAATTCTCCCATGCCCAAGGCTAGACATAAAAAGAGAAAGTCAAAAGCCAAAAAAGTTTTGAATGCTTCAAGGATCCATGGAATGATCACAATGAATCCTATGGCCAAAGCTATCTCTCAAGTAGGATTAGTGAAACTTAAAATTGACTTCAGTAAACAAAATTCATATTATCTATGTCACACCAAGCAATCATACTCTATGACTTGTGTCAATGTTCACATAACACTTTTTCCAGGTGGGTGAAACTGTCATGTTTTCACATGTATTTCAGCATTTCCTAAAGTGCTTTGCAGGGCCGGACTGGACATCTGCCAAATGCCAGAAGGGCCTGTCTGCTCATGGGTTACCTTGTCTCCTACATTGTTAACAGAATCAGTGTACTCAAAATACCCATTCTGTTAAAAGTTGTGATGGAGCACAAAGTTGCTGACTCCGTCACTTACCCTGCAGGCCACGGGTATCATTAGAAATATTGGTCTTGCAGAAAATCTTCCTTTCCTCCATCCAGGGTAATATTAGTAATATATCCCATCTGGTTCATGGGGACGGGGACAACATGGGCCTGCGTGATTTCAAATGCCAGGACTGAATTTCAGTACCTGTTGGAAAATGACTGTCCTTGGCTACAATTGAACCAATAACCCAAGCAACAGAAACCTACAATGCTAACCTGTCGGAATAATGTTTATCATTGCATATATTACAACTACTATGCTCTACTGTTTATTGGGGCATGAGTCTCTGTCTCCAACAAAAGTGTTATATTGTCAATAATACATTGTCTACAAAAAAAGAGTACCAGGACGTTCCCGCTCACTGTTCACACTGTGAGTAGCTGAAGCACATTCTGCTTTGACTTTACAAGCTGGCAGACAAGATGCTAAGATCCCGAGCTGTAAGAAATACCAGTTGTAAGCTGCGTTATCTGTGTTCATGAATAGTTATATTTTCACTGTTGAACAGCTGGACTGTACACAGATTAATCCACTGCCAACATAACCGCCCAGCCACCGTGCTGTCCAAGAGCTGTTTACTGGCTAAGTCATCAAAATGACTTCCAACACCCATGAGAAGGTTGTGAAAAGAGAAACTAGTTCCCATTGCAGCCGCTCACTTCAATTTTTAAAGTGTATCTGAGAGATGGAATCTCAGCGTGCTCTGTCCAAGTTGAATCCATGACTTCAATAACATTACTAACCACTGAGCCACCATACTGCCCAGGAGATTATTTATTGGTAGGTTATCAATATGACTACCAGCAGCAATGGCAAGATCATGAAAGAGAAAGCTAGATGCCCAAGGCATGAAATCAGTTAATTGATTTTAATTTCTGAAGTGTACCTGAGAGGTGGAATCTCATTATTGTTGGTTGGTCAGAGTCGAACCAATCACTCCAGTGCTAACCACTGAACCACTGTACTAGCTGGCAACTGCCACTGTATTACCCAGCAACTGCCACTGTGCTACACTATAAGCATCACCAAGCCACCACCATGCATCACTTTAAGAATCAATAAGCTCCCACTATGCCTCACTGTAGACATCCCCAAGGCCCCACCATGCTTCACTGTAGGCAGTGTGTTTCTTTCAGTGTATGCTTCATTTTCCCTCCTCCAAACAGTACATAATGACACTGACACTTGGGTTACCGCAAAATGACACTAACACTTTGGGTACAGGGTAATGACACTGATACCTTGAATAGGGAGTAATGATGCTGACAATTACGGAAAATAATAATTACACACTGATTCTTGGGATATATAATAATGATACAAACTTTGAGTTCTCTTTCTGGCTGGATGTTCATCTAGTTCTCATCATCCATTAGTGACAAGAACCCTGAGTGAAGAATGAAGCTACATTGTATCTCATTGTTTGTGCCTCCCATACTGGTTTAAGCATGGTGAATCTTCTGATTTTTCTTCTCTGTAATTCATGCTCATCCTGGAGCTGGTCATGGAGATGATGTGATCATCTCCTCTTTGCACAACGATAACAATTATGAACAATCTAAATGTAGACAATTTTTTTTGAGGTGTGATATTTTTACGAAGTCGAGATCTATACTGTCCTGCAGTCCAGAAAATTATCTACTCTAACAATATTAGTATATAACCACAGATCACATGCAAACCCTGCACTGGAGAATAAAGATATGGGAACGACCGGACACAATGGTGAACCGTCCACTGACCCAGTGCGAGGATAAGGCGGTGATCCATTTTTGGGTTCATGGCAGCTCTGGTTCCACTTTGATTTAAATAGAGCTTTTTTCCTTAAAGGGTTAATGTCAGTCTCCCTTGCTGGAACCCTGCTGCAACTGCTGAGTGGCTAGGTCAGCTGATGTGGGTGGTGACCCCTCCCACCATCCTTTAAATAGTCACCTGATGCATCAGCTGACTGTCGGTGATAGAGCATTCTATATTGACCAAGCCTGGAGTAAGGAGTTCTCTGGCTGCTGTGGTGTTTCAGCTGGTTTCGTGAAGTTCGTGGTATGGGTGCCTTTTGTCTGCGGTGTTTTGCAGCAGAGAAGGCTATTAAGCTAAGTTTGGTGCTTTTGTCCTTGTCTGTCTCATGTTTGTCACTGCCCCCTATGTTGTTCAATCTGCAGTGATGACGCTAGCACCCTTGCTGGCCAGTGCACTAGCCAGGGTAGTGCTGGTGACAGCGAGGGACGAGGTTCCTGACGGCGGTGGGGGAAAGGACCCATTTAGGGCTTTAGAGGAGTGCAGGGTCAGTCTCAGGTTTGAGCAGGAGGTGTCCATCCCTCATTTCCCTATCAGTAGGGCCTTCCTCTTCCCATTTCCATCCTGTTGTGTGTGTTTCGTGCCGTCCGCTGAGCTACTGGAGCACCCCGCGGGGCCTGGGGGTACTCTGCACCGGGCCCGTTGACTTCCATGGGGGACGGTGTCACGGCGGCGGCGACCCGGTTCGTGGACCAGAGGCGTCCGGTAATAAAATAGAGGAAAATTGTGTGGTATTTATGTGGTAAAAATGAAGATAAAGTTTATAGATGGCTAAATACTTGACGCCACCTGTGGTATTCTGGTCAGAGGTGACCAGCATTGTGGAATTGTTCCCCTGAGACTGTTGGTGTGTCGCAGCTGAGGTGAAAATAGCTCTCCACAGGTAGAGCAATAGTCCCAGGGCAAAGATGTTAAATTAATAGTCAAAATGGCTGTGAACGTTGGGGTGCAGAGAAATGAGAGAAAGACACAGAGAGGTGCAGTTTCTTTACCTTTTACTTGAAAGTGGTTGTAAACCGGAGTACCACATACAGGTGATGGAATGAGTCCGGCTCGCCTGGAGGCATTCAGGGGATCCACCTTGCCAGGTGAAGATTTAGGACCTTCCTTCTGCACTTTGTGTGTGGGTCTCCGCTGTTTATAACTATGCTGCGACCCTCAATTGCGTGATGATTTCACTAACCTGTACGGCTGTCAGCATGAGCCTATTCCACGGGTACCGTCCTTTTGACCGTCGGCCCCGGGCTCCTTATCTGCTGCCGTGCCCTCAGGTGTGCAATGTCGCACAGGAATTTACAATTCCCTGTACTTTCAGATTCGGCGGCAGGACATACAGCTCCTGTCCGCCCAGGATTCTGATGTCCCTTTTCTCCCTATTAGCGCTTCGCTCAGGGGTCTGCTATAAGCAGTATTTTAGCTTTCCCAGAGCCTCTTGGTCTCTGTTCATGTCCTTTTCCTTCTTCACAGATCAGCTACCCCTCACCAGCTGCTTACAGATCAGCTCCCTGTCTTCAACTGACAGGATCTTCCAGAAAGATCTCTTTACCTCATGTCCTTATGTTTAATCTGTCATTTTTCCTCACAGCTCACAGCTGTTTCGTTTCCATGACAACTCCCTCAGCTGATTTCTAGGTGACTCACCAACCCCTTCTGCTGGCCAGAATTTATAAGGCATCTCCCTTTTCTGACCTGCAGCAGGAAATTGTGATTAAATCTATGCTGCCTGGCATGGGGGTCCCTTTCTGCCTCCAAGCATGACTTTACCCATTAGAGGGAGGTAATGTCACTGTGACAACTGGACTCTGGCGTGTCACATTCCCCCAGTTAAGTTCAGTACTCCTGGACTGAGGAAACATAACAAGAATTTTTCACAACAACAATTAATGAAAATCTACAAAGTCTTAAAAATGTAAAAATTATCAAAAAGCAAACAAGAAAAAGGAACAATATCAGTTACTGCAGCGACCAGTCCTTACGCTGCTATCCAGGAATTGTCTTTGTTCTTGTACCTGGAGTTTTGTTGGTGGGAACCACCTTAGCCCACTTTGTGTGTTGTCCCTGGGCGTGGCTGAAGGGCACTCTGTAGATGGGCCTGTTTTTCGGCCATGCCGGCGGCTTATTTTCAAGCCTTTTTTGGAGCAACTATTTACAAATAAAAGTTCTGACCACACATAGTCCTGTGGCCCAATTGTCCTACTGTTGGTGCATTAGTCACTACGCTATAAGTAGACTTGTGTAAGATTGGTATTTTAGACTGCCTTCTCTCTACTCCTAGACTCACCATGAGATTGTCAGATTGTGGTATCTGTTACTTGAGCCATTTCATTTAGAGTCTCTTCTTCATCTGGTGCAGTAGGCTGATGAAAGGTTTGTACTGGTACTACTATTGCCTGATTTACTTGTGTCCACGTCCGAGGAAATTCTCCAAGTATAGTTTGAATCTTTTCTTCCACCTCTACTATGGGCTGTGGAGTGTCTTGGACTTCCTTCTTGTTCTTCAATTGATCAGGGCACATCTTTAGATGATCTCTTGTGACTGCTTCGAAGGTTTCTCCTCCATCCTTGCTGCTGATACATACTTTGGTGTTATTAAAGTCTGAAGGTATCACGGTGTATGGCTCTGCTTCCCACTGGTCATGTAGTTGTGAACACATCTCTTTCTTTTTAGTACTTGTTCTCCTGGCGTCAAGGGAACTGCAGGGGCGTGTTGGTTGTAATTTCTTTCCTGTCTCTGTCTTGCTTGGGACAAACTTTTCTCCACACATTCTTGTATTTTGCGGTATTGTTGCTGCCGCTCTGTATCTCAGTCTGCATCTGGTGATGTTGTCTCAGGTGTTAAGACACCCATGTCTAAATCAATGGGTAACTTGCCAGGTCTTGCTCTCATCAAGTAGGCCGGAGTGCAATTGGTGGAATTTACCGGTATATGATTATATAGATCTACCAGACTGGCAACTTCTCTGGCCACTGGTTTCGTTCTTCCAGAGGTAAGGTCTTCAATAAGTCAGTGACCACCTGGTTCATCTTCTCACACATGCCATTTGTCTGTGGATAGTACGGCGTCGTTCTGATTTTCTTGCAACCGTACATGTTACAGAATTCCTGGAACGCTTCTGCCTCAAAGGCTGGACCTTGGTCGGTGAGAACTTGTTCAGGGTATCCGTGTGGTCGACAAAAGTGTTGCTGAAATGCCTTGGCTGCTGTCTTCACTGTTTGGTCTTTAACAGGCACGACTACCAAGAACCTTGTGTAATGGTCCACGATGGTCAAAGCATAGGTTTAGCCATTCCTACTCGGAGTTAACTTCACATAATCCAAGGCTACCAGTTCAAGCGGCTGTTTTGTGATGATCGGCTGCAATGGGGCTCACTGGCTGTTTCAGTCTTTTCTGCGCAGGTTGCATGGGCCACATTCTCGGCACCACTTCTCAATGGAACTCCTCATGCCAACCCAGTAGAATCTTTCACAAAGTAGAATTTCCAACTTCTTCCAACCGAAGTGTCCTGCTCCATTGTGGTATGCCTCTAAGACCATTGCTGCATCCCTCTTCGGGACTACCACCTGCCAGACCAGTTCGTGTGTGCGCGAGTTGATGTTCCTCCGACACAGTTTACCCTCGTAGATGAACAGCTTGCCTCTCTCCTTCAATAGTTGCTGTGCTTCCTGTGGGTCATCTGGACCAGGGTGTGCATCAGATTCTGCCAGGCACTCCTCTACTAGGCAAACAGCTGGATCACTGTCTTGTGTCTCTGCCCACTCATAATGTGATAACGGGTTCAATGTTACCTCTTGCACGACAAAGCGCTTATTCCTCACTCCTTGAGAGCGCTGGGCTGCAATTGGACGGTGGAAGCCTGGAAACTCGATTTCTTCGAGTTCTTTTGGATCTTCTCCCCCATCTGGTGAATTGGGCATCCTGGACAATGCATCCGCATTAGCATTCTTATGTCCTGCTCGGTACTTGATGGTGAACTCGTAGTTGGACAGTCGGGCCATCCATCGCTGCTCAAGTGCCTCAAGCTTTGCCGTTTCAAGGTGGGTTAGCGGATTATTGTCCGTGTAGATGGTGAACTTTGCTGAAGCCAAGTAGTGCTTGAAGCGCTCTGTTACCGCCCAGACTATTGCGAGGAACTCCAGTTTAAAGGAACTGTAGTTGTCGGGGTTCCTCTCAGTGGGACGAAGCTTCCTGCTGGTGTAGGCAGTCACTCTCTCTCTGCCTTTCTGCACTTGTGACAGCACTGCTCCCAATCCCATATTGCTGACGTCAGTGTAAAGTACAAATGGTTGGTCATAGTCAGGGTAGGCCAGGACCTCATCTCCTGTGAGGGCCAATTTCAACTTGGTGAAGGACTCTTCTATCCTTTTGTTCCACTCGAACGGAAGATTTTTGTTCTTGGCCTTCTTGGATTGGCTCACTAGAAGATCTTGCAGCGGTGCTGCTATCTTGGTGAAGTTCTTGATAAATCTTCAGTGGTAGCCTACTAACCCAAGAAATTGCCTCACTTCATGGATAGTGCTGGGTCTTTTCCAGTCCCGGATAACGGTGACTTTGTCAGGATCGGGTGCCACACCTTCCGCGCTCACCACATGGCCTAGGTACTGCACCTTGGGTTTCAAAAGGTGAGATTTGGACGGTTTTATTTTCAGGCCAAAGTTTGACAGGGCTTCAAATACCTCAGCTAGGTGCTTCAAATGGTCTTCGTAGGTTTTGGAGAAGACGATGATGTCGTCCAGGTACAGCAGAACGGTTTCAAAGTTTTTATATCCAAGGCAGCATTCCATTAACCGCTGAAATGTTCCTGGCGCATTGCTGAGCCCGAACGGCATGTAGTTAAACTCAGAGGCCCATTGGTGTTGTAAATGCTGTCTTCTCTTTGTCTGCCTCTGCCACAGGAACCTGCCAATACCCACTGGTGAGATCTAAGGTAGAGAAATAATTAGCAGTTCTCACTGCAGCTAGTGATTCCTCAATTCTAGGCAATGGGTACGCGTCTTTATGTGTAATGCTGTTAATCTGCTTGTAGTCTACACACATTCTCATAGTACCATCTTTCTTTTTAATGAGGACTAATGGAGCTGCTCAGGGGCTACAACTATCTCTGATTACCCCAGCCTCCTTCATCTCTCGTAACATACTCTTGGCACATTGGTAGTGTGATGGGGGTACAGGCCGGTGTCTCTCTTTAATGGGTGGATGATCTCCGGTGGGGATATAATGTTGAACCTCTTTTGCCTGCCCAAAATCTAGAGGATGCTTGCTGAAGACCCATTCAAATTCTCGAGCCACCCGGTAAGCCCCATGCTTTTGGTGTGAAGGGGTGGAGTCAGTGCTGACACCAATCCTCCTGTTGCCCTTCAGAGCCATTCTCTTCCACCATGTCAGACGGAAGCAAGGGTTCTAGTGTCTCGATTGCATTGCTACTGACGGTGAACAATTTAGCAAGGGTGGCATACCGGAGTAACTGGACCTCTCTCTCCCCACAATTTAAGATGCGTATTGGTACTCTGCCCTTTCGGACATCAACTACCCCTCTGGCTGTCAGGATAGTGGGCCTACTCTCAGAATACATGGGTTCTACCAAGGCTTGGTAATCTTGACCCCTTAGGCCTATTGCTGCCTGACACCAAATTAACATTTCACTTCTGGGAGGTACTGCAATGGGGAAAGGATCACTTACTCTGACACTGCCGACTTCTCCACCAGACAGCTCTACCTGTTGTCTCTGCATCAGGGCTCTGATCTCCTTTTGCAGAACCCGCTGCTGACTGGAGCTGGCGGTCTCGGCTACCTGTTGTAACAAAACAATAATTTCTCCAAGACAATTTTCAATTACATTAGTGCCTAAAGTGATCATAGGATGGCATTCTCGTTTGTCAATATCAACTATTATCAAACCTTGCGATTGCAATTCTACTCGGCCAATTTTGATGGTCACTTCTTTATATCCCATCTGAGGCAAGGGCTGACCATTGCTAGCAAAAATGGTAAGGTCTTTATCTACTTTACTCATAAGTAATGTCTGAATCTGCCCAGTACTGCTTAAAAAGAACATATGGTATCGTTGTCACCTGGGAACCGGTGTCCAGTAAAGCGTTCATCGGAAAACCGTCAATCACAACAGGCAAGACTGGTCGTCCTCCTACGTACTTGTCTCGCCAATTTGGCGGGCCTGGTCGTCTTACTCCTGAGGGTTGGCCCTTTGCCCCAGGGGTTGCTTGTATCTTGCTAGGTGTCCTGCCTTGTTGCAGCGGCGACACATGGGCTGTCCATCCTCGTCGTAACGATCGCTGTCTCTCCCTCTGGTTGGCGGGAGCCTCTTCTGCTGTCGCCACAGGACGTCTTCTGGACTGGAGGCCAGCTGGATCTTCTTCTTTGGAATCACTTGCAGGGACTGCACAGTTTTTGTGAGAGCAGCCACACTTTTAGTTCGTTCCTTGACTTGGAGATGTAAGTCTGCAGCAGAATCATCATCTCGGGACGGCTTGTCAGTCTCAATAGAGGGCTTTTGAAAGGATGCTGTCTCCTGCAGGTATGTAATTGCAGGATACTTAGAGGGGTCTGTGCTGCTAGGGTTCGGTTCACACAGCACTCTGATGGCTCTATCCTTAAAGTGTGCAAAGTCCAATTCAGGATTTTGTAGGGCCATTATGTGCAGCTGTGTCCTTTGGTTGTTTGACTGGAGTCCCTCTATGAACTGCTTTGTTAGTAATCTATCTTCATCTTGCACACTCTCAGGGTCAACCTGCTTTACAGCCTGTAGTACCTCCTGAAGATTAAGGACATAGTCCCGTATACTGTCCTGCACTCTCTGTTTGCACCCAAAGAATCTCATTTTTATCTCTGTTGCAGTACGGGTATCAAAAGTGTCTTTCAGTCTGGCTAAGATTTGTTTGACAGTTCTTTTATCAGTGTCCAGCCAGGACTTTACTTCCCTCTGAGCCGCACCAGTTAACTGGCAAATGAGGATGCTGACTTTTTGGCTTTCTGACAGGGGGTACACTTTGAACAAACTACATAGCCTTTCTTTAAAATCTCTCAGGGTGTGTGACTCCCCTGAGTACTGTGGTAACCAGGCGGCTCCTGGTATATATGGAATTGATAAGCGGCATTATTGAGGCTGCGGCTGCGAACGCCGCTGAATCTTCACCCGCGTTGAGCATTTTCTTCCTGCTTTTTCACTTGCTCACAAGAGAGCGCAGCTCCAGCTTCACTGGCACACCCCTCTCTGCTCGCACGTGCTGTGTGACGCAGTTATGGCGGTTATTTGAAAGCTCAGTAAAGTCTTTAGCACTCAATTTAATAAAGTCTATGGCGCACAATACCCAGCTTTGCCAGGCTCCTTTACCCAGCTTTGCTAGGCTCGCTAAATCCTGTTCTTGACGTCAGTTGGAGCGCCCCGTGGGGCCTGGAGTTACTCGGTACCAGGCCCGTTGACTTCCATGGGGGACGGTGTCACAGTGGCGGCAACCCGGTCCGTGGCCCAGAGGCGTCCAGTAATGAAATAGGGGAAAGTTGTGTGGTATTTACGTGGTAAAAATGAAGATAAAATTTATAGATGGTTAAATACGTGACGCCACCTGTGGTATTCTGGTCAGAGGTGACCAGCGCTGCGGTATTGTTCCCCTGAGACTGTTGGTGTGTCGCAGCTGAGGTGAAAATAGCTCTCCACAGGTAGAGCAATAGTCCCAGGGCAAAGATGTTAAATTAATAGTCAAAATGGCTGTAAACATTGGGGTGCAGAGAAATGAGAGAAAGACAGAGAGGTGCAGTTTCTTTACTTTTTACTTGAAAGTGGTTGTAATCCGGAGTACCACATACAGGTGATGGAAAGAGTCCGGCTCGCCTGGAGGCATTCAGGGGATCCACCTTGCCAGGTGAAGATTTAGGACCTTCCTTCTGCGCTTTGTGTGGGTCTCCGCTGTATATAACTATGCTGCGACCTTCAATTGTGTGATGGTTTCACTAACCTGTACGGCTGTCAGCATGAGCCTATTCCACGGGTACCGTCCTTTTGACCGTCGGCCCCGGGCTCCTTATCTGCTGCTGTGCCCTCAGGTGTGCAATGTCGCACAGGAATTTACAATTCCCTGTACTTTCAGATTATGCGGCAGGACATACAGCTCCTGTCCGCCCAGGACTCTGATGTCCCTTTTCTCCCTATTAGCGCTTCGCTCAGGGGTCTGCTATAAGAAGTATTTTAGCTTTCCCAGAGCCTCTTCATCTCTGTTCATGTCCTTTTCCTTCTTCACAGATCAGCTGCCCCTCACCAGCTGCTTACAGATCAGCTCCCTGTCTTCAACTGACAGGATCTTCCAGAAAGATCTCTTTACCTCATGTCCTCACGTTTAAACTGTCATTTTTCCTCACAGCTCACAGCTGTTTCGTTTCCATGACAACCCCCTCAGCTGATTTCTAGGTGACTCACCAACCCCTTCTGCTGGCCAAAATTTATAAAGCATCTCCCTTTTCTGACCTGCAGCAGGAAATTGTGAATAAATCTATGCTGCCTGGCATGGGGGTCCCTTTCTGCCTCCAAGCATGACTTTACCCATTAGGCCTCTTTCACACTTCAGTTTTTTGTGTCAGTTACAATCCGCCAAAAAGGTGGAGAAGCGGATCCGTTGTTAACTGATGTGAATGGATGCCACAGGATCCGTTTTTTGACGGATCCGCAAAATGAGCAAATTTAAAGGAACCGCTGGGGGGGGGGAAAGAGAGAGAGAGAGAGAGAGTTTTCTTTGTCCGGCACCCAGACAGAATTTGGGGTTAAATCAGTGTCTGGAGGATCCGCTGGCCAAAAAAACGTTGCAACCTCTGTTTGGAAATCTTTGAGGATGTTAACGGACAGCAACATTATGGCGGATCCTCACAAAAATGGATGCAACGGACGGCAATCCGTCAAAATCCGCCGATAATGGAAGTCAATGGGGAAAAAAACGGATCCACAAAAAAAAATCGCGGATCCGTTTTTTTCAAAACCTGGCGGATTTTGACTGATTGTAAAAAACGGAAGTGTGAAAGAGGCCTTAGAGGGAAGTAATGTCACTGTGACAACCGGACTCTGGGGTGTCACACTACCTCCTGTGAGGTCGCTACATATCACGACAGGCGGCTGCAGGGAACAGCGCTTTGTGTATGGCATCATACATATGCATTTGCAGGACTGGATTTCTTGACATAAATATGCCAAAAATGGTAAGCTGGGAAGGAATACCCATTTATTTATTGTGATATCAAAAGTTCTGTAGCTTTCTTATATAATCTCTGCTTCAATCCTATCTATCCATAAAGCTTCCATCACCCATCTACATCATCCATCCATCCATCTTACGGAGCACAGTGCGGCTGTAGAGGACCTGACGGTCATCTCTCGGGGCCCGTTTCATCCCTCTTTCTCCAACATACATTTATACCAGTTTCTCTTTGCTTCTCTTGGCACCGCTGGTCATAAACATGACTGATGGAGATGATCTTGTTGAAGCTGCTTCACACCTCTTTCCTATTCATCACATACGTGGTGTTGTGCACACGCTGCAGCTTGCAATAAGAGATAGTCTGCAAGAGGGACACGCTGCAACTCTGATAAGCAAAGTGAAGAATTTGGCTATTGGTGCCAGAAACCCTAACATTGATTCCATCTTGAAGAGACGTGCTGGAAAGGGGCAATTGTGGATCAAGTCACTCGGTAAGGCAGCACCTATTTAATAATTGAGTGATTGCTTGAGCTGAAACCCTTCCTTGTAGATATGGCCAAACCTCAGGTAACACTACCTGAAGGTCAGTGGACACAGGTGGCTGAATTGAAGGAATTTCTTTATCATCCATTTACAGTGAGTAAGAAGTTACAAGCTGAGGATTTTACTCCAAGCAATTTTTATAAAGGAGTGGAAAAACTTGTTGTTTTGCCTGTCCCAAAGAGGAAGTCTAATCACAAATGGCATTCCTGCTTCAATGAAACGGAGAGAGACACTGCTATTAGAAAATACAATTCTTCTGGCAGCTGTTTATGTGGACCGGGATTGATAATCTTCCCAGGTGGGCAGAAGCCCGCTGGGCCAGGTGGCTCTGAGCTTCAAAATGGGCCGCCAGCCCTTTAAATCTTCTGCACAGACCCTGGTGCATATGCTGACCAGGGCCTTGGGATACAGGGCTATGGGGCCCCTGTGAGGCAGGGTGCCCGCCTGCCCCTAGCACTGACTCCCCCCGCCGTCGCATTGAACTGTACCAGCATCATAGACGCCCCTACATTTCACAGCAATGATGGAGGAGAGAGCATCAGCTGATGCTCCCTCTCCCATCATTCCCCGCTCTGCCTCTGACACAGCAGGTGCATAATGACGTCATTGCACACTCACTGTGTACCAGGCAGAGCAGAAGACAGGAGCCGGGAGCAGCGCGGGCACCAGGAGAGGTGAGGATAGTGTGTTTTTTAATGCAAAAATGAGTACTGTCTGGACTATGGGGCCATTCTTGGGGGGGCTATGCTGTAGACCATGCGGGGCTGTGCTGTAGACCATGGGGGGCTGTGCTGTATACCATGTGGGGCTGTGCTGTATACCATGCGGGGCTGTGCTGTGCTGTATACCATGTGGTGCTGTGCTATGCTGTATACCATATGGGGCTGTGCTGTATACCATGTGGGGCTGTGCTGTGCTCTATACCATGTGGGGCTGTGCTGTATAACATGTGGGACTGTTCTGTATAACATGTGGGGCTGTGCTGTATACCATGTGGGGCTGTGCTGTATACCATGTGGGGCTGTGCTGTATACCATGTGGTGCTGTGCTGTATAACATGTGGGGCTGTGCTGTATACCATGTGGGACTGTGCTGTATACCATGCGGGGCTGTGCTGTATACCATGTGGTGCTGTGCTATGCTGTATACCATATGGGGCTGTGCTGTATAACATGTGGGGCTGTGCTGTGCTCTATACCATGTGGGGCTGTGCTGTATAACATGTGGGACTGTTCTGTATAACATGTGGGGCTGTGCTGTATACCATGTGGGGCTGTGCTGTATACCATGTGGGGCTGTGCTGTATACCATGTGGTGCTGTGCTGTATAACATGTGGGGCTGTGCTGTATACCATGCAGGGCTGTGCTGTGCTGTATACCATGTGGGGCTGTGCTGTGCTGTATACCATGTGGGGTTGTGCTGTATGCCATGTGGGGCTGTGCTGTGCTGTATACAATGTGGTGCTGTGCTTTATACCATGCGGGGCTGTGCTGTGCTGTATACCATGCTGGGCTGTGCTGTGCTGTATACCATGTGGGGCTGTGCTGTGCTGTATACCATGTGGGGCTGTGCTGTATACCATGTGGGGCTGTGCTGTATAACATGTGCGGCTGTGCTATGCTGTATACCATGTGGGGCTGTGCTGTATGCCATGTGAGCTGTGCTGTGCTGTATACCATGTGGGGCTGTGCTGTATACCATGTGGGGCTGTGCTATGCTGTATACCATGTGGGGTTGTGCTGTGCTGTATACCATGTGGTGCTGTGCTGTATACCATGCAGGGCTGTGCTGTATACCATATGGGGCTGTGCTGTGCTTTATAACATGTGGGGCTGTGCTGTGCTGTATACCATGTTTGGCTGTGCTGTGCTGTATACCATGTGGGGCTGTGCTGTGCTGTATACCATGTGGGGCTGTGCTGTATACCATGTGGGGCTGTGCTGTATAACATGTGCGACTGTGCTATGCTGTATACCATGTGGGGCTGTGCTGTATACCATGTGGGGCTGTGCTGTATACCATGTGGGGCTGTGCTATGCTGTATACCATGTGGGGTTGTGCTGTGCTGTATACCATGTGGTGCTGTGCTGTATACCATATGGGGCTGTGCTGTGCTTTATAACATGTGGGGCTGTGCTGTGCTGTATACCATGTGAGGCTGTGCTGTATACCATATGGGGCTGTGCTGTATACCATGTGATGCTGTGCTGTATACCATGTGTGGCTGTGCTGTGCTGTATACCATGTGGTGCTGTGCTATGCTGTATACCATGTGGGGCTGTGTTGTGCTGTATAACATGTGGGGCTGTGCTGTATACCATGTGGGACTGTTCTGTATAACATGTGGGGCTGTGCTGTATACCATGTGGGGCTGTGCTGTATACCATGTGGGGCTGTGCTGTATACCATGTGGTGCTGTGCTGTATACCATGTGGTGCTGTGCTGTATAACATGTGGGGCTGTGCTGTATACCATGCAGGGCTGTGCTGTGCTGTATACCATGTGGGGCTGTGCTGTATACCATGTGGGGCTGTGCTGTGCTGTATACCATGTGGGGCTGTGCTGTATACCATGTGGGTCTGTGCTATGCTGTATACCATGTGGGGTTGTGCTGTGCTGTATGCCATGTGGGGCTGTGCTGTGCTGTATACAATGTGGTGCTGTGCTGTATACCATGCGGGGCTGTGCTGTATACCATATGGGGCTGTGCTGTGCTGTATACCATGTGGGGCTGTGCTGTGCTGTATAACATGTGGGGCTGTGCTGTATAACATGTGGGGCTGTGCTGTATACCATGCAGGGCTGTGCTGTGCTGTATACCATGTGGGGCTGTGCTGTATACCATGTGGGGCTGTGCTGTGCTGTATACCATGTGGGGCTGTGCTGTATACCATGTGGGTCTGTGCTATGCTGTATACCATGTGGGGTTGTGCTGTGCTGTATGCCATGTGGGGCTGTGCTGTGCTGTATACAATGTGGTGCTGTGCTGTATACCATGCGGGGCTGTGCTGTATACCATATGGGGCTGTGCTGTGCTGTATACCATGTGGGGCTGTGCTGTGCTGTATAACATGTGGGGCTGTTTTGTATAACATGTGGGGCTGTGCTGTATAACATGTGGGGCTGTGCTGTATACCATATGGGGCTGTGCTGTATACCATGTGGTGCTGTGCTGTATACCATGTGGGGCTGTGCTGTGCTGTATACCATGTGGGGCTGTGCTGTGCTGTATACAATGCTGGGCTGTGCTGTGCTGTATACCATGTTGGGCTGTGCTGTGCTGTATACCATGTGGGGCTGTGCTGTATAACATGTGGGGCTGTGCTGTGCTGTATACCATGTGGGGCTGTGCTGTATACCATGTGGGGCTGTGCTGTGCTGTATACCATGTGGGGCTGTGCTGTATACCATGTGGGGCTGTGCTATGCTGTATACCATGTGGGGTTGTGCTGTGCTGTATACCATGTGGTGCTGTGCTGTATACCATGCAGGGCTGTGCTGTATACCATATGGGGCTGTGCTGTATAACATGTGGGGCTGTGCTGTATACCATGTGAGGCTGTGCTGTGTAACATGTGGGGCTGTGCTGTATACCATATGGGGCTGTGCTGTATACCATGTGATGCTGTACTGTATACCATGCGGGGCTGTGCTGTGCTTTATACCATGCGGGGCTGTGCTGTGCTGTATACCATGCAGGGCTGTGCTGTGCTGTATACCATGTGGGGCTCTGCTGTGCTGTATACCATGTGGGGCTGTGTTGTGCTGTATAACATATGGGGCTGTGCTGTATACCATGTGGGGAGATGTGCTGTATACCATGTGGGGCTGTGCTGTATAACATGTGCAGCTGTGCTGTATGCCATGTGGGGCTGTGCTGTATACCATGTGGGGCTGGGCTGTGCTGTGCTGTATAACATATGGGGCTGTGCTGTATACCATGTGGTGCTGTGCTGAATACCATGTGTGGCTGTGCTGTATACCATATGGGGCTATGCTGTATACCATGTGAGGCTGTGCTATATACTATGTGGGCTATGCTATATACTATGTGGCTGTGTTATATACCATGGGGGTACATTATATTCTATGGGGAGGCTGTGTTATGTAATATGGGGGGCTACATTATATTCTATAGGGAGGTGGGCTGTATTATATTCTATTCGGGGCTACATTTTACTATATGAGGAGCCTACATTGTATTCTATGAGGGGGCTGCATTATATACTATGAGGGGGCTGCCATATATTTTATGGAGGAGCTGCATTATATTCTATGGGGGGTTGCATTATATTCTGTGGGGTGGCTGCATTATGCTCTATGGGGTGGCTGCATTATACTGTATGTGGGCTGCATTATACTATATCGAGGACTATAGGGAATACATTATACTATGTGAAGAACTAAGGGGTGCATTATACTATGGGAAATGAATTGTACTACATGGATGACTGGCGGTGTATTATACTAAATGGAGCACTATGAGGAGTGTATTATATTATATGGAGGACTGAGCAGTGTATTTTAATATATGGAGGACTATGAGGAGTGTATTATACTATATGGAGGACTATGGGGCACATTATATTATATGGAGGACTATGGGGCACTTTATATTATATGGAGGACTATGGGGCACATTATATTATATGGAGGACTATGGGGTGTGCACTGTAGATGTGCTGCTGATAATATGATACTGTATGGGGACAGATTGACCCATGAGTGATTGTTCGGTTCCCATCATTCTTTCTCAGACCACTGTCCTTTTATGAGGCCATAATTCTGGAACGCTTCCATGAATCCTGGTGATTCTGACAATGTTTTCTCGTGACATATTGTACTTCATTTTAGTGGTAAAATTTCATTCATATAACTTGCGTTTATTTGTGAAAAAAACAGAAATTTGGCGAAAATTTTGAAAATTTCGCAATTTTCCAACTTTGAATTTTTATGCCCTTAAATCACAGAGATATGGCACACAAAAAACTTAATAAGTAACATTTCCCACATGTTTACTTTACATCAGCACAATTTTGGAACCAAAATTTTTCTTTGTTAGGAAGTTATAAGGGTTAAAAGTTGACCAGTGATTTCTCATTTTTGCAACACCATTTTATTGTTACGGACCACAGCACATTTGAAGTCACTTTGAAGGATCTATATGATAGAAAATACCCAAAAGTGACACCATTCTAAAAACTGCACCCCTTAAGGTGCTCAAAACCACATTCAAGGAGTTTATTAACCCTTCAGGTGCTTCACAGGAATTTTTTGAATATTTAAAAAAAATGAACATTTAACTTTTTTTCACAAAAAAAATATTTCAGGTTCAATTTTTTTTATTTTACCAAGGGTAACAGGAGAAATTGGACTGCAAAAATTATTGTGCAATTTGTCCTGAGTATGCTGATACCTGATATGTGGGGGGGAACCACTGTTTCGGTGCATGGCAGAGCTCAGAAGGGAAGGAGCGCCGTTTGACTTTTGCAATGCAAAATTGCCTGGAATTCAGATCGGATGCCATGTCACGTTTGGAGAGCCCCTGATGTACCTAAACAGTGGAAACCCCCCACAAGTGACCCCATTTTGGAAACTAGACCCCCCCCAAGGAACTTATCTAGATATGTGGTGAGAACTTTGAACCCACAAGGGCTTCACAGAAGTTTATAGCGTACAGCGATACAATATAAAAATCATATTTTTTTCACAAACTGATCTTTTCACCCCCAATTTTTATTTTCCCAAGGGTAACAGGACCCTAAAAGTTATTGTGCAATTTGTCCTGAGTACGCTGATACCCCATGTGTGGGTGTAAACAACTATTTGGGCGCATGGCAGAGCTCGGAAGGGAAGCAGCGCCATTTGACTTTTTTGGCTGGAATTGAGATCAGACACCATGTCGCGCTTGGAAAGCCCCTGATGTGCCAAAACAGTGGAATCCCACCACAAATGACACCATTTTGGAAACTAGACCTCCCAAGGAACTTATCTAGATGTGTGGTGAGAACTTTGAACCCCCAAGTGCTTCACAGAAGTTTATAACGCCCAGGCGTGAAAATAAAAAGAATCATTTTTTTTTCCACAAAAATGATATTTTTGCCCCCAATTTTTTATTTTCCTAAGGGCAACAGGAGAAATAGGACCCCAAAAGTTGTTTTGCAAATTGTCCTGAGTAGGCTGATACCCCATATGAGGGGGTAAAACACTGATTGGGTGCATGGCAGAGCTTGGAAGGGAAGGAGCACCATTTAACTTTTTCAACGCAGAATTGGCTGGAATTGAGATCAGACGCCATGTTGTGTTTGGAGAGCACCTGATGTGCGCAAATAGTGGAAACCCCCAATTCTAACGCCAACCCTAACCCCAACACACCTCTAACCCTAACCCTAGCCCTAACCCTAGCCCTAGCCATAACCCTAACCCTAACCCCAACCCTAGCCCTAGCCCTAACCCTAATGGAAAAATGGAAATAAATACATTTTTTTAATTTTATTATTTTTCCCTAACTAAGGGGGTGATAACGGGGGGTTTGATTTACTATTTATGGCGGTATTTATATTTGGCAGCTGTCACATGCTAAAAGACGCTTTTCATTGTAAAAATAGTTTTTGCATCACCACATATTAAGAGCTATAATTTTTCCATATTTTGACCCACCGAGTCATGTGAGGTCTTATTTTTTGTGGGACGAGTTGACGTTTTTATTGGTACCATGTTCGGGCATGTGACATGTTTTGATCGCTTTTTATTTCGTTTTTTGTGATGCAGAATTTACAAAAACCAGCGTTTCGTGAATTTCTTTTAGGTGGTGCGTTTAAGCCGTTCCGCGTGCGATAAAATTGATAAAGCAGTTTTCTTCTTCGGGTCAGTACAGTTACAGTGATACATCATTTATGTGTTTTTTTATGTTTTGGCGCTTTTATGCAATGAAAACAATTTTTTATAAAAGATAATTTTTTTTGCATCGCTTTATTCTGCGAGCCATAACTTTTTTATTTTTTCACTGATGATGCTGTATGACGGCTTGTTTTTTGCGGGACAAGATGACGTTTTCAGCAGTACCATGGATAATTATATGCGTCTTTTTGATCGCGCGTTATTGCACTTTTTGTTCGGCAGTATGATAATAAATCATTATATTTTGCTTCGTTTTTTATTTTTATTTTTTTAAGGGCTTCACTTAAGGGGTTAACTAATGGGACAGTTTTATAGGGCGGGTCATTACGGACACGGCGATACTAAATATGTGTACTTTTATTGTTTGTTTGTTTTTTTATTTCCAAAAAATGAATTTATTGGGGAATATTTTTTTTTTTTTTAAATTTATTTAGCGATTTTTTTAAAATTATTTTTACACTATTTTTTATTTTTAACTTTATTACAATGTCCCAGGGGGGACATAACTGTCATGTGACAGATTGCTGATCTGTCACATCACAGATCGCTGTGACAGATCTGTCACAGGCACTGCTGCAGGCTTCCTCATGCCTGCGCTCTGCGGGCAGTGAGGAAGCCAGCTTCCTGCAGGCCCCTGGAGGTCCCCGCCGCCATATTGGATCCGGGGACCTGCAGGAATGGAGCCCCCCGCAGCAGCGCTGCACATTGCGCTGCTGTGGGGGGCTCAGGGAAGCACGGAGGGAGCCCCCTCCCTGCTGATGCTTCCCTTTAACCCCCGGTACACCGTGATCGTGTTTGATCGTAGTGTTCAAGGGGTTAACGTGTCGGGGGTAGTCCGTGACCGCCCCTGACACATTGTGCCGGGTGTCAGCTATGATAATTAGCTGACACCCGGCCGCGATAAGCGGCGCTCACCACGTGGGCGCCGCTTATCGCTATGACGTAATATTCTGTCCATGGTAATTAGGGACCAGGGCACATGGACGGAATATTACGTCCAATGAAGGAAAGGGGTTAATGGTTTGTTTTTTGTAATCTTTTCTGATGGCGCCATGCATACCACGATAAGGAAAGGATGGGACCAATCATATCAGGATAAGGATGGTGCCATGCACACCTGGACTGGGATGGGGCCAATCATAACAGGTAAGGGATGGAGCCCTGCATACCAGGATAGGGATAGGGCCATGCATACTTGGATGAGATGGGGACTCTGCATACCAGTATAGGGATGAGGGCGATCATTCCTGCCAGAATAAGGATGAGGTGGACCATTCCTACCAGGAGAGGGATGAGGAGCAATGCATACTAGAATGAGATGGGGCCCTGAATACCAGGATAGGGATGGGGCTCTGCATGCTAGGACGAGATGGGGACCCTGCATACCAGTATAGGGATGAGGGCGATCATTCCTGCCAGGATGGGGATGAGGGGGCCATGCATACCAGGCCAGGGTGAGGAGGCATGCATACCAAGATGGGGATGAGGGAGCCATGTGTATCAGGATGAGGGGACCATATTTTCCAGGATAGGGAATATTAAGTACAGAATTTACCACATTTTTTGCATCAGGTTTTTTTTTCCCCTAATTTCCTCCTCTAAAACTTGGGTGCGTCTTATAGTCTGAAAAATATGGTGTATATATTGTAAAACCCATTTAAATGGATTATGCCAAGTAATCCCCTATCCCAAGACCTATGCAGTCGCTGGGGTCCGATCACTGGGACCCCCATGATCCTGACAACTGGCGCTCTAAAGAAGAGGTCGATCATGCACACTGCGGAGGCATTCACACATGGCTCTTCAAATAACGCCTTTAAGAGGAGTGTTGAAGGGCATGACAAAGTATAGCAAAATCTACCGATCGGGTGGGGGGGGAGTGTTATAGTATATGGGCTGGTGGGGTTTGTGTGGCAGGGCTGCTTTTTTGTCCCAGTCCGGCCCTGACCAGAGTCATCGTATATTGCTGGATGATCAACAGGTAACTAAAGGAAAAGAAGCTCTGATTGAGGTAGCAGTTAGGATGAGTGAACTACAGAATGGCCAAAAGCAAGAGGACTCGGGTCCTGCCTGTGCTGCTGCTGCCATTTCTTCGTCCTCATCAGATGATGAGTTTGATTTCGAAAAGTATTTAGACGACATGGAGCAGACAAAGCGTTGTCGCAGGGAAAAAGATTCCACTCCCATAGAAAACAGATTGACCATACTTCAGCAACATTTTTCACTTGCTCTCAAAGAAGTAGAAGAGTTCAATCGTTCATCAAAACTGACTGTGCACGAGGCAATTCCTTTATACCCTGAAATTGTTGGAGATGTTGCCCATGTGGTTACTGTTTTGCCACCAACCCAGGTTAGTGTAGAGAGGTTGTTCTCCAGGCTTAAAATAATGAGGTCAGATCTGAGGTCATCTATGAAGGGGGATGTGATGGCAATACTATTCCTCAGAACAAATTCATAGACTGCACAAATGTTATTCAGGACGTTTTTGTTGAAAACTTTTTTTTCCACTTACTGCAGAGTGTATAATAAATTGTAAATGTGAAAAGTATTTTTGTTCTAAAGTTGTGTTCCAATAAATGTGTTTTTTTGTTCTATCTAAATGGCTTTATTATTGTATCATAATAATGATTAAAAGCCTGATGTCACCATTTTACTACAGTAAATTTATCACTTAAACATGATCCATGTATGAGAGAATCGGAGTCATGGAAATTGAGGAATCAGACTCGGAGTCGGAGGTTTGGCTTACTGACTCCACAGCCCTGATTTTGTGTGACTGTGTGGGTTTCCTCCCATGTTCTGAAGACAGAGCTGTAGGAGATATGACCCCTGATGGGTGCAGTGATGTCTGTAAAGTGCTGTACAATCAATATGCTTATTTATTATGCTTCATAAGAGCGGTCTCACTTTGCAGACATTATTTCCCTGTCAGGACTCACATCCTATCAGTATGTTTTTGGAAGTGGAGCTGCTTATACTCTGCTCTATTCAATGTTTAAGGGACTGTCTGAGAACGCAGAGCTCCGTTATTTCCAGAGTGTCCCTTAGACAATGAATACAGTGGAGGATAAGCCTGAGCACCTCTGCTCCATTCAAGAATGGGATGGATCTAGGACACTTGTGCACCGAGCTCTGGAGATTGTGTCATGGAGATTATTACGTGATGTTTTCTAGTATGTGGATGGGTCAGAAATGTCCCACAGTGAACGGCCGCCCACAGGTTTTTTTGTCTGAGAGCACACAGACTAAAAGCCTTTTGTTCCCATCTCATAGCTCGGTGCACAGCCTGCTGTTGCTGGTGGCTAAGCACCCATGGGGCAGCATGGTAACATCGGTGCTTTCATTTTCTTGTTGATGTTTTCATTGGTTCAGCTCTGACCAAGAACAAATGAAATCAGTGACCACAAGAGAACCTGCTCTTCCTTTTCATGACCTGTCGGTGGGCACTGATAGGTATATAGATGACCTAGCCATCAGGTAACTATGATGGCTCAGTGGTTAGCTCAATTACCTTTCAATGCTTGGGTCTTTTGTTCAATTCTGGCTAAGGTCAGAGTAATTCTCCATCTCAGTTGTACTTTGCAAATTGATGTGCTCTACTTTTTCATGAACTGTCGGTGGGCACTGATAGACATATTGATGACCTAGCCATCAGGTAATTCTCAGTCAGCATGGTGGCTCAGTGCTTACCTGCACTACATATCAGTGCTTGGGTCCTTAGTTCAATTCTGACTGAGGTCTGAGTAATTCTACCTCTCAGTTGTACTTTAGAAATTGCAAATGGACCTGCTCTAGTTTTTCATGACCTGTTGGTGGGCATTGATAGACGTATTGATGACCTAGCCATCAGGTAATTCTCAGGCAGCATGGTAGCTAAGTGGTTAGCTTTCCGTGCTTGGGTCCTTAGTTCGATTCTGAATAATTCTACCTCTCAGTTGTACTTTTGAAATTGTGGATGGACCTGCTCTTGTTTTTCCTGATCTTCCCATAGGTGCTGGTAGAAATATCAATAATTTTGCCAAAGTGCGTTTTCTGAGCAGCATGGTGGCTCAGTGGAAAGCACTAGTGCTTTAATACATGGTGGTCCAGGGCTCAAATCCCAAAGCTTGAGTCCTTAGTTCAATTATAACTGGCATCTGAGTAATTCTACCTCTCAGTTGTATTTTAGAGATTGTAGCTGGACCTGCTCTAGTTTTTCCTGATCTTCACATTGGTGCTGGTAGTAATATCAATGACTTTGCCAAAGGTTATTTTCTGAGCAGCACTTTAGCTCAGTGGAAAGCACTGGTGCTTTGCAGCATGGGAATCCAGGGTTCTAACCCCACCCTGGATGACATCTGCAAGGAGTTTGTATGTTCTCCCTGTGCTCAGGTGGTCTGCCACCCATGCTCCAAAGACATACAGGTAGGGGCTAATGATGGTGTTACCTGTGCAGCATCCAGGAGCGCTGCTTGTCCTCTTCATTGGGCAAGTAGCCTGCGTCCTTATTGGATGAATGCTCAGATACAAGTAGCAAGAAAATTAGCTTGCTATATAGACAGCTCAGGTGCACCTGAGCTGTCAACACCTTTTCAAAATTAGTTTCTTAAAAGGTGTTGACAGCTCAGGTGCACCTGAGCTGTCTATATATAGCAAGCTGATTTCTTGCTACTTGTAGCTGAACATTCATCCAATAAGGAGCAAGGTTACTTGCCCAATGAAGAGGACAAGCAGCCCTGCAGGATGCTGCACAGGTAACACCATCATTAGCCCCTACCTGTATGTCTTTGGAGCATGGGTGGCAGACCACCTGAGCACAGGGAGAACATACAAACTCCTTGCAGATGTCATCCAGGGTGGGATTTGAACCCTGGACCCCCCATGCTGCAAAGCACCAGTGCTTTCCACTGATCTACCATGCTGCTTGGGAGATTACCTTTGGCAAAGTCAATGATATTACTACCAGCACCAATGGGAAGATCAGGAAAAACTAGAGCAGGTCCAGCTACAATCTCTAAATTACAACTGAGAGATAAAATTACTCAGACCTCAGTCAGAATTGAACTTAGGACCCTAGTGTTGGGATTTGAACCCTGGACCACCATGTACTAAAGCACTAGTGCTTTCCACTGAGCCACCGTGCTGCTCGGAAGATACACTTTGGCAAAATCATTGATATTTCTACCAGCACCTATGGGAAGATCAGGAAAACCAAGATCAGGTCCATCTGCAATTTCTAAAGTACACCTGAGAGGTAGAATTTTTCAGAATGGAACTAAGGACCCAAGCACTGAAAGGTAATCAAGCTAAGCACTGAGCCACCATGCTGCCTGAGTGTTTTCTGATGGCTAGGTCATCAATATGTCTATCAGCAACAGGTCATGAAAAACTAGAGCAGGTCCATTTGCAATTTCTAAAGTACAACTGAAAGATAGAAATACTCAGAATCAAACTAAGGACCGAAGCACTGATAGGTAATCAAGCTAAGCACTGAGCCACCATGCTGAATGAAAATTGCATGATGGCTAGGTCATCAATATGTCTATCAGTGCCCACCGACAGGACATGAAAAACTAGAGCACGTCAATTTGCAATTTCTAAAGTACAACTGAGAGGTAGAATTACGCCGACCTCAGTCAGAATAGAACTAAGGACCCAAAGATTGAAATATAATCAAGCTAACTACTAAGCCACCATAGAACTACCTGATTGCTAGGTCTTCAATATGCCTATCAGTACCCACTGACAGGTCATAAAATGGTTCTCTTGAGATCACTGATTTCCTTTTCTGAGATGTGTCTGAGAGGAGGAATCTCATTGTTCTTGGTCAGAGCTGAACCAATGGAAACAGCAACAAGAAAAAGAAATCCCCAGTGTTACCATGCTGCCCTATGGGTGCTTAACCACCAGCAACAGCAGGCTGTGCTATGAGATGGGAACAAAAGGGTTTAAGTCTCTGTGTTCTCAGACAAGAGACCGGCAAGGGCGACCGTTCACTGTGGGACATTTCTGACATGTCCATGTAGTAGTAAACATCACGTAATAATCTCCATGACACGATCGCTAGAGCTCGGTGCACAAGTGTCCTAGATCCATCCCATTCTTGAATGGAACAGAGGGCGCAGGCTCAGGGCTGCCGCTAGGAATTTTAGGGCCCCATACTGGCAAAATTTTTGGGGCCCCCTTGAGACTCCGCCCAGGCTCCACCCCAGCTCCGCCCCACCCCTCGAACTGTCCATAGTCCCACCGCTCTCTCTTGGAAAACTCCACTACTCACCAATCACACATTAACAGTTCCTATCATCAGATCACACATATAGCCAGCAGCTTTTGTTTGGCCAAAAGATTTTTTAAGCTGCCATCACAACACTGTAGACACTTTTGGCCAAACTCTACTCTACTCTATCCTATTAAATATTTGTTAAAACATGCAATACAATTGAGGTATATTTTTATTTATTTTTCAGATTTTAAAATGACCAATAATATCACATACAAGGAACAAATACCGCGACACCATGTCCAGACCACATATTACCACCACAGTGACCGAATAATATCACATGCAAGGAACACATACCAACACACCATATAGTGACCAACTACATACAAGGAACAAATACCAACACAACCAGACCACATATTACCATCATTTTTTTTTATAACAATGGTGTTGACAGCTCAGGTACACCTGAGCAGTATATATAGCAAGCTGGTTTCTTGCTACTTATATCTGCACATTCATCCAATAAGGACTCTTGCTACTTCTCCAATGAAGTTGACAAGGAGCCCTCTTGGAGCCATTATTTGCATGCACATCACCTACCTGTATGGCTTTGGAGCATGGGTGGCAGCCCAACTGAGCACAGGGAGAACATACAAACTCCTTGCAGATATCATCCATGTGGGATTTGAACCCCAGACTTGCATGCTGCAAAGCACCAGCGTGTTCCACTGAGCCACCATGCTGCTTGGAAGCTAACTGTTGGCAAAGTCATTAATACTGCAGGACCTATGGGAAGATCAGGAAAAACTAGAGCAGGTCCATTTGCAATTTCTAAAGTAGACCTGTGAGGAGGAATTACTCCAACCTCAGTCAGCGTAGAACTAAGGACCCAAGCATTGAAAGGTATGGGAGCTACCTTCTGAGCCACCATAGCATTACTTGAAGGCTAGGTCACCAATATGCCTATCAGTATCCAATGACAGGTCAGGAAAAGGAAGAGCAGGTTTCACTTCAGGTCTCTGATTTCATTTTCTAAGATGTGCCTGAAAGGAGAAATCTGATTGACTTCAGTCAGAGTTGAACTAAGGACCCAAGTGTAGGATGGCAATGGAGGTAACCACTGAGCCACTGTCCTGTCTGACAGCTTACTGTTGGCCAGATCATCAATAGAACTCTCATCATTTATGGGAAGGTCAGAAAAAACTAGAGATGGTGCCATTGCAATCACTGACTACAATTTCTAAAGCTCACCTGAGAGGAGGAATCGCAATGTCCTCAGTCAGAGATGAACCCAGGATACCAGCACTAGTCAGCAGCAATGCTAACAACTGCACCATCATGCTGCCCAAGAGTTATGCTTTGGGTAAGTCATCTATGTCAGGGTTCCCCAACTCCAGTCCTCAAGGCCCACCAACAGGTCATGTTTTCAGGATTTCCTTTGTATTGCTCAGGTGATAATTGCTTCACCTGAGCAATACAAAGGAAATCCAGAAAACATGACCTGTTGGTGGGCCTTGAGGACTGGAGTTGGGGAACCCTGATCTATATGACTCTCAGCACCTATGGGAAAGTCAGGAAAAACTAGAGCAGGTACCATTACAATCACTGATTACAATTTCTAAAATACACCTGAGTGGAAGAATCTCATTGCCCTCAGTCAGAGTTGAACCCAGGGAGCCAGCATAGGACCACAGCCATGCTAACCAGTAGGCCATCATGCTGCCTGAGAACTTAGGTCTGGGTAAGTCATCAATATGACTCTTCGTACCTATGGGAAGGTCAAGAAAAATAGGCATAGCTGCCCAACCCATCTAACCAATCTGTTCATTGATTTCAATTTCCAAAGTGAGGTGGAAAACAGGGCCAGACTGGCCATCTGGCAATTGCCAGAAGGGCCTATCTGGTCATGGGCTGCCTTGTCTGCTACATTGTTAACAGAATCAGTGTTCTCAAGATACCCATACTGTTAAGAATTGAGATGGAGCATAAAGTCACTGACTCTGTCACTTACCCCAGCAGGCCACAGGTATCATTAGAAATATTGGTCTTGTAGAAAATCTTCCTTTCCTCCATCCAGGGCAATATTAGTAATATATCCCATCTGGTTCATGGGGATGGGGACAAAATGGACCTGTGTAATTTCAAATGCCAGGAATGAATTTCAGCCCCTGTCCGTACCTGGTGGTTTGTAAACATTTTTGGTGGTGTTTTTCTAAAAATTGTTTTGGGCAGCTTTTGAGTCTTCGTGGCTTTTCTTTGTAGCTCACAAACACGCCAAAAGTCAATCAGGAACGTTTAATGGATCTTTCTAACCTTCCCGTTGACTTGTATTATTTGTATGGCGTTCTCCTAAGTGAAAAAACACCTGAAGATTGATATGCTTCTTTCAGTTAACCGCTTGCCATTTTTGCAAACTTCATGCTGATAAAAGATGCTAAACAGTCTGATCATATGAACAGCAAGTCTTTTTTTACTTGGAAAAGATTATGTGGTGCCTGTTAGTGCCGGGGGTACTCGGTACGGAGCCGGTCAGTTCTTTAGGGGATGTCACTGCAGCAGTAACCCAGTCCGTAGCCCTGGGCGTGCAGTAAAATGGTTTTGGGGAAAAGTTTATAGGGGATTTAACGTGACGCCGCTTGTGGTGTTCGGCAATAAGAAGATGGCTGACGCTGTGATTCAGATCCACTGGGGTTGTTGGTGACGCAGCTGAGATTTTACAGCTCTCCACAGGTAGAGCTAGGCCCCAGGGCAGTTATAGTGTAGTAGATGATGGTAACTGTTGTAGTGCAGGGCAGATGACGCAGCAAATAAATCCAAGGACACAGCGGGGTGCAGTCTTCACACTTTTACTCACTGTCTTTCAAATTACAATCCCCAGCCAGGGTGCTGTGTCCAACTCTCAGGTAGTTTGGGGTACACTTCACCAGAACCCCCTCTTATGATCCTACTCTGGTCGTCTCACTGCGCTGTCCCGCCCGCCTCTCCTGCCCTGCGCCACACACACAGTGTCCCAAGCCAGCAGCATCAGATCCTGTCGGGCGACATCCTCTGGGTCCCTTTGATCCTTTGTGGCTGCCTTCTCAGCGATTGTGTGCAGGTTTGGCTGTCGCACATACAGATACTTCAGCCTCTGGTTTGCCAGCTGTCTTACAGTCTCTCCACTAGTCTGGGGCCGGTCCCCCACCTTGACCTGGTCCTTCTACCTGACTACGGTCAGCATGGATTTGGGCACCATGGGTGGATTCTTCACTTCCCTGGCCCCTAGACCCCTTTTCTTCTCTCTGGAGACCCTCTCCGACTTCTATGTCACTCCTCACTCCTCTCTTGTTTTGGGACGAGCTCCTCACTCCTCCAGTCCCTTCCACCAACTGACTTCTCCTCCTGACTCCTTCTGACTCCTCCTCCAACTGTCACTCCTATTACCATGACAACTCTACCTTTTGTCTCCTACTCTACCCACTTCCTCCACCCACGCCCACTGACTAGTTCCTCCCTGGCCTAGAGAGGTGTTGTGTTGGGTACGAGTGTATGTGGGTCCTGGGTAGTGCCCCTTCCTTATCCGAGAGTGGGGTACCACACCTCTGGCTGAGGTGCAGTACTTCTGTGGCGACTGAACCCTCAGGGACACCATAATTATATTGAGTTTTTTCAGCATTTTCAGAACTGATCTTGATCATGGTGCTATAAGAAAAGGTGTGTGAAACTCAGTGTCTGAGTAGTCGTGGTCAAGTGGTTAAGGTGATCGACTCAAAATCCATTGGGGTGGGTCGCCCTCACACCCAGGGCAGCGGGGTACCCGTACCGGGCCAGTGTCAGGGGGATGTGTCACAGCAGCAGTGACCTGGTCCATAGCCCTGGGCGCCCAATATCAATGGCAGTGATGTTAATAGTGTAATAGTTTATTTAGATAGTTCGTGACGCCACCTGTGGTGTTTGGCAAGCAAGATGTTAAGCCAACGCTGCGTGCAGATCCACTGGGACTGATGGTGTGGTGCAGCAAAGATGGTGTAGCTCCCCACAGGTGGAGCTGTAGTCCCAGGGCAGTGTAGGTGCAATGGATGAGGAGAGGCGCAGAATAGTATAGATGCTGGAACCCAGGTGTAGCGGTGCTGGAATAACTGGAGGACACCAGAGTATGCGGTTCCAAAGCTTTACTCACTGTTTGCAGTTCACACAACTGCCTGCCTCTGCACTGTGTTCTTCAGGTCAGGACCCCAGCCAACCTCCAGGAAGGATAGGATTCTCCCCTCCACACGCCGCCAAAATGTACCTTACTGAACGACTCCTCCAATGCGCCTTTAGGTGCGAAGCACTCCAGTACTTAGTTACCCTGGAATGCCTCTCTCTAGGTGTTCCTAGTCTCTACTTGTATGACAGACAGCTGTAGCCTGCTTTGGGGACTCCTCTCTGCGTCCTGACTCACTATCCAAGTGCTGTTGTGTCCCAAGTCTATGATGGGAGTAAGGCATTAGTGGCTCACTACTCCTCCGGTGTCTGTTGCCGGACACAAAGATCAAATCAACCTCGGGGACCGGGCCCCGGCCTTTGCGCTCTGGACTGGAAGGGTTATCTCTCTTTCTCAACCTGCTTCCCACCGTCCTTCTATTCTCCTTCGTTCCGATCTGTTCTATCTCTCTTATGGAATCTGTAGTCTCCAGTCTACATCTCTTTCTCCTTCTCTTCCTTCCCGTGCCAGCTGGCCCAGTTCTCTGGGTCAGCTGCAGCACTCCTTCCTCCATCCCTTCTTCCAGGATCCCCACTCCTCACCGAGTGGCTGTCCTCTCCTACACTGCCTGCCCTCTTCTGCAGACTGACTTGAAATCCTACACCTTCCCTCTTTTATATCTAACTCCACCCACCTCCCCAGCACCTCTCATGTTACGAAGCCAGGGACCACAAAAGGCACCCTATGACCTTTCCAGCATAAAGCATGGATGGGTCCCTGCTGAACTATCCTGTGTGTGGGGTGCAGGTGTTGGAATGTGTAAGGGACTTCCCACCCTACCTGGATGGTGGGGTACCACACCTTAGGAGAAGGTGCAGTACCTCTGTGGCGACTGAAGCCTCGGGGGCGCCACAGGGGTTTCCCCAGGCAGGTTCAAATCCTGCTGACTATGTATATGCTCCTGTGGGTTTTTGACCAATTACCTGAGTAGATCAACTTGCATGTGTTCTTTGGTCTATCCCCCATGACAGTGTTCTGCGATCTCTGGATCGGATTTCTAGAAGAAGACTGGCTTTATCTTCGGATGTTATTTCGATAAGTCGGTCTGGCACTACATCACAAGTTACACCATAAAATCCTCATGAAGAGGACACTAATATTAACACAAATAACTTGTAGTGATGAGCGAGTACACTCGTTGTTCGGGTGGTCTCCGAGTATTTTGGCGTGCTCGGAGATTTAGTTTCTGTTTACACAGCTGCATGATTTGCGACTGCTGGACAGGCTGAATACATGTGAGGAATGCCTGTTTGTTAGGGAATTTCCACATGTATTCAGCTTGACTAGCAGCCGCAAATCATGCAGCTGAGATGACGAAAACTAGATCTCCGAGCACGCCAAAATACTCAGAGATCACCAGAGCATGTTCAGAGAGACCCGAGCAACAATGGCTACTTGCTCATCACTACAAATAAGAAGCAATGTCTAGTAATACTGTGTGATAGTACATGGATCTAAATAAACAGGGAAAATTGCTACAAATAATTAGAAATCGAGAACAAAAACACACGATCAATAATCCCAGGACAACTAGATCAAATATGGAAAAAACAATACTTTATTAAATATCAGGAAACATGGAAGCAGGAAGCAGAAGGGATCAAAACCAAATGCGCACATGTATAGAAATAAGGCGCACAGGGGACATATAAATATATTCAATTAGCACTTTCAAAATCATGGTGCAAATTGCACATTCCCTATTGGCCTTCGTAATGGCATTGAACAGAGATATTAGTGAACTAATAGATCAAGAAAGATCAAAAGGATCAACGAAAGATCATAGACCATAATAGGTACATGACCTGTTCAAAGATTGTCAGGGAGTCCCACAGCATGCGTCCACCCCGACGCGTGTTTCAGCAGAATAGCTTTTGTCCTTGACAGCTTAGACTATTTAGTGCTGATATATCACATACAAATTGGATAACAAAAATATTTAAACACAGGTTGTTTGTATCAAAATAGATAAAAAGCCAAGGGGATGAATAATTTCGCAAGCCACTGTATGTGATGACTATGCTATACTTTTATCTGATAGCTGCAAGCATTATTGGGAGACATGGCCAGTGTGAGACATGTAGATCAGGAGAGCAAATTATCAGTCATTACATGTTTCACACTGGTAACTAGTGATGTGTGAGCCCATGAATGTTCAAGTCTGGTGGGTTCTGCCGAACATCTCAAAAAAGTTTGGTTCGGGTACGAGAACAACAAGGGGGGCCCGAACATCCGTTGTTTGCCACGCTATCATCTGCATGACAGCTGACATCTGACAGTGTGGAAACTGCAGCTCTCTGACCGGTGGTAATGATCTTACAGCCATCGGTGTTTCTCGCTCTGTCATGAAGACAACATCATGAGAAACACCCAATGTTTCTGGAGAAGTCCGTCGATGGACACTAAGGTGTTTGTAACAGACCTCGAACTTTACTGTAAGGATTCACCTATCTCTAGTGGTAACTCCATCTTTCAATTAAAATAAGCTCTGGAGGCAGATTTTCAGGTAGATCTATACCCCACTTATAGATCTTAACAACCTATTAACATATTAAAAAATGTGGATTTCTCTGGAATAAGACATCGGATCGCAGATAACAAGGTATCATTTGATTCAATTTTTTATGACCTAGATGCTCCTATAGACAGCTTAGGAGGGTTGATCCTACTAAATGATTCCCATTATTAAGTTACATGGACAAAACAGGGCAGAACAATTTGACAGAACTTCCCCGAGCCCCTAACACAACCTCAACAAAAGTTTTTGCATTGAGCTGATGACCTGGAACACTGACATGAGCCTAGATTTTTGACAAGACTGAAATAAGATGATTTTCTATGAAATTCCTACCAATCTAGTAGAAGCATCTCCTGGAACACTGGAGGCTTGTGAGTGTTTTTTTAACAAGTACATATAAATGAGAATTGTTGGCAGCCAAATCCTTTTGTCTGTGTAACACATCTAATAACAGCAAAAATGTGAGTAAATGGTCCTCCCGTAGAATGTAAAAGCCACTGTCTTCCCCAGAAAACCAACCCCATTTTTATCCATCTAATTTTAATAAAACATAATAAAATGAATAGATGTTGAATACATAATAAAGAAATAGTGAACACAGAATCAGTGTCCATATTTTTCTATGCATTTATACTAGATCTTGACAATTTGAGACAAAAACAAGATCCATGCAATATCTCAGACAATAATAACTGTTCCTGGACAGCCTGAGGATAACTTATCGATGTCTGTCTGTGAAGAAATGAAAGTATTTTTTTACCTTTGCTACTGGCATCTTTAGAAAGTCATTATTGCAAATGAAAAATGATTGTTTTTTTTTTTAGTTCTTTCCCAAAACCAACCCCTTAATCTTCAGTTCATATTTTGTAAGTATTTTAGCACTAATAATTCAGCATTTCAAAAGTTTTATGAGGAGAAAGTTGTAAATGCCTCACTTTATGAGAACATTCCTTGCTATTTGCATAGTATTATTGACCCCAAACATGTACTTGGATCATTACAGTAGGTACAATCTACCTTTGGAACAGGTCAACGATTTTCATAGTGACTCATATAGAAAACCTTTAATCTATGAATTCATTAGGCAGAAGATGTAAAATCTTGACTCCATATGGAAAGGCTCCACTACTTGGACAACCCCTTCTCATTCCTCAAGTTTGGATACTTTAAAATAAAAACACCCATTCCAGCAGTAACGTCACTCGCGTTCATGGGGCTCATGTGAGGTTGTTACGTGACTCAAGTAGTGGAAAACCCCTTTCTATGAGTTGTCCAGCAGATATTTTTTTTTTCAAAATGGATTCAGACTGGTAAAAAAAATTAAAGAAGCAACAGTCCACCCCACCACCGATTATCTTCAGTGTCCTGGCTCCCATTGGTCTCTACTCCCTGGTCCCGTCTTGATAAATCTTAAATATAGAGAAAGACTTAACTAGTAACATTTCTGCCCACTTCCAGTGTGTTGAAACAGGAACACGGACAAGAGAACCAACGATGAATGGGTAAGTGTTAGACTATGAAGTACCAAGTACCAGTGTTGAAGGCGATTAAGTCAGTTATTTTTTTATAAGAGTCAGTGATGAGAGGTCATAAAGGAGCGCTTAGGAAGCAACCCAGGGGCAGACAAGGATGTCAGGTCTTCACCGCAGATCCAGCCGAAAACCTCCAATGGAGGATAGGAGCAATGAAAAAATGGAAAATGGTCTTAGGAGCGCAGGAAAGAGACTCAGACAAGAGATGGGTTTAAACCACAATGCGTTTCGACGGAGGATCCATCTTCATCAGGTGGAACTTCCGTTTAAACCCATCTCTTGTCTGAGTCTCTTTCCTACGCTCCTAAGACCGTTTTCTATTTTCTCATAGTTATTTTTTTATATCAGTCTTAAACCAGTTGAACAACATTTTTTCATATAGGGTTAAAACTGGTTTAAGGGAAAATAAAGAATTAATAGTCACTCTTAGTAGTAGTCACCAATGCTGATCTCTTCTACCTAATCCTGTATAATATTCGATAGGACAATCTATAGTCACTGGAGTGACCCACCTTGGTCACAGCTAGTTGAGTGGGTATTTCTAGTGTGTTGAGAGAGTCCAAGAAAGAGATCAGTGGGAATCGATTGAAAAACATTTGGAGATGTGTGATAAAGATTCTAGGACAGATTTTGCCTTCTGAGTGGTAGCAGAAGAAGACCCTTCAGTCCTCCATTGTTTTTAAATATGTATTAACAGAATCCCAAAGTCAACAGCGTACAAATCAACTTACAATCATGGCCAAATGACTGTAGACAACCTTTCCTTACATCTATATATTCTTTCTGAAAAAGTAACAGACTGGAATAGGTATCTGCTTTGGCCACTGATGTTCAGCGCAGGCAGTTCTGATGGGTCAAGGCAGAACTGGGAAGTAGAGATGAGTGGGTGCCAATTCAGTATCAAGACTAGAAACCCCTTAGTGACAGAGCCAATTTGGTAGCTAATGACCAGGCCAATTTTTACAATTCTAAAATAAAATGCAAAGAGAGGCGCAATGAGTGTACCTGTGTTTAAATTAATTCCCTAACTGAATTGACAGGGTGCAAAATGTATAATGATTGTTTAACAAATTTTTTTTCACAATGTGTTTATTGGGGATGTAAGAGTTAACGCGCAACATCAAGGGGAGGTCGCATAGGATTGTGGGTTGTTCCAACTAGGGCTACCTATAAAGGCTGCAATAATTGATGCTTCCCTCATTCCACCTGAGGAAGACGGCTGTAACCGTAGAAACGTGTTGTGGGTATTGGAGGAAGTATAAAAGCTGAGTTTTTTACCCTTTTTCTGGATTCTGCCTCTACTTTAGCGCTCCTATAGACCGCTTTTTTTTTGTTGCTTCACAATTTTTACAATTCTGACCACTGTCACTTTCTGAAGTTATACTGTAGCTCTGGAATGCTTCAACGTATCCCACTGATTCTGGCATTGTTTTCTCGTGATATATTGTACTTCATGTTAGAGGTAAAATTTCTTCGATCTAACCTGCATTAATTTATGAATAAAACAGAAATTTGGCAAAAGTTTTGAAAATGCTGCCACCATTGATGCCACCATTGATGCCAGCCAATTTTGTGTTCAAAAAGTCAAACAGCGCTCCCTCCCATCTGAGCTCTGCCATGCGCCCAAACAGTGACTTTCTTTCACATACGGGGTAATGGCGTACTCAGGAGAAATTGCACAACAAATTTTTTTTGGTCCGTTTTCTCCTGATATCCTTCTGAAAATAAAAAAAAACTGGTTCCAAAGTAATTTTTTTGTGAAAAAAGTAAAATGTTCATTTTTTCCTTCCACATTGCTTTAGTTCTTGTGAAGCACGTGAAGGGTTAATAAACATCTTGAATGTGGTTTTACGCACCTTGAGGGGTGCAGTTTTTAGAATGGAGTCACTTTTGCGTATTTTCTGTTATATTAACCCCCCCCAAACTCACTTCAAATGTGGGGTGGTCCCTAAAAATTGGTTTTGTAAATTTTGTTGGAAAAATGAGAAATCACTGGTCAACTTTTAACCCTTATAACGTCCTAGCAAAAAAATTATGTTTCCATAATTGTGCTGATGTAATATTTGACATGAGAGAATTGTTATTTATTAACTTTTGTGTGACCCCCACTTTCTGATTTAAAGGTGCAAAATTAAGTTTGAAAGTTGCAACATTTTCAAAATTTTTGCCAAATTTCCCATTTTTCCATAAATAAACACAAGTTATATCTAATAAATTTTATCACTAATATGAAGTACAATAAAACACTCTCAGAATCAGTGGGATACGTTGAAGCATTCTAGAGCTATAACTTCATAAAGTGACAGTGGTCAGAATTGTAAAAATTGGCCTGGTCATTAAAGGGAATCTGTCACCCTTTTTTTTGCCTATCAGCTGCTGTCACCGCCATCAGGGTCTTATCTACAGCATTCTGTAATGCTGTAGATAAGCCTCCAATGTAACCTGAAAGATAAGAAAAACAAGTTAGATTATACTCACCGTAGGGGGCGGTCCGGTCCGATGGGTGTTGTGGTCCGGCACCCCCCATCTTCATATGATACAGTCCACTTCTTCCCTTCCTGTAGTGGCACCGTTGAGGGAAGAGCAGAGTCCTGCAGTGCGCAGGCGTCGGGAGAGGTCTGGCACCTGCGCACTGCAGTATTCTGCTCTGCCTTCAACAGGGCAGAGCAGTGCGCCTGCGCCATGACAGGAAGGGAAGAGGACGGCATTGTATGAAGATGGGAGGTGCCGGATCGGACCGCGACACCCATTGGACCTGACTGCCCCCCCCCCCGGTTGAGTATAATCTAATGTGTTTTTCTTATCTTTCAGGTTACATCGGGGGCTTATCTACAGCATTACAGAGTGCTGTAGATAAGCCCCTGATGTCAATGCCAGCAGCTGATAGTCAAAAAAAGGTGACAGATTCCATTTAAGTACCAAATTGGCTCTGTCACTAAGGGGATAAACCCCCTTCTTAGAACTTCTCTGATTTCTGTGTTGCTATTACTACATATCAATTTTTAAAGAGTAACCCTTGTTTTCCTATTTATTTAGTAAATTAATAGTACACATGAGAATAAGTAACTTTGTAAAATATCTTTTCAGAGAAATCTGCTTCCTTCTCCTCTTAGGCCTGTTTCACACTTCAGTTTTTTGTGTCAGTTAAAATCCGCCAAAGTGGCGGAAAGCGGATCCGTTGCTAACTGATGTGAACGGATGCCACCGGACCGTTTTTTTGACGGATCCGATGAATGAAGAATTTTAAAGGAACCGCAGCCCGGGGAGGAGAGAGAGAGGGCATGTCGGCGGATGGCAAAATTTTGGCGGATCCGCAAAAAACGGATCCAACGGATGGCCATCCATCAAGATCCGCCGGTAATGCAACTCAATGGGGAAAAAAACGGATCCACCAAACAAAATGGCGGATCAGTTTTTTTTGCAAAACGGAGGATCTTGACTGATGGACAAAAACTGAAGTGTGAAACAGGCCTTAGACTGATCTTTTTCTCTGAAAACTCTCAATTCTTGGGTAAAATTTGTATTCAGTGAACTACGGAGATAGGAAATGACAGTTGCTACTCCTGTAGTCACTTCTTCACTTCAATGTGAGTATGATTGCAACATCTGACTACACAGAGTTTGTGTGTAGTCTGTTACTATGGAAACACATTCGTCTGCTTGCTGACTGTAGACACAAATTGCAAATAATTTTAATTTAAATATTATCTAATTTTTTTAATGTTTTTTATTTTCATTTTAGATGCATTAGCTTAATAATACCAAATTATTTGAGAAGATTATATACCTTTCAATATTGATAAAATGTCCATAGATAAACAGACCTTCAGGTGATCAATAATCATTTTAAGGAATTGAGATTGTGTTCTTGAAGAAAGCATAGAACCATAGCGTGTGATTAAGTCAAGATAAAAGAAAGTTTTGATGCATTTGACAGGAGTATTTTACCTCTCGTGCACGGTCCTCAATCACGGAATAACTGGAGCTTGTCTTATTTACTTCTCAACCCGTTTTACCGCTTGCTAATAATAGTTTAATTGTGCATATCTGTAAATCAAAATGCTTTTTTTTCAATATAAATCCTGAAGTTTACTAATTCTTATGGTAATTTCATGCTCTGTAGAAACATGTCACAAGTCAGCTGCTATGTATACAGTGGCATGTAAAAGTCTGAGCACCACTCATCAAAATTACTGTTATTCTGAAGTTAAGCAAGTTGAAGATGAAATGATCTCTAAACGGCCTAAAGTTAAAGATGAAACATTTTCTTTGTATTTTAGGCCAAAAAATATATTGATAGTCATTTTTTTTTACATTTTATAAATTAAAAAAAAAAAAAAATGTGCCGATGCAGATGTTTGGGCACCCCTGGAGATTTATGTACTCTGATAACTTTGACCAAGGTTTCACCTTTAAGGGGTTGTCCACTACTAGGATAACCACTATTAAACTAAATATTCAGACCCCATAAAATAATAAAGCCTATATTCACCTCATGTACCAGCGCCGTTCCCTCAGTGTCGGCACCCGCTCCTCCCCATGTCTGTGATGCTGTGCTGTGACTCGTGACGCCAGCGCCCAATCGGTGTTAGTGCCACTGTCTACGCCTTCGTAGAATTTGAACATGAAGAGGAAGCCAGGCTTGCAGCTGATCCCAGACTTCCTCCTGATGTTCAGTTTGTCCGATGCAGAAGACAGTGACGATAGCGCTGACTGGGCTCCAAGAATCACGTGTCATTCCACTGCATCACAGCCTTGGGACCGCGAGTGCCAACACTGCTAGAATGGAACTTGCACGGGAGGTGAGTATAGACTATATTTTTTTATCGGGGCCGAACATTTAGTTTAAAAAGGGGTTGCCCTCATAGTTGACAACCCCTTTAATTAGCCTGTTAGGGTTATGGCATGTTCACTCTCATGGTTAGGAAAGGCCAGGTGATGCAAATTTCCCAGCTTAATAAAAATCCAGCCTTCTCGAACCTTGTGCCAAAAAAAAGCAGCCATGGGTTCTTCTAAGCTGCTACCTAGCACTCTGAAAATGAAAATGGTGGAGGCTCACAAAGCAGGAGAAGTCTATAAGTAGATAGCAAAGCGTTATCAAGTTGCCCTTTCCTCCGATCAAATTGTAATTAAAAAATGGCAGTTAACAGGATCAGTGGAGGTCAAGAGAAGGTCTTGAAGACCAAGCAAAATTTCAGTGAGAGTTGCTCATAGGATTGCTAGAGAGTTAAATTAGAACCACTGCAAAAGACCTTCAGAAAGATTTAACACTCTGGAGTTGTAGTATATTGTTCTACTGTTCAGAGACACCTGCACAAATATGGCCTTCATGGAAAAGTCATCAGAAGAAAACCTCTCCTGTGTCCTTGCCATAAAATTGAGCGTCAGAAGTATGAAAAAGAATATCTAAACAAGCCTGATGCATTTTGGAAACAAGTCCTGTGGACCAATGAGCATGAGGTGGATCAATCATGCTTTTGGGTTATGTTGCAGCCAATAGCAGTAGTGGGAAGAATGGATTCAATGAAATTTTAACAAATTCTTCATGCAAATGTAATGATGGTGGAAGCTCATGGATTGCTTCCAGATCCTCAAGGGTTAAATGTGTTTATATACTTGTATGTGGTACAGGTAGAATATCTCCATGGGCTGCAGTTAGCTAGGACAGAGTTAACTGTAGTGACCAACCCAGATGGGAGGGGTAAACTGAGCATTAGAGGCAGAGGCAGGAAGTGTTAGTTCAGTTAATGTGAAGGTAGGAGTGCATATGCAGCAGGGATAGTAGGCTGCTAAGGAAAACCTGAGCTCAATATTCGGGACAGCAGATTGCCGTAAATACCTTTCGTGTGATTCCGTTTAATGGCCAACGGCAACCTCAAGATGTATATCGGGGATCAGGGGCACACTCAGCTTGTGAAGCTAGATAGAAAGATGGACTCAGACTACATGTTGTGGAAGGTATCACAATCCAGAAATGCTGCTAGAGGTGAGAAAGATCCCCAAGGCTAGAAAAGCCAGAAAGGGGGATATGCCACCAATTCCAAGAACCATGGCTAAAATTGCATCTAACCTGTTGGACCTTATCCTTTAAACCTGTTTGTAAATATTGTACAGACTGCCTTTCTCTCAGTAAAGGTTTGGTTTTTATGAACCACGGGTCTCCTGAACTGTTTGCTGCCCTGGTTCCAGAAGAGAGATTCCTGGACTCAGAACAGGCCTGCTGGGCACAAGTAAGTGGAAAGCACCACATACACAACAGCATACCAGGACTGAGACACCCCTTGCCTGTAGGTTGCCAGAGCAAGTGGGGACCAGAGCTTGCCCACAACTACTCTGCACAGACATGACACAATCTGTAAAAAAAAGTTGAAGTTGAAAAGAGGATGGCTTCTACAAATGGATAATTATTCATGATCCTAAACACACATCCAAATTCACAATAGACAACCTCAAATGGCTCAAGCTGAAGGTTCTACAATGGCCCTCACAGTCCCCTGATCTGAACATCATTGAAAATATGTGGCTAGACCTCAAAATAGCAGCCACAATTACATTTTCTTGGCAGCCACAACATTGCAATAAAATGCACTAACAGGCTATCAAAACATTGTAGCCACCCCAAAATGATATCAGGTAAAACGTTAGCTTGGTACACAAAACATATACCTTTCCCCAGCTCCAAATCATGAAAAATGGAGATGCTACAAGTCTTGGAAAATGGTGACGTTAAAAATTTGCTTACTTTAAAACTTTAGATTTTTTTTCACCACTTAAGTAAAAAAGAACCTATACATGTTTGGTATCTGTCTACTCGTACTGACCTGGGGAATCATAATCAGTTTTAGCATTTAGTGAACATAATAAACAAAAAACCCAAAAAATCAATTGTCTAATTTCACTCTACTGTTCCATGATTCTGTGATCTGCATGTCTCTATGCTTGATGACAAATTGACCAGCAGAGCAAATGTAAATTGATATGCCTGATTGTGGAACACAGCGCACATTACTCTGCCGTTACATACCACACGGCAACGCATCTTAAGATTTTTTTTTTAGAGTATTATGCTCGAAAGACCGCCAAACAGAATTTTAATATTTGCTTCTTGGGCCACATTAGAATTTTCACTTGTCACAGAGTATAAATCTGTGATTCTACAAGCGTCTAGTGTGTGCAGCTTGGTAAAATATGTGTGTTACCGTATGATTTGCTAGAAATCTCGAACACTGTTGGTGGTGAAGAAATACATTCACATTTCCACATATTCTTCCCCGAAGTCCCACAGAGTAAAAAACATTTTCAAATTACAGCTATCGCCATGAAACTGAATTGCCTGATTCCTGAAAATTCTTCTTATAGGGTTTCTATTAAATGTCAAAACAAGGAAGTATTGTTTACAACCACCAGATAAGATTTACATAGCTGTGAAGAAACATTTGACGGAATCAAATATGAAATAAATGTAAACTAGCCAAGGTATGGAAGCGGCTATATATAAGCCTGATATAATGCTTGGCTCAAAAACAACATTCAGGATCATTTCTTAATGGGAGTCTGTCACCTATTTTTTCGAATATGAGCTGCGGCCACCGCCATCAGGTGCTTATCCACAGCATTCTGTAGTGCTGCAGATAAGCTCCCGATGTAACCTGAAAGAGAAGAAAAACGAGTTATATTATACTCACCCAGGGGCGTTCGGTTCCAGTCCGGGTCCGATGGGTGTCACGGTCCGGGTCCGTCGCCTCCCATCTTCTAGCGATGACGTCCTCTTCTTTGCTTTCCGGCGCGGTTCCGGCGCAGGCGTACTGCTCTGCCCTGTTGAGGGCAGAGCAGAGTACTGCAGTGCGCAGGTGCCGGACCAGGTCAGAGAGGCCCAGCACCTGCGCACTGCAGTACTCTGCTCTGCCCTCAACAAGGCAGAGCAGTACGCATGCGCCGGAGCCATGATGGGAAGCAAAGAAGAGGACGTCATCGCTAGAAGATGGGAGGCGCCGGATCCGGACCGCGACACCCATCGGACCTGGACCGCCCCTGGGTGAGTATAATCTAACTTGTTTTTCTTATCTTTCAGGTTACATCGGGGGCTTATCTACAGCATTACAGAATGCTGTAGATAAGCCCGTGATGGCGGTGGCCGCAGCTTATATGCCAAAAAATAGGTGACAGATTCCCTTTAATGTCCTATAGAAAAAATAAAATAACATTCCAATCTACATCAGTGGTTGATGAGACATTTCTAGAATTTATCTTAAGAACCTATAGAGAAATATGAAAGGTGCAGGCTCAGCGTGGGAGCCCTCGCCAAACAGGGGAAGTCTGAAGCTGGCGTATTATTATACCCAACGCCGGAAAAGGGGTTAAAACAAAAATTTGGTACAAATTTTAAAAAGACTAAAAATAACAAGAGCTAAACAAAAAAGGCACAAATGTAATAATCTGGCCCTTATTTTGCACATACTAAGACCTACTCATTCTAAATATTTCACTCTTGTATTGTGATGGTGATTGTGATTCTTTTGTCTATTTTTTCTGATATCATCTTGACAACAAGGACTAGTTTTTTTTTCTACTCTCGTCAGTGGTTTTGGTAGCTGAATCCCATACTGACATCTTATTCAGAGATCAAGGAAGCAATTATCTCTCAAAAAACAGCAAGTCCTCAAAATGATCCAGACAGTGACACCCTCAGGTCAGCACAACGCTCTGTTGTCTTCAAGGGATATTTCAGAACACCGTAGGCTATTTACTTTAAAGCTCCGTTTCCTCGGTCAGGCAGCAAATAGAATTTTATTGAGCTTTCTCGTCAGATTTAAGAAGTGAACTCTGAAGTTTAAAACGGCAATCTCAGAATTGCTTTCATACAAAGAGAGAACAAACCTTTTTGGCTTCTTTGCCTTTTAAAATATACAAATCATTCTGTCTGGTGACACTGTCTGTCAATTGAAAATATACGGCAAGGAGCCAGAGGAGTGAGTTTTACAGACACCAGCAAGTATCAATTTTCTTCTTGCTATTTCCCTGGAGAAAATTACAGGATATTTTTATATGACAGATACAGTTGAGCGAAACAGGTCGGTCAGATTCAAAAGTCGCCGACTTTCGCCAAAGTCGGGTTTCGCCTAGCGAAACCCGACCATAGCGTGAGGTCGGCCATGCGGTCGTCGACCCGAGCGCCAAAGTCGGAATTCACACGATGCTTGCACGTGACTTTTTTTCTGCCAATGAGCAAGGACGTACACTGTGGGAAACGAGATGACATGTGCATCGTCCGGGGAGAGGGATAGAGATTTTGCGCACTTTAAAAAAGCGGTCCGGGATGTAGGTGTTCTCCACTCCCTGCCGACTTTGCTTCCCCATTGACTTGCATTGGGTTTCGTGTTTCAGTCGGACCTTCGACTTTTCCCGATAGTCAGCCGATTTCGTTCGACTCGACTTTTGAGTCATGAAACCCGACTCGACCATAAAAAAGGCAAAGTCGCTCATCTCTAAATGACAGATTTTTATTGTTTTGAACACAATAATTTAACCTTTGTTAGATGAGGGAGAATGTGTTGGTTCACACTTTTCCATGTTTAGACCTAGCAGTTCCATCACAGGCCATAGACCTCTGGGTTACCAAGGCCAGTTTCACACGCCAAATGTATGGACCATGATGACCAGACCACCTACAGATCTCCTAGCAGGGACTCAACAGCCTCGTAGGCATATATGTGTAGGCTGCTGAGGTCAAGAGACTTGTGGATGGTCTAGACATTGTGTTTTTTACACAGAGCATGAAAATCAGTTATGTGAAATTGGCCTAAAGAGTTTGTTTTCACACCCAATTCTATATGAAAACTGGCCACAAATATGACTCTATTATTTTTAACTGTGTTGCTTATATGTAAAAAAAAAAAAACCTTCAGGTATATTTTCATACTTAGTCAAATTGAGCAGTAGCTGATTGACATCAGAGAAGGGGACATTGTTTAAGCACCGTCACATGAGCAATCCAGTAACAAAATTTGGGGGGGTTTCTAAGAGATGGTATCTTGGATTATCTCAATACAAATAAGCTCATAACTAGAGATGAACGAACCCCAACTTAAAGTTCTGGTTGGTTCATACTGGGCGCTTAGTGTCCAGTGCTAAACCCAAAACATGGGTAAATCATAAAAAGAGAAAAGCTACAGACTTAAACAGGATCACCTGAATAAACAAATGTAAGTTTTTATTGGATACAGAACAGACATAACCAAAGCTAAAAACATTTAAAAGTCAAAAACATGACAATAACCATACCCTATTTAGCCCACAATAGAGCTAAATAACTCCCCCAAAAATCAGTACCATACATAGGCCGTATAGAATAAGCAATAACATATAGGACAAAATAGCCTTAAATATAACAGATGTACGTTTAGAGTATAGACAAGTTAAGGCAATTAAACACAGAGGCTATAACGGCACTTAATCACCTATCCCCCACATGCTGAGATAAATCATCCTAATATGACAATAGTGGAAAATCTCAAAAACTCAGATCACCATAAATGGACCTAAATGCTCCGTCAAGCGGGAATAAAGGCAATACCCAAAGATGTATCAATAAAATTTACCAATGGTATAAGTGCAAAAAGCAGCTTGGATTGAAAGGGTGCCTATCCCGCCAATAGGAAAACTGAATGCAATCACGTGGGGGTGTCAATTGCTGGGGGAGCTTGTGGAGATGTCCGATGCATGTTCGCCACAACTAGGTGGCTTCGTCAGGGGCAAGTGATTATGTCAAAGCGGCATCCTATTAATAGAGCACATAATTTAGACAAATAAAATGCAGCTGCATTATTACCTCATCGGTTACATATCCAAGAGGCGGCGGCGAGTCCTTTGAAGGGTCCGACACAGTGTGTACACAGCGCATGTGGACAGGAAACGACCCAGAGAGAGCCCGGAAGTAAAGGCAAGGTGCGCGCGCCCTCAGAGTGCCTGGCACGCACGCCTTCACATACTCAACGCATGCGCAATATAGTCATTTACAAAGCACAGACCATAACACGGTTGGCGCCTGCGCAGTCATGTGCTATATCCCTGCTACAATGGTATCCACCCCGGAAATACGCCACCGGTTATGGGTGGAACCATGGCAACGAGGGAAACAAAACAGTCACCACCTGTGTTATCATATAGCCACCTCTCGCCGCACAGGTAGCCACCCCAGGAATATCACAGATTAGGAGTAGAGCCATCGCGGCGATGGAAACCGCACAGATATATTAAATGGTGTAACAATAGCGGTCGCATAAGAAATAAAACTAAAATGATGCCAGTATATTATTGATTTGATAGGAAACACTACAAAAGTTCAAAATCACCAACAGAGAACACATATTTAATAAGAAGACAAACTTAACAACAAATAAATTCAGAACACATGACACATGCACAGAAAATGAACAGGTTAGTAAGAGCCTGTTCACACCACCCAAGAACTAAGACACAGAAAAAAAAAAAAAAAAACACAGTATGACAAACGTGCATAAATACTCTGTTGTAAAATATATGTAACAGTAAGCAGCTAGTGCTAGTAAAAGATGTTAACAAAACCAGGGTATTTTGTTGATACGTTTTATTGCATTTTTTTTGCAAAAAAATGTACGCTAAGCCACTCCGCCACGTCAAGGCATACCCTTCTCGGAGCAGTCCTATCTAATATATTTAAAACCTGAACATGTGAACAATACCTTCATGAGCAGGGTTCAGAAAGGTGCTGCCCGGTATGGGCTCAATAGAAGTAGGATTTTTTTTTACTTCCAAACATCCTCCACACGTTCCTCCTTCAATAGACAAGAAATGAAGACAAAAGGGCATTATTATCAGTGTAGAAGACTCCCCATCAGTACTACCAATGTATTGATCAACATAGTACATATGGAACGAGGGAAGAAAACATCCATGAAAAATTGATATACACTAAAGGCAAGTCCATGTGGAGAGAATATATTCCAGAAAAGTATCTTGATGCTGACAACATAAATGACCAATATTCGCCTAAAAGGCAAGTCCATGTAGAAAGAGTGTGTCTCAAGGAAAATATCCTGATGGTAAGGGGATAAATATCCAATATTAACCCAAAAGGATCTGGAAAAGAGAAAAAAAAGGAGATACCATAAATACCGGTCTGTCTTAGAGGGCAAAGGAACAAAGGTCTGTCCCCGACTCGTACAGACCAGATCATAATTGTTTATAAAAACCGGTAAAAAGGAGATCTTCATTCAATCCCATTGGAGCAAGGCTCCGCAAATTATATATCCACTTGGATTCACATTTTAGAAGTTCCAGGGAAATATTACCCCCCCGGATATTGGTCTGTATAGATTCAAGACCCATAACCCTGATACCTTTGCTACAGCCATTATGATCATTCAAAAAGTGTAGCGCAACTGGTGTCAAAGCTTTACCTTTTTCTTTATCCACCCTAGCGGTATTGATGTTTGAAAGGTGCTGCTGGGTCCTCTTTCTAAGCTCTTGAGTAGTCTGACCAACATAGATTTTAGGGCACCTGCAGATCAATGCATAGACCAAATTTCTTGATCTGCAATTAAAGAATGTTTTGGAATTAATCAAAGAGGTCAAAGTGGGAAGAGAAATCCCTTCACTCCCAACTGTCAAGTTGCAGATGTTACATCCGCCACAGGCAAAAGTGCCACGTAAGCGTATGCCCCTATTTAAACAGCAAGTAGGCCTTTTAAAGTAACTATGGCATAAAGAATCCTTGAGTGACCAAGCCTTTTTAGCTATCAAACTTGGTTTCGAGGAAATGTGTGGTTCAAGTCTTGGTTCATTCGCAAGCATTCCCCAGTATCTGGTAAGGATGCTTCGAATGTCCTGCCACTGATTATTAAAAGTTGTCACCACACCCAAAGGTTTTGAAGTTTGTCTTGCTTGCGGGCACAGAAGTTTATCCCGATCACTGTCTCTTGCCACCACATATGCTTTGGAAATTACCTTTTTAGGGTATCCTCGATTTTTAAAACGTCTAATGGGTGGAACTTGTGGAGAAACTTTTTTTAATTTTTTTTCGTCTACTGCATTTTCATCTCTTCTTGATGGATTGTTTGTGGATTATTCGTAAATGAAGCATCTTTATATCCATATTTTTGACCTGGCTCCCTTGTCGCCCTTCTTAATGCTCGTATCGGCATTCTAGACCCGAGGTTCAGTTCTCTTTGAATTGGAGGGACTTTTGGAAACTAGGAGGGCTAAATATATGTTTATGTTTGTATACCTTATGATATAAAACAAAAATTCTTGGCCCTTGCTACCATCTCGCACTCCCTCCGACTATATGTCAGGAGGTTTTGGGCTCAATGTTTCTGTGCTTATTCAATTTTGAAGGAACATCTTTGTATTCTGAACCCAGTGCCACTTATATTGTGATATATGTACATTCTTTGTCCATGTTTGATTGTATAAGTGGCATTTGTCTTGATATAGTAACAGATTGAAATATCTATATATTATCTTATCTTACGGATTTTGGTTATCACATTATAATACAGGTGTTCTCTTTTTTTTCGGCATGCACATTGATATATTTCCTTTCCTTATCATTGTTTTGACAGGTCTCTAAATAGTAGTGATTAGGAATCCATTTATTGTTTGTATCGCATCGTCGGCGTATCAATATTGTAATAACTTCTTTATTATGGTCTGGGTGGTATAGCTTCACCACTTGTTTGTATTATCCTGTTGTCTTGTTCAACAAATTTTGCATTTTCGGCTTGCTATTGTATGTGTGTAGTTAGGAGAGATTATATAACTGCGCATGCGCTAAGCGGGCACTCGTTTGTGCTCTGGACACTTTGAGTGCCGGATTGGATTATATACGCGCCGATGCAGTTATGTTCTGCGCGCTATACATTGTATTCATCATTTATATTCAGGATTGTTGGCGTTTGTACGTCTCCTGACAACTTATTTGTTGTTAAGTTTGACTTCTTATTAAATATGCGTTCTCTGTTGGTGATTTTGAACTTTTGTAGTGTTTCCTATCAAATCAATAATATACTGGCATCATTTTAGTTTTATTTCTTATGCGACCGCTATTGCTACACCATTTAGTATATCTGTGCGGTTTCCATCGCTGCAATGGCTCTACTCCTAATCTGTGATATTCCTGGGGTGGCTACCTGTGTGGCGAGAGGTGGCTATATGATTACACTGGTGGTGACTGTTTTGTTTCCCTCATTGCCATGGTTCCACCCATAAACGGTGACGTATTTCCGGGATGGATACCATTGTAGCAGGGATATAGCACATGACTGCGCAGGCGCCGACCGTGTTATGGTCTGTGCTTTGTAAATGACTATATTGCGCATGCGTTGAGTATGTGAAGGCGTGCGTGCCAGGCACTCTGAAGGCGTGCGCACCTTGCCTTTACTTCCGGGCTCTCTCTGAATCATGCTTTATAAATGACTATATTGCGCATGCGTTGAGTATGTGGGGGCGTGCGTGCCAGGCACTCTGAGGGCGCGCGCACCTTGCCTTTACTTCCGGGCTCTCTCTGGGTCGTTTCCTGTCCACGTGCGCTGTGTACACACTCTTCCGGACCCTTCAAAGGACTCGATGCCGCCTCTTGTATACGTAACCGATGAGGTAATAATGCAGCTGCATTCTATTTGTCTAAATTATGTGCTCTATTTATAGGATAGCGCTTTGACATAATCATTTCCCCTGACGAAGCCACCTAGTTGCGGCGAACACGCGTCGGGCATCTCCACAAGCTCCCCCAGCAATTGACACCCCCACGTGATTGCATTCAGTTTTCCTCTTGGCGGGATAGGCACCCTTTCAATCCAAGCTGCTTTTTGCACTTATACCATTGGTAAATGTTATTGATATATCTTTGGGTATTGCCTTTATTCCCGCTTGACGGAGCATTTAGGTCCATTTATGGTGATCTGAGTTTTTGAGATTTTCCACTGTTGTCATATTAGGATGATTTATCTCAGCATGTGGGGGATAGGTGATTAAGTGCCGTTATAGCCTCTGTGTTTAATTGCCTTAACTTGTCTATACTCTAAACGTACATCTGTTATATTTAAGGCTATTTTGTCCTATATGTTATTGCTTATTCTATACAGCCTATGTATAATACTGATTTTTGGGGGAGTTATTTAGCTCTATTGTGGGCTAAATAGGGTATGGTTATTGTCATGTTTTTGACTTTTAAATGTTTTTAACTTTGGTTATGTCTGTTCTGTATCCAATAAAAACTTTTATTTGTTTATTCAGGTGATCCTGGTTTAACTCTGTAGCTTTTCTCTTTATGATTTACTAGTGTTGTTGTACGGACTCTGTGTGTATCCCTGTGTGTGGTGCCCTCTAGTTCCCTATTTAGAAACCCCAAACATGGACTACTCACCAAAGACCGTATTAATAATCCAACTTCCGGGAAAGTCTGGGGACGAGCGAGAGAGATTTTTTCCAAATCCACAGTTCGGGTGTCCATTGTTTTCAATGAGGTTCAGGTTCTGGCTCTTGAACCGTTCAGGATGGGTACCAGAACTCAAACTTCTAAAGGTTGGCTCATCGGCTCATCCCTACTCATAACTCATCACCAACATTGGTTGATGAGGAATCGGTCCTATCAAACTAATCTGTGAGGAGGTAAGTATCAGACTAGGCCAAAATTAGGCTGTGAATCTTGTCTCTCATAACTTTGTGAAGGCATTCAATATGGTGCCTCATAAAAAAAATAATGGTACAAAAAATGAGAATAAAATGTATAATATGCAAATTAATTAACAATTTGCTTGTTGACAGGAAGCAGGTATTAAGAAAACACACTCTGATTTTAGTCACAGTTGATATTTGTGTACCACAGGGATCAGTATTGGGCCCTCTTCTTTTTAATATTCTTATTAACTCCTAAAGAGGATTTGTTACCAGTTCAAAAATTAGTTTTTGCTATTTTATTCTCCTTCACCTGCGTATTCTGTATGTTTGTGCTGTTGTTTGTGTGTGAGTTTTTTTTAGTTTAATTTTTTTTTTTAAATCTCCCATTTGGTTACAGACATATGTGCCTTTTTATTTTGTGCTCATTTTTTGGGGGGGTCGTTATTAGTCTCCATATTCTGAGAGACATAAATGTAAAGATAAACCATTGTTTTAATTATTATTATTATTATTATTATTTTTCAAAATCAAGATTTCAGTGAATGTAGGTTTTACCATTAGACAGATTACAGTTGGTGCTTGTAAAGTTTTATGAAGAACTATGACAGTCCTTCAGGGAAAAATTGCAGCAGCACGTCTGTGTCTTACTCTACTTCCATAGCATCTTAGAGGCACCAATAGTCATCTGCTATCTCAGTAGAAGGAAAATCTGTCTTCACTTAAAACAGATTTTAACTGTGAATTGCTAGTCAAAGATCAATTCTAGGAAGATGGAGAAGCAGATCTTTATGATGAGACATAGTGCAAAGTTGTTTTCTTTCATGTTTACTGCTGATTCATGAAATAAAACTGACTGTTACTTTTAAACATAGGAGGGCCTATATTTTGCATGACTAGATGTAGTTTTAATTAGTCCCATATTGAGGTACATAATCGGCAATTCTGGCTGTTATTCTCTTTTTTTGTTGGTGGCGTTCTCTATACAAGCTAAATAATTATAATAATTTAGCTCTATAGCATGGGTCCTTACAGATGCAGGGACACCAGATATGTAAAACACGTGTAAAGTGCCATGGATAAAATGGGGCTAAAGTAATAAATAATAAATAAAAACAATATATGTCTTTTCGGGGGGAAGGACATTTTTTAATCATTTTAACCCCTTTCCGACCTTGGGCATTATAACCCACATCTTTCCCAGCACAGGTCAGCTGTTTTGAACAGCTGACATGTGCCTCTAACAGCCGCAGGTGGAGTCACGATCCACCCCGGCTGTTAACCTGCTAAATGCAGCTGTCAAACTCTGACAGCGTCATTTAACTCGCGCTTCTGGCAAGAGTGCCGGAAATCTACCCCCATCAGGGACTCCCGTCACGTGATCGCAAGTCACCAATGTGTTGGCATGACAACCAGAGATCTCAAGCATACCTCTATGGGTGTCACTGCTGGATTGCTATGAGCGCCGCCAGGTGATTGGCTATCATAGCAAGTGAGCAATTCTCCTACATACAGGCGATTTAATCATCGCCTTTATGTAGCGGAGTCGATCGGATTATGGCACTAATGTAGAATATAAATGCCGTAGCCTGTTAAAGCTCACAGAGCTCAGCAAAGTGAGTGCTACTGTACAGTCACAGAACTCTACCCTAAAGACACAGGGTTAAAGTCCCTCTAGACCCACTAAGCGCATGGCATTGCACCTGCATACACCACTAATAGATGCTGGCAACCATGGAGTGCAGACAAAGTGCACAGTGGCGTACAGGCAAAGCCACTACTTGGTGTTGATGATAGTCCCTGACTCGGCCTCCTACCTGCACTATCAGCCTAGGCACTAACTGGCATGGCTGAAAAACACATGTGTACCAAGGGTAGGGGTTTCATAATGAGTCATTCTCCAGAGACATTCATACATACATACAACACTCACTCCACATGGTCTATACTGGCGCACGGTCGTGAGGCCATGCGATCCTTTTATAACTGCAGCCTTCCAGGACCTTGCTGATGACCCAATCCGAGCTGCTTGAGGACCTGAGCATGTGACCTCCGACCACCAATGAGCGGTCAACTCACGGGCATGCTCAGATGGAGAAAAGCAGGACAGCCCCACGGGCGTCTGCTCGCCGCTGACTAATGCTGGATGCTATAGCTGAACCTGGGGCGGCAGTAGCAACCAAATGCATAGCATCAGCCTGATCAAGATGCTGGGATCAACGTCTCTGCTGAGCAGGAACCTCTGCGACTGAAGAAGAATGGGAGACTGCAGAGGACATGGCTTGAGAGTTCTCCCATGCAGGGGTGGGAACTCAACACCTAACACACACTTTTCTATACTAAAGCTCTGCACACATTTTAGAAAGCTGTTGGCCAAGCAAAGGTTCAACCAGCTATCTTGCTTACTCTGTTGAGTGCTCCTGTGTACTCTTTGAAAGAGCCATTCCCTGGTACTGGTTTATTGGTTAGACAGCAAAAGGATCTGTTAGGCGTCGGGTTCCTGCAACTGCACAGCAGGGATCCAGAGCCTTGCATTCAAGAAATCATAGAATCGTAGAGTTGGAAGGGACCTCCTGGGCCATCTGGTCCAACCCCCTGCTCAAAGCAGGATTCGCTAAATCATCCCAGACAGATGTCTGTCCAGCCTCTGTTTGAAGACTTCTATTGAAGGAGAACTCACCACCTCTCGTGGCAGCCTGTTCCACTCATTGATCACTCTGTCAAAAAGTTTTTTCTAATATCTAATCTGTGTCTCCTCCCATTGAGTTTCATCCCATTGCTTCTAGTCTTTCCTTGTGCAAATGAGAATAAAGATGATCCTTCCACAATGTGACAGCCCTTGAGATATTTGTAGACAGCTATTAAGTCTCCTCTCAGTCTTCTCTTCTGCAAGCTAAACATTCCCAAATCCAGCAACCTTTCCTCATAAGACAGGGTTTGCAGACCGGTCACCATTCTGGTCGCTCTTTTCTGAACTTGCTCCAGTTTGTTGATGTCTTTTTTAAAATGTGGCGCCGAAAACTGGACACAGTATTTCAGATGAGGTCAGACCAAAGAGGAGTAGCGGGAAATAATGACTTCACGTGATCTAGACTGTATGCTTCTGCTTATACATTTGTGGCCAAAGTATTGACACCCCTGCAATTCTGTCAGATAATACTCAGTTTCTTCCTGAAAATGATTGCAAACACAAATTCTTTGGTATTATTATCTTCACTTAATTTGTCTTAAATGAAAAAACACAAAAAGAATTGTCCTAAAGCCAAACTAGATATAATTCCACACCAAACATAAAAAAGAGGGTGGACAAAAGTATTGGCACTGTTCGAAAAATCATGTGATGCTTCTCTAATTTGTGTAATTAACAGCACCTGTAACTTACCTGTGGCACCTAACAGGTGTTGGCAATAACTAAATCACACTTGCCGCCAGTTGACATGGATTAAAGTTGACTCAACCTCTGTCCTGTGTCCTTGTGTGTACCACATTGAGCATGGAAAAAAGAAAGAAGACCAAAGAACTGTCTGAGGACTTGAGAAGCCAAATTGTGAGGAAGCATGAGCAATCTCAAGGCTACAAGTCCATCTCCAAAGACCTGAATGTTCCTGTGTCTACCGTGCGCAGTGTCATCAAGAAGTTTAAAGCCCATGGCACTGTGGCTAACCTCCCTAGATGTGGATGGAAAAGAAAAATTGACAAGAGATTTCAACGAAAGATTGTGCGGATGTTGGATAAAGAACCTCGACTAACATCCAAACAAGTTCAAGCTGCCCTGCAGTCCGAGGGTGCAACAGTGTCAACCCGTACTATCTGTCGGCGTCTGAATGAAAAGGGACTGTATGGTAGGAGACCCAGGAAGACCCCACTTCTTACCCCGAGACATATAAAAGCCAGGTGGGAGTTTGGCAAAACTTGCCTGCAAAAGCCTAAAACGTTTTGGAAGAATGTTCTCTGGTCAGATGAGACAAAAGTAGAGCTTTTTGGGCAAAGGCATCAACATAGAGTTAACAGGAGAGAAAAAGAGGCATTCAAAGAAAAGAACACGGTCCCTACAGTCAAACATGGTGGAGGTTCCCTGATGTTTTGGGGTTGCTTTGCTGCCTCTGGCACTGGACTGCTTGACCGTGTGCATGGCATTATGAAGTCTGAAGTTTACCACCAAATTTTGCAGCACAATGTAGGGCCCAGTGTGAGAAAGCTGGGTCTCCCTCAGAGGTCATGGGTCTTCCAGCAGGACAATGACGCAAAACACACTTCAAAAAGAACTAGAAAATGGTTTGAGAGAAAGCACTGGAGACTTCTAAGGTGGCTAGCAATGAGTCCAGACCTGAATCCCATAGAACACCTGTGGAGAGATCTAAAAATGGCAGTTTGGAGAAGGCACCCTTCAAATATCAGGGACCTGGAGCAGTTTGCCAAAGAAGGTCTAAAATTCCAGCAGAGCATTGTAAGAAACTCATTGATGGTTACCGGAAGCGGTTGGTTGCAGTTATTTTGGCTGAAGGTTGTGCAACCAAGTGTTAGACTGAGGGTGCCAATACTTTTGTCTGGCCCATTTTTGGAGTTTTGTGTGAAATGATCAATGATTTGCTTTTTGCTTCATTCTCTTTTGTGTTTTTTCATTTAACACAAATTAAATGAAGATAATACCAAATAATTTGTGTTTGCAATCATTTCCAGGAAGAAACTGAGTATTATCTGACAGAATTGCAGGGGTGTCAATACTTTTGGCCACAACTGTACATCCTAGAATTGCATTTGCCTTTTTTGCTGCTGCATCACACTGTTGACTCATATTCAGTCTGTGATCAATTACTATACCCAAGTCTTTTTCACATGTGCTGTTGCTTAGCCCTATTCCTCCCATTTTGTATATGCTTTTTTCATTTTTATTGCCAAGATGTAGTACTTTATATCTTTTTGAATCCTCTCTCTCTCTTCTCTAGTATTAGCTATCCCTCCTAGCTTTGTGTCATCAGCAAATTTAATCAGTTTACCCTCAATTCCTTCATCTAAATCGTTGATAAAGATGTTGAACAATATAGGGCCCAGGAGAGAGCCCTGTGGTACCCCACTTGAGACATTCTTCCAACTGGATGTGCAGCCATTTGCGACCACTCTTTGGGTCCGATCACTAAGCCAGTTATGAATCCACCTAACAGTTGCCTTGTCCATTCCATACTTAGCCATTTTTTCAATAAGGATTGTGTGAGATACTTTGTCAAATGCTTTGCTGAAGTCAAGATATACTATATCTACAGCATTTCTCTGATCCACCCAATCAGTGATTCTGTCATAGAAGGAAATTAAGTTCGTCTGACATGACTTATTAGTTACAAACCCATGCTGACTCTGTTTAATCACTTCATTCTTGTCCAGGTACTTACATACATGTTGTTTAATAATTTGTTCAAAGATCATTCCTGGTATAGAAGTCAAACTCACCGGCCTATAGTTCCCTGGGTCCACCTTCTTCCCCTTTTTGAAGATAGGAACAACATTTGCTCTTCTCCAATCTTCTGGGACTTCTCCTGTTCTCCAAGAATTTTCAAAGATTATGGAGAGGGGTTCAAAAATTTCTTCTGCTATCTCCTTCAGAACTCTGGGGTGTAATTCATCTGGACCTGGAGATTTGAATTCATTTAGGTTAGCTAAGTGTTTCCTCACTAACTTTCTGTTTATAGATATCCTGGATTCTTCTATTCCCTTAATAGGACAGTGAAGAACCGTTGATGTTACATTTACTTTCTGGGAGAAAACAGGAATTTAAAAGTTCGGCCTTCTCAACATCCTGTCTTACCATTTCATCATTTTCATCCTGAAAAAAATCCTATAGCATCTTTGACTTTTCTTTTACTTTTGACATATCCCCAAAATCCTTTATTATTGCTTTTGACATCTCTTGCAAGCCTCAATTTATTGGCAGCTTTAGTAATCTGATTTGTGCCCTGCAATTTCTGCAGACAGCGTTATATTCTTCTTTAGATATGCCTCCCTCTTTCCATTTTATAAACATTTATTTCTTCCTTTTTAGCATGTGCTTAAGTTCTGTCTTCATCCATCCTGGTTTCCTTAAACGCTTCCTATTCTTCCCTCTTTTCGGAACTGTTAACGATTGTGCTTTGAGAAATTCATTTTTCATGATTTCCCATCCTTCCTGGACATTTTTGTCCTTAAGGATATCCAGCCATTGGACCCCTCCAATTCTCTTTCTGAATCCCTTAAAATCTGCCTTTCTGAAATCTAACCTTGACCTCTGAGTCTTCACAGGCCTTCCTCCTCTAGTTATCCAAAATTCTAAAATAGCATGGTCGCTTCCTCCTAGGGTCCCAGCCACTTTTACCTCCTCAACCATTTCCTCCCTGTTTATAAGGATTAGATCCAAGGTAGCAGTTCCCCTTGTTTTCTTCCCTTCCTTTTCGAAGATAAAGTTGTCAGCAAGAGAGGATTTCCTTGACCTGTTAGTTTTGCCTGAGAGAGATTCCCAACAAATGTCAGGATAGTTGAAATCTCCCATGACAACTATGTCATATTTTTTGGAGAACTTGGCCATTTGATGCATAAAGAGTTCATCCATATCTTCAGCTTGCACAGGCAGCCTGTAGTAAATGCCTACAATGGTGTTCTTTCCATTGTTCTGTCCTTGTATTCTTACTCAAACAGTTTCCACAGAACTCCCAGTCTCTGTAGCTTCAATCTCTGTGCAGATATATGAGTTTCTAACATAAAATGCGACACCTCCTCCTCGTTTATCAAGTCTGTTTCTAGCAAATATGCTGTATCCTTCTACCCTTGTATTCCAATCATGTGTATCGTCCCACCAAGTTTCAGTGATTCCAATGACATCATATTTCTTTTCCTGCGTTAGTAGTTCCAATTCTCCTTGTTTGTTGCCCATGCTTTGTGCATTAGTATAGAAACATTTTAGTTTGTGATTGGTTTCTCTTTCTCCAATATTTTTATTATTTAGATTCTTTTGTCTTTGTTCTTCCTTTCCATTTCTAATAGCAGAGTTCTCAATAGCATTTGTCAGGTGTATGGCTTTTTCTGGCCTTTTGCTTCCCTTCCCACATTGTTCTAGTTAAAAGCTCTCCTGATGAGTGTAGCAAGGCGACTTCCAAATACATGTTTTCCAGTCTTCGTAAGGTGCACCCCATTCAGCAGTCTCCCATTCTCCATTGACCACAGAGGAGCCTGCTCAGCAGTCCCGTCGTTCCCAACGCTCTGCTCAGACCAGCTCTATGGGTCTGGCTGTTGCTGCCACCGCTGGGCCAGCAATAGCAATACAGGCTGCTCAGCAGCAAGCCACTCCAGAGGCTAAGTCCTTCCGTCGCTCCACTGAGCATGCTCACTAGACGATCTCCCATTGGAGATCGGGAGTCACGTGCACAGGTCCTTCTCCAGATCTGGTTGGTCCATCTCAGGGATCTGGAAGCTTCCGGAAGGTCCCGGCTATAAAAGGTTAGCATGGCCGCTCGGCCATGTGCTAGTATAGACTCTAGTTGCTACCTGTGTGAATGATGACGGATACATGGACTTGCAAATGACTCATTAAGATCTCCCTCCCTCTGATCTTACGTGTGTGGATAGGGAACTAGTGATAGAGTCAGCGCCAGTCAGTGGCAAGCTACAGGCCACAGTGCATATCATCCATGGGACTAGCGTCCGACAGTGTGCCTGCTACCGGGCATTGACGTAGTGCGGCAGTGTCTGTTGCCGCGCTGCAGTCAGCAGTACTTATTGGCGTCCACGGTTGCGACGCCGCAGGCACAGTAGGTCTAGAAGGACGCTGACCCTGTGTCTTGGGCCCGAGTCCTGTGACCATATACCGTGCGTGCATTCCCTGAGACCTGTAAGTTCAACAGGCTCTGCATTTGTGTTTAACACCTCGTCATCTCTGTGAATTAACAGAGTCCGCCCAGCGCACACCGGGTGACATTCAATCCGCGTGCGCAATACCGCCATATCGAGCGTCTGCCATTACATAGCAACAGTGTAACACCTCTGCACGGTGGACCCCGGGCGGAGAACGCATTTTCTATTATTTATTATTTAGTGCGTTCCGCCGTCCCTAGCATTATACTAGCGCCAGGGTCTGGCTAGTGATGGCGGACAAGCAGCAGCTGCTGCAGTACATTCAGCAGCTGGAGGGCAGGTTGGTGGCTCTCGAGAGTCCAACCTCACCTGTGAATGCTACTGCGGCCACTGTTCAGGCAGTCACAGAGGCTGTCTCTCGTATGCCCACATCCACACCTGCGCCGACATTATCCCGTCTCCCGTTGCCCGACAAGTTTTCAGGTGACAGCGCCACCTGTAGGGGTTTCGTGAGCCAGTGCTCTATCCAGCTTGAGTTACTGGCCATACGATTCCCTACAGAGCGGGCTAAGGTGGGGTTTATTGTCTCCCTCCTGTCAGGCAGGGCGTTAGAATGGGCCACGCCACTGTGGGAGCGTGATGACCCCGTGGTTCTGAGCGCTGCTCAGTTTCTAATGTTCCTAAAGCAGGTCTTTTTGGGACCACAGGTCACTCACGACACCTCTCTCCAGTTATTATCTCTAACACAGGGATCCCTCTTGGTCAGCCATTATGCTGTCCATTTCTGGACACTGACTTCCGAGCTGGAGTGGCCTGATATAACACTCGTCCCTGTGTTCTGGAGGGGTTTAGCAGAGCATGTCAAAGATGCTCTAACTACCAGGGAGGTTCCCGTGAGTCTGGAGGAGCTGATTGCTATCTCCACCCGCATTGATCTCAGTTTTACTGAGCACAGGCTGGAGCGAACTCAATCCAGACAGAAGGTTAGGTTGGCTCCCACCTTCTCTGAACCTCTTGAACCCATGGAGGTGTCTCGCACCGGTTCCAAACTGCGCCCGGTGCGAAGCTCTGCACGCTGCTACCAGTGTCGACCGTTTGGTCACCCGGCTAACAGGTGTCTGCAGTGGTAGAAAAAACGATCACGTCCAGTGGTAGTAAGTGGGGGTCTATCTGATATGAAACCTTTCTCCCCCAAACCAGTATTCCGAGGGACGTTAGATAGCGGTGCTTCAACCTGGGAGGTAGAGGTCACGGTGGACTCCAGGGCAAAAGGAAACTTTATGTCCTCGGCCTTCGCCCAAAAGCACGCAATCCTGCTGGTGCTACTTCCTCACCCTGTGACTGACAGGGTGGTCAATGGTTCGGCCTTACCATCCCAGATTACCCACCAGAAGGCACCCCTTGGGCTCTCAATCCCACCATCTCACCATGAGACATTGTCCCTGCTCATTTTGCCAGACGGCATCGACCAGGTGCTTCTCGGAGTCCCGTGGCTCCGTTTCCATTCCCCTCATATAGAGTGGTCCTCGGGGAGTATACTGGGTTGGAGCAAGGACTGTGAGGGAAGGTGCATGAGGGGCAGCATTCAAGTAGCCTCCACGGTAGTGCCCGCGGATCTCTCCACGCTTCCCAGACACTACCAGCAGTATGCGGTCGTCTTCTCCAAAAAATCAGCAGAGACGCTTCCGACGCACTGCCCTTACTACTGTCCGATAGACCTTTTGCCAGGCGCGGAACCTCCTAGAGGCCTCGTGTATCCTCTATCTCTCCCGGAGACGGAGTCCATGGCACAATATATCCGGGAGAACCTGGCAAGAGGGTTTATCAGAAACTCGGTGTCGCCAGCTGAGGCAGGGTTCTTCTATATATATATATTATATATATTTTTTAAAATTTTATTTAGATTATTTAATTTTTGCTACATATACACATACATACATATATATATATATATATATATCCTACAAAGTTCATATCTATGTGTCTGTCAATCTACATGACTCTAGGTGTGACATCACGGTACAACTATGTCACAATGATGTGATGACATCACCACATTCTACATTCCAGTGTTACAGCCCATAGGAAATCACTGCCTCACAGACTTCCAAGGGTGAGGGAGTTCCTTTTGTTTTTCGTGACGAACGAAGCAAAAATTGATTCCAAAATGGATAAAGAGAGAAGACGAGTCCAACGAGATCGGGTACAGAGAGAGAGGAGAGGATTAAATGAAGAGGAGGTATTATTATTCGCTTTAGGGCGAAAAGACATTACTCTACCAAATATGGACACTGATGTCTCTGAAATGGTGTCCAAACGACAAAATCTAGAGAAAATGAGAAAGTACAAAAGACATGAGATCCTTACAGAGAGAAGGGTCATGGAGAACCTCATGGAGCCCCACTCTGCAGCCTCCGCTGAGCTTCAGAGGGCCATACTTACCTCCTTGAAAAAAATTGGAGATCTGGCCCCTGCAATAAGGATGAGGAATAAAGAAGCCATCCTAAATAAGCGGAGAAACATTGGCGCAGATATAAAGCTGAACAAGGTTCTCCAACAAACTCCAAGACTGGTCTCATCCAGATCTGAAAGAAAGGACATTCTGGACCTGAAAAGAGCGGCAGCCAAGGAAAGAATTCGGAACAGCAGAGACTGGGTTATCCAATGCAGGAGACATCTGACCTATGCTACACCCATTATTAATGGGAATGGTGCACTATGGAGATCCCAGTCATCAGCCAAAACCATTAGCGCTTCTTCACCAGAAAGAGCAATGGATGAAGATGAAACAGGTAAGATGGAAACAGCTCAGTAGGATAAGACTGGGGCGAGGGGGATTATACTCCTGAAATTATGTGCAGACCTCACTTATCAATGCTGACTTGTGGAAGAACTGTCCTTGTTGCCCGTAGCAACCAGTCACATTTCAATGTTCTATAGAATGTTAAGAACCGGAATCTGTGCGGTGAATTGTTGCTACAGGCAACAGGGACATTTTTGCAATTAGACAGTTTTGATAAACGAGATACCAAATATTCGACATTTCCTGCTGATGTATAGAGTTCTGTTTAAAATAGTAATATATTTTTTTTTCAGTGGGCCGAGCTGTAGCTTTGAACGACACCATTTATTTTGTCATTCAATTACTTTTTTTTTCAAACAAAAGGAAAAAAATAGTCTGTTAAAATTGTGTAGAAGAAAGGGATTCCGACTTATTTTTATTGTGTTAATTGTGTGATAAAAATGACCACACAAAATAATTCTCCATGTCAGATACAATTCTGGTAATGCCCAATATGCATATGTTTTCTTTTTACTAAAATGGTGAAAAAAAATTAGAAATTTAATAAGAAAAAAAGACAATTGGTTTGTGTCGCCATATTCTGCGACATTGTAACTTTCTGATTTAAAAAAAATGCAATTTTGCTATTTCCATTTTTTTCTCATTTCAGTAATTACTGTTTGGGATAATTATTTTTATATTTTTGCATAGCGGACTTAAACTAATGGAGTGATCCTAGTTCTGCTTATTTTTCATTTTTTTATTACTATTATTATTATTAATTGGGAAGGTTAAGTAATTCAAATTACATTTTTTAATTTTTTTTAAAAAAAAACCTGTTTTTATTTATTTCATTTTTTTGTCTCTTTAGAAGACTTGTCACTGAGATTTTCTGATCTCTTGTAAAGGGACTGTATCGCTGTATATAGCTTTAGTTACGTTCTCATATGAAATTAAGCCAGGCTGGTCTTAACATTTGGATGAAAATAAAAGATAGTGCCCATATTGTCATTACAACCAATAAACCCCTTGCAATTGTGTCCTGAGGGGACTAATGGGTGCTGGTGCGCACAAATCGGCATTTACTTAATTTAAGTAGCACTGATAGCAATGAAATAGTAAAACTGAAGCAATCGGAGTGTTCTCCAGTCGCTGCAGTTATAGGCAGGTGACAGCTATGTAATACAGCTGGTGTTAGCCTGGTAAAATGCATGCTCAGCGCCTGAGCCCGCATTTAATGGAAAGTGTATTTCCATTATTTGTTCTCAAAGAAATTAACAAATCTTATATTATCTCAGCAGGTGCAAACGTTATGATGCCCTCTGACATAGCAGATGTGAAAGCAGAAGACCTTGGTGATGCCAGCTCCCCTATTTTACCTGTGAGAGAATTGGTTAAAATTGAAAATCCTATTGACCTTTACAGCCTCAATTTACTCACTGATATTGGAAGAGGAAGCTACGGAAAGGTAAGAATGAATTTATACTACTCCGTGCTCCCCAATGTATTCTTCACCAGATACACAGGATGGTGTAAATATTCATTACAGGATCTTCATATGTAATGATAATTGGGATACACCAGTGATCAATACCACAGATTCCTAGAATACATGAGAGTCTGATCTTCTGTGATTTTTCTCCAGGTCGTCTTGGCATCAGATCCGGTCAGCAAAGAACTACTGGCCCTTAAGATCATGGAAAAGAGTTGTTGTGATGAGGAAACATTCTCTACAGAGTTAAAGGTCCTAAGTATTGGCACCAGCTGCCGCTTCATAACATCTCTGAGGGGCTTTGTAGAAACACCACAAGATTATATAATAGCCATGGAGGCAATGGCCGGAGGAGATCTGTTTAGCCAAATGTTAGAATCGATGATGTTCGATACAGAGACCACAAGGTAAATGTCTTAGGCTGAATCAAAATAATCTGCTGCCCGTTCATTATGGTCCTAAAGTGTGTGTAACCACTGATCCATCCTTTACTTTCAACTCCACAGACGCTTTGCAGCAGAAATGGTTTGCGGAATCCAGTTCCTCCATGAACACGGAGTGATACATCGGTAATCAGTTCATCTTCATAAATCTATGTTGTCTCCTTACATATCTATTGTAGAAAGTTCTTTTCATGAATTATTCTCACCATCAGTGTCTGCTCCTTTTCCCCGCAGTGACCTGAAGCCTCATAACGTCCTCATTGATGGCATTGGACACATAAAAATCTGTGACTTTGGCTCTTCAGCCGTGAATGTGGGCAAGGATGATCTCTTGGAAGAACTTGTTGGCACGAAGGGTTACATCGCGCCTGAGGTAAGGAACATCCCTGAGTGATTGATGCCGATAGTAGGATTGATTACTAATCTGAGTATCCTGCTCATATCTCATCACAGACCGGTCCTCATAGGCTCAGTGTGTAAATCCCCTCCCCCGTATATTCAGCTCATCTCCTATCTTACGTTCCTACAGGTAATGGATAGAGAAGGCTACAATCATCTGGCAGATTCCTTTTCATTTGGTGTCATCCTGTACATGATGCTTGTGGGGAAGTCTCCATTCTATAACAGTGGCGATATGGACGACTACCATGAGTCTTTGGACAACGTCCTATATTTCCCACCCTGCATCTCCATCGATGAGCTTGACATCCTAGAAGGGGTAAGTAGGATTAGGTGAAGAAGAATGATGGTAGATTATAAGGAAGGATAGAGGACATGATGCTGACAGTCCATAGACATTGTGTAATAATAACGTATCAGTAATAATGCATAATATATTGATTAATGGTCTCTCTCATCTTCCAGCTTCTCTGCAAATCTCCATCTGCTCGGTATGCCATAACATCGTTCATTAGAGAGCGCCCGTTCTTCCACTCCATAAACTGGAGCGACGTGGAGTCCGGCAGAGCCGAACCACCGTTCCATTACGAAGATGTAAGTACAGCACATAGGGACATCCATAGTGTTACCTCTGCCCAGAGAGGCCGTACTGGGCCGCAGGCCTTAAAAGGGAGGCCGACATGACAGGGTTGAGTGGGAATATAGTGAGCTGGAGTTAGGGATTAGGATGGTACTACGGAGTTAATGTATTTGGATAAGGTGGGGGCTAGTGCTGGGATGTGGGGGAGGTGGGGTCAGAGCTGGAGTAGGCGCTATCATTCTAAAGACAGTGACCATCTTAGTGTGGCGACCATTTTAGGTTCCCCCACATAGTGACAAGAAGCTCCCACCTACCCTCCCTTAATTAGTTTTTGGTTAGGTAATCGCTTTGGGGTTAATCTTGTGTTAATAGGTTTCTTTTTCTTGTATGGATATGGGCGGTGTTTAGGGGTTGGGGTTATAATTTGTTTTGTAAGTCTGTATAATTACTTGTCACGGCAGTGTGGCGTGATGGGGGTCCTTGAAGTTGGTGGTGCTGGTAAATAGCGGTTCAGGGGGGGATCTCAAGAGGTCCTGGACTCCCCCCTGGGTGTCGCCAGCTGAGGCAGGGTTCTTCTTCGTACAGAAGAAGAGTGGACAGCTGCGTCCCTGCATTGACTACAGAGGTCTCAATGCTATTAGAGTAAAAAACAAGTACCCTCTTCCTTTGATCTCTGAGTTGTTTGACAGGTTGCGAGGGGCCCGGATCTTCACTAAGTTGGATCTACAGGGGCTTACAACCTGATCCGCATACGCGAAGTAGACGAGTGGAAGACAGCCTTTAATACCAGGGATGGCCACTATGAGTACCTGGTCATGCCCTTCGGCCTCTGTAATGCACCTGTTGTCTTCCAAGACTTCGTAAACGACATCGTTCATGATATGCTCTCCACCTCGGCGGTGGTCTATCTGGATGACATCCTCATCTTTTCTCCAGATTTGGCCTCTCAACGGAGAGACGTCTGCAAGGTCTTCGACCGTTTGCGGACGAATTCTCTCTTCGCCAAGCTGGAGAAATGCCAATTTGAGCATGAGTCCTTGCCGTTCCTGGGCTATATCATCTCGGCCCAGGGGTTGGCTATGGATCCTGCCAAACTGCAGGTGGTAATGGACTGGCAGGAGCCCCATTCTCTTAAAGCGGTACAACGCTTTTTGGGGTTCGTTAATTACTACAGTCAGTTCATTCCCCACTTCTCCACACTGGTAGCTCCTTTGGTCGCCCTCACCAAAAAGGGAGCTAATCCCAAGGTTTGGTCAGATCAGGTCTCCATGGCCTTCTCATCTCTGAAAACCCATTTTTCTGGCGCTCCCATCCTACACCGTGCCGATGTGCATAAACCTTTATCCTAGAGGTGGATGCCTCATCCGTCGGTGCAGGAGCAGTCCTTTTCCAGAAGGATGCTCAAGGTCGGAAGCATCCCTGCTTCTTCTTCTCTAAGACCTTCTCACCGGCGGAGAAAAACTACTCCATCGGGGACAGGGAGTTGCTGGCACTGAAGTTTGCCTTTTCCGAGTGGAGATATCTCCTGGAGGGAGCCCGGTACCCCTTTCAGGTGTACACTGACCATAAAAACTTGGTCTACTTACAAACGGCCCAGCGCTTGAACTCTCGTCAAGCTAGGTGATCGCTCTTCTTCTCCCGCTTCCGCTTCATCTTGCACTATCTGTCCGGTGAGTAGAACGTCCGTGCTGATGCTCTCGCTCGGTGGTCTCGGCGGAGGAGGAGGAGGCTGAGCCTTGGCTAATCGTCCCTACTGAGAGACTGCGGACCGTGGCCCCGGTTGCTATCGAGTCAGTGCCGCCAGGTAAGACCTTTGTCCCTCCTCACCTGCGGCCGGACGTTTTCGCGTGGGCACACGCGTCCAGGGAGGGTGGTCACTTTGGCAATAAGTGGACCACAGAACTCCTGGCAAGGTCTTATTGGTGGCCGCACATGGTTTGGGACACGAAAGAATACATTCAGGCATGCGTCTCTTGTACCTGGAAAAGGTCCTCTAGACAGAGGCCGGCTGGGTTACTATATCCCCTGCCGGTGGCAGACAGACCCTGGGAGATGGTTGACATGGATTTTGTGGTCGGCCTGCCCAAGTCCGGTGGCAGCACGGTCATCTGGGCGGTCATCAATCATTTTTCTAAAATGGTGCATCTGGTGCCACTCGCGCGGCTGCCTTCCGCTCGTGATCTCACAGCACTGTTCATAAAGTACGTATTTCATTTGCACGGCATGCCAGACAAAACAGTTAGTGACCGAGGTCCCCAATTTGCATCTCGATTTTGGAGGGAGCTCTGCAGTCTACTCAGTATCTAGCTAGACTTGTCCTCCGCCTATCATCCCGAGACGAAGAGGTTGGTTGAGAGAGCCAACCAAACTCTGGTCATGTACCTGCAACATTTTGTCTCGGCCAGGCAGGATGACTGGGCATCCTTACTACCGTGGGCCGAATTTGCTCTGAATAATGCAGTGGCTGATTCCACTGGTCAGACGCCGTTACTTCTTAATTACGGCCAGCATCCGCGCGTCCCCGTCCCGATGCCAGTGTCTTCCACTGACTCCAGGGTAGTGAAAACTGAAAGAAAAAGAGCGCAATAGGGTCTTACCCGAGAAAATAGGAATATAAAACAATTAGTTATACTCACCCTGTGCAGGAGAGTATCAGACATAAAGGAACAAGGTCAGCCTGCTGCACATCCAAATGACCACGCCGTGGCCATAAAATCATCAGATTCAAAGAAGGAATTTTTATGGATTAAGCGTGCGCTGCCAGACCATCACTCCTCACAAGTTGTGTGCTTTATACATTTAATTCCCAACGCGTTTCAAAGTTAAAAACTTCTTCCTCAGGGGATGACATGTCATCCCCTGAGGAAGAAGTTTTTAACTTTGAAACGCGTTGGCAATTAAATGTATAAAGCACACAACTTGTGAGGAGTGATGGTCTGGCAGCGCACGCTTAATCCATAAAAATTCCTTCTTTGAATCTACTGACTCCAGGGTGGCAGACTGGGCAGTGGAGGCTCGAGACATTTGGGATCGCACCCAGGATGCCATTCGAGCCTCTAAGGAGAGAATGAGGGTGTCCGCCGACACACATCAGCGCCCTGCTCCAACTTTTGCCCCTGGCGACTTGGTGTGGCTTTCTGCCTGAAATATCAAGCTGCGGGCCGAGTCCACCAAGTTCGCGCCGCGATACATTGGTCCCATCAAAATCTTCGAGCGGATCAGCTCGGTGGTCTACCGTTTGGCTCCTCCACCACACTTGGCCATCTCTGACGTCTTCCACGTGTCCCTTCTCAAACCTGTTCACATGTCCCAGTTTTTATGAGTCATCTGCTGGGACATTAGACTTGTCTTTGGAAGAGCTTGAGGTCAACGCCATTGTGGGACGCAGGGAGGTGCGTGGCATAAAGTTTTATTTGGTGGAATGGAAGGGTCATGGTCCAGAGGCCCGGACCAGGGAACCAGTGGAAAACATCCACGCCCCGCTCCTTATCATGGCATTTCAGCGTAGCGAGGCTCAGAGGGATGGGGGCCCTAGGAGAGGGGGTAATGTTAGGCGTCGGGTTCCTGCAACTGCACAGAAGGGATCCAGAGCCTTGCATTTAGCGGTCTCCCATTCTCCATCGACCGCAGAGGAGCCTGCTCAGCAGTCCCGTCGTTCCCGATGCTCTGCTCAGACCAGCTCTGTGGGTCTGGCTGTTGCTGCCACCTATGGGCCAGCAATAGCAATGCATGCTGCTCAGCAGAAGGCCACTCCAGAGGCTAAGTCCTTCCGTCGCTACACTGAGCATGCTCACGAGACAATCTCCCATTGAAGAACGGGAGTCACGTGCACAGGTCCTTCTCCATATCTGGTTGGTCCATCTCAGGGATCTGGAAGCTTCCGGAAGGTCCCGGCTATAAAAGGTTCGCATGGCCACTCGGCCATGCGCTAGTATAGACTTTAGTTGCTACCTGTGTGAATGATGATGGATGCATGGACTTGCAAATGACTCATTAAGATTCCCCTCCCTCTGACATTGTGTGTGGATAGGGAACTAGTGATAGAGTCAGCGCCAGTCAGTGGCAAGCTACAGGCCACAGTGCATATCATCCACGGTACTAGCGTCCAACAGTATGCCTGCTACCGGGCATTGTCGTCCTGCGGCAGTGTATGTTGCCACGCTGCAGTCAGCAGTACTTATTGGCATCAGCGGTTGCGACCCCGCACGCACGGTAGGTCTAGAAGGACGCTGACCCTGTGTCTTGGGCCCGAGTCCTGTGACCATATACCGTGCGTGCATTCCGCTGAGACCTGTGAGTTCAACAGGCTCAGCATTTGTGCTTAACGCCTCGGCGTCTCTGTGAATTAACAGAGTCCACCCAGCGCACACCGGGTGACGTTCAACCCACGTGTGCAATACCACCATATTGAGCGTCTGCCATTACATAGCAGCAGTGTAAAACCTCTGCACGGTGGACCCCGGGCGGCAAACGCAATTTCTATTATTTATTATTTAGTGCGTTCCGCCGTCCCTTACAGGATCAACAGTCCAAAATCAACCATGTTGGATCCTTATCTCCCGACATAATCATCTGCCCAGGGCCCCCTATATATATATTAGGCAAAGATGGGTTCAGTTGACATTAGTCTACTCTTTATAATGGCCATAACACTGACCAGGTTCTATGGAAAAAAAAAGTCCTCTCCCCTAACAGATGTCCATTTGTGTGTATATTTTTCAGCTGGCTTATTGCTTTTTCGTGTACTACAATAAACCGCCTTACAAATACCTTTAAGTTGAGTGCTAGTTTCATATTTGTTGCTTTAACGGTTTGGGAATCTAACCTTAGCACCATCTTGAGTTGTGCTCACAGTGTTCTTTCCATAGGCTTATTGCTTTTGGCATTCTGATCAAAGACTGAGTGCATATTTAATGATGAAGATATTCTTTGGATTTCCACCAAATGCCAACAAAAGTGGTCAAGATGGAGGTTGTTGGACATGTCATGGAGTTCTGGGACTTTGGTCATTTGCTCATGTGTGGCATAGTTCTGTATCTTGGCTTCCATGTTTGTACATAGCTACACCAACTTCAGCACAGGTCTACGATGTGCCTTAAGCAATATAGAAAAAAGGAGCAATCACAATCTATGGCCAATGAAGGTTCCAACTCCTCCTTACTAGAGATGATCGAATATGTTTGGAAACAATTGCCAAATCCGAATCCGAGAAGATGTATCCAACAAAACCACAACATCATAGAAATAGGAAGTTCTATAATGAATCTATATAGTAATAAGCGTAGTATAGAAAAAAGATACAAATAATATTATCATAAAACAATTTGTTCTGTTTTTGGTAAGAAATGGAAAAATACAGAAGACAAAATAAATCCATTTCCCCATTCCAAAATTCCTCTCTCTTATAAATGGATCTAGTAAGTGTCAGATTATTATGCTGTGTGCGGATTTGTCACTAAACCTGAAGGGTTTCCTAATGCCAGGGAAGCGAATGAGAATCCTGAAGTCTCATGTACGCGTTGCTTATTTTTTCCTTGTAGATTCAGTGAAAATTTAAACCTGAAACAGGTTAATTCTTTCATCGTTTTTGCTGCAGATTTCATCCATACTAGTAGTGAGTGGGGTAAAATCTGCGCCAAAAAACACAAGTAACGCAGCAAAAAATAACCTGCCTATTTTACGCAATGTTTTTCCTGCCAAGAGATGCAAAAATTTCTCCACCAAATTCTTAATGTGTGCACATACCCCAAGGATACAAAGATCTTCATTAAGGTGTGCTGAATTTTTAGGCAAACTGTAAATGGGCCATAAGAGATTTAGCTGACTGAAAAGTCAAAACTTGTTACCATGACACTGTTTAATGTGTGTATACAATTTAATGGGTGTTTCCACTTAACCTTAAAATTTGAACTACATCTGAGAACTGAGATTCATAGCAGCATTTGAACCTTAATTATGTAATGTATTAAATTCCCCCTTTCCTACTTATATGTATTTCCTAAACAGTGTCGCTACATGAAATTTTCTGCTTATAATTATATATATTTTTTAAAATTTTATTTAGATTATTTAATTTTTACTACATATACACATACATACATATATATATACACTCACTGGCCACTTTATTAGGTACACCTGTCCAACTGTGTGTTAAGACTTAATTTCTAATCAGCCAATCACATGGCGGCAACTCAGTGCATTTAGGCATGTAGACATGGTCAAGACAATCTCCTGCAGTTCAAACCGAGCATCAGTATGGGGAAGAAAGGTGATTTGAGTGCCTTTGAACGTGGCATGATTGTTGGTGCCAGAAGGGCTGGTCTGAGTATTTCAGAAACTGCTGATCTACTGGGATTTTCACGCACAACCATCTCTAGGGTTTACAGAGAATGGTCCGAAAAAGAAAAAAAATCCAGTGAGCGGCAGTTCTGTGGCCGGAAATGCCATGTTGATGCCAGAGGTCAGAGGAGAATGGGCAGACTGGTTCGAGCTGATAGAAAGGCAACAGTGACTCAAATTGCCACCCGTTACAACCAAGGTAGGCAGAAGAGCATCTCTGAACGCACAGTGCGTCGAACTTTGAGGCAGATGGGCTACAGCAGCAGAAGACCACACTGGGTACCACTCCTCTCAGCTAAGAACAGGAAACTGAGGCTACAATTTGCACAAGCTCATCGAAATTGGACAGTAGAAGATTGGAAAAACGTTGCCTGGTCTGATGAGTCTCGATTTCTGCTGCGACATTCGGATGGTAGGGTCAGAATTTGGCGTAAACAACATGAAAGCATGGATCCATCCTGCCTTGTATCAACGGTTCAGGCTGGTGGTGGTGGTGTCATGGTGTGGGGAATTTTTTCTGGGCACTCTTTGGGCCCCTTGGTACCAATTGAGCATCGTTGCAACGCCACAGCCTACCTGAGTATTGTTGCTGACCATGTCCATCCCTTTATGACCACAATGTACCCAACATCTGATGGCTACTTTCAGCAGGATAATGCGCCATGTCATAAAGCTCGAATCATCTCAGATTGGTTTCTTGAACATGACAATGAGTTCACTGTACTCAAATGGCCTCCTCAGTCACCAGATCTCAATCCAATAGAGCATCTTTGGGATGTGGTGGAACGGGAGATTCGCATCAGGGATGTGCAGCCGACAAATCTGCGCCAACTGTGTGATGCCATCATGTCAATATGGTCCAAAATCTCTGAGGAATGCTTCCAGCACCTTGTTGAATCTCTGCCACGAAGAATTGAGGCAGTTCTGAAGGCAAAAGGGGGTCCAACCCGTTACTAGCATGGTGTACCTAATAAAGTGGCCAGTGAGTGTATATATATATATCCTACAAAGTTTATATCTATGTGTCTGTCAATCTACATGACTCTAGGTGTGACATCACGGTACAACTATGTCACAATGATGTGATGACATCATCACATTCTACATTCCAGTGTTACAGCCCATAGGAAATCACTGCCTCACAGACTTCCAAGGGTGAGGGAGTTCCTTTTGTTTTTCGTGACGAACAAAGCAAAAATTGATTCCAAAATGGATAAAGAGAGAAGACGAGTCCAACGAGATCGGGTACAGAGAGAGAGGAGAGGATTAAATGAAGAGGAGGTATTATTATTCGCTTTAGGGCGAAAAGACATTACTCTACCAAATATGGACACTGACGTCTCTGAAATGGTGTCCAAACGACAAAATCTAGAGAAAATGAGAAAGTACAAAAGACATGAGATCCTTACAGAGAGAAGGGTCATGGAGAACCTCATGGAGCCCCACTCTGCAGCCTCCGCTGAGCTTCAGAGGGCCATACTTACCTCCTTGAAAAAAATTGGAGATCTGGCCCCTGCAATAAGGATGAGGAATAAAGAAGCCATCCTAAATAAGCGGAGAAACATTGGCGCAGATATAAAGCTGAACAAGGTTCTCCAACAAACTCCAAGACTGGTCTCATCCAGATCTGAAAGAAAGGACATTCTGGACCTGAAAAGAGCGGCAGCCAAGGAAAGAATTCGGAACAGCAGAGACTGGGTTATCCAATGCAGGAGACATCTGACCTATGCTACACCCATTATTAATGGGAATGGTGCACTATGGAGATCCCAGTCATCAGCCAAAACCATCAGCGCTTCTTCACCAGAAAGAGCAATGGATGAAGATGAAACAGGTAAGATGGAAACAGCTCAGTAGGATAAGACTGGGGGGGGGATTATACTCCTGAAATTATGTGCAGACCTCACTTATCAATGCTGACTTGTGGAAGAACTGTCCTTGTTGCCCGTAGCAACCAGTCACATTTCAATGTTCTATAGAATGTTAAGAACCGGAATCTGTGCGGTGAATTGTTGCTACAGGCAACAGGGACATTTTTGCAATTAGACAGTTTTGATAAACGAGATACCAAATATTCGACATTTCCTGCTGATGTATAGAGTTCTGTTTAAAATAGTAATATATTTTTTTTTCAGTGGGCCGAGCTGTAGCTTTGAACGACACCATTTATTTTGTCATTCAATTACTTTTTTTTTCAAACAAAAGGAAAAAAATAGTCTGTTAAAATTATGTAGAAGAAAGGGATTCCGACTTATTTTTATTGTGTTAATTGTGTGATAAAAATGACCACACAAAATAATTCTCCATGTCAGATACAATTCTGGTAATGCCCAATATGCATATGTTTTCTTTTTACTAAAATGGTGAAAAAAAATTAGAAATTTAATAAGAAAAAAAGACAATTGGTTTGTGTCGCCATATTCTGAGACATTGTAACTTTCTGATTTAAAAAAAATGCAATTTTGCTATTTCCATTTTTTTCTCATTTCAGTAATTACTGTTTGGGATAATTATTTTTATATTTTTGCATAGCGGACTTAAACTAATGGAGTGATCCTAGTTCTGCTTATTTTTCATTTTTTTATTACTATTATTATTATTAATTGGGAAGGTTAAGTAATTCAAATTACATTTTTGAATTTTTTTTAAAAAAAACCTGTTTTTATTTATTTCATTTTTTTGTCTCTTTAGAAGACTTGTCCCTGAGATTTTCTGATCTCTTGTAAAGGGACTGTATCGCTGTATATAGCTTTAGTTACGTTCTCATATGAAATTAAGCCAGGCTGGTCTTAACATTTGGATGAAAATAAAAGATAGTGCCCATATTGTCATTACAACCAATAAACCCCTTGCAATTGTGTCCTGAGGGGACTAATGGGTGCTGGTGCGCACAAATCGGCATTTACTTAATTTAAGTAGCACTGATAGCAATGAAATAGTAAAACTGAAGCAATCGGAGTGTTCTCCAGTCGCTGCAGTTATAGGCAGGTGACAGCTATGTAATACAGCTGGTGTTAGCCTGGTAAAATGCATGCTCAGCGCCTGAGCCCGCATTTAATGGAAAGTGTATTTCCATTATTTGTTCTCAAAGAAATTAACAAATCTTATATTATCTCAGCAGGTGCAAACGTTATGATGCCCTCTGACATAGCAGATGTGAAAGCAGAAGACCTTGGTGATGCCAGCTCCCCTATTTTACCTGTGAGAGAATTGGTTAAAATTGAAAATCCTATTGACCTTTACAGCCTCAATTTACTCACTGAGTATCCTGCTCATATCTCATCACAGACCGGTCCTCATAGGCTCAGTGTGTAAATCCCCTCCCCCGTATATTCAGCTCATCTCCTATCTTACGTTCCTACAGGTATTGGATAGAGATGGCTACAATCATCTGGCAGATTCCTTTTCATTTGGTGTCATCCTGTACATGATGATTGTGGGGAAGTCTCCATTCTATAACAGTGGCGATATGGACGACTACCATGAGTCTTTGGACAACGGTCTATATTTTCCACCCTGCATCTCCATCGATGAGCTTGACATCCTAGAAGGGGTAAGTAGGATTAGGTGAAGAAGAATGATGGTAGATTATAAGGAAGGATAGAGGACATGATGCTGACAGTCCATAGACATTGTGTAATAATAACGTATCAGTAATAATGCATAATATATTGATTAATGGTCTCTCTCATCTTCCAGCTTCTCTGCAAATCTCCATCTGCTCGGTATGCCATAACATCGTTCATTAGAGAGCGCCCGTTCTTCCACTCCATAAACTGGAGCGACGTGGAGTCCGGCAGAGCCGAACCACCGTTCCATTACGAAGATGTAAGTACAGCACATAGGGACATCCATAGTGTTACCTCTGCCCAGAGAGGCCGTACTGGGCCGCAGGCCTTAAAAGGGAGGCCGACATGACAGGGTTGAGTGGGAATATAGTGAGCTGGAGTTAGGGATTAGGATGGTACTACGGAGTTAATGTATTTGGATAAGGTGGGGGCTAGTGCTGGGATGAGGGGGAGGTGGGGTCAGAGCTGGAGTAGGAGCTATCATTCCAAAGACAGTGACCATCTTAGTGTGGCAACCATTTTAGGTTCCCCCACATAGTGACAAGAAGCTCCCACCTACCCTCCCTTAATTAGTTTTTGGTTAGGTAATCGCTTTGGGGTTAATCTTGTGTTAATAGGTTTCTTTTTCTTGTATGGATATGGGTGGTGTTTAGGGGTTGGGGTTATAATTTGTTTTGTAAGTCTGTATAATTACTTGTCACGGCAGTGTGGCGTGGGGGGGTCCTTGAAGTTGGTGGTGCTGGTAAATAGCGGTTCAGGGGGGGGATCTCAAGAGGTCCTGGACTCCCCCCTGGGTGGATTCAAGTGGACGGGTAATTGAATTATCCCGCGGAAGGGATTAAAGTGGACCCGTGCTTAATGGTAATGGAAACTGGCCAGGTGGGTTGATATGTGTCTCTGAGCTGGTGCTTAACGGCTAGAGGCAAGACTCGACCTGGGGACCAAGTTGGGAATATCAAACCTGAGTTTTATGGTTTTGGTAATTGAATTATCCCGTGGAAGGGATTAAAGTGGACCCGTACTTAATGGTAATGGAAACTGGCCAGGTGGGTCGATATGTGTCTCTGAGCTGGTGCTTAACGGCTAGAGGCAAGACTCGACCTGGGGACCAAGTTGGGAATATCGAATCTGAGTTTTATGGTTTGGGGCTTCGAGGACCACCCCTTCTGGGACGTTGTGTTTAAAATGTTATGTTATATGTTTAATAAAAGGCTGCTGTGGCCAATTTATCCAAATACCTCTGGAGTGTTTATTTTGTTGGGGTATGAATCGATGGGGTTGGGTGGCCAATAAGAGTTTAAATAACTAGGTATGGAAGCTCACATAAATCACGAATACCCATTTGTCAAGTAGTACACATACCCACCATACACCTCATCATTATCTCCCCCAGTATACAGTATATTTGTGAGGAGTCAGTTCTAAGAAATGTAAATTTCTCTTCTTAAAAAGGAGAAAAGCAGTGCTCACTTTTAAAAATCACTTTCTTATTAACGTCCTTTAAGACTTATCATCAGTAGAGAGAGAAGGATCAGGTGCGGCTGTTCAGAGAGACCAGCCGATATGTTCTACAGGACATTAATAAAGAAGTATTTTTATATGGTGATTTACGCTTTTCTTCATTTTTGGCCTGCAATTGTTTCCCTAGTTTGGGGTCCATTAAACTGAACTCCCCTGTGGTTCACGGACCCTTTTTTAAATGTGCAACCTGCGATATTGTGATCTCCGCCCAGACTTTATGATGGTGTCGAGTCGCTTCAATTTCTTTATTTTGAATATATCTCTTTTCTTACAGCAGTAATAGGCTGATATAAATCAGCCCTATTCCAGCAACATTGAGGAATGAAGCTTTAATTAATCGGATGAGACAATTATCTGGACTTTCTAATTTACCGGACTGTGACAAATACTACAGAGCTTCCACCACATTAACAGCCACGTAGATTCGAGCACCAAACATCCAGGGATGTATTCCGATCGCCATATTTGGGGTCAGGAAGGAATTTTTTTCCCTTGAGGATATTCCAACAACATGTCCTCGGGGTTATTTTTCGCCTTCCTCTGGATCGAAATGGCAAGTAATCAAAGGCTGAAATTGAAGAACTTCTTTCAGCCAAACTTGCCATTTGGTTGGCTCATCTACACTGTGGTGGTAAGGACAAGACTACTGGATATGGACAGAGAAGGCAGCGGCTACTCCTTCTCCACTGGATATAGACAAAAAGAAGGCAGCGGCTGATCCTTCTCCACCGGATATAGACAAAAAGAAGGCAGCGGCTGCTCCTTCTCTACCGGATATGGCCAAAATGAAGGCAGCGGCTGCTCCTTCTCATACTTGGCCATAGGCCGAGGTCACACTTGCGAGAAACTCCTACGAGTCTCGCTTCTCATTACCCAGCACTGCCACCGGCACTTGGACCTTAACGCTTAGCTACATAGAAACAAACTCCAGTCCTGAGTGCCGGCGGCAATTGTGACCCCAGCCATATACAGATACTACCGGGTCATGGACAGAATGAAGAAGCGGCTGCTCCTTCATCTACCTGACCATGGCCAGACAGAAGGCCATATGGTTGATCACGGTGCTGTAAGAATCCAGGAAAATTCCATCTACACAGATCACACGTCGCATATTCCTGCTCTTCTCCTCTCCATCGTGTGTGATCCAGACCTGGATGTGCAAAAACAGCACAAGTGCAACCAAAGGCCCGAGGAGCGGAATCATCAACATCTGCTCCTTTCTATAGAAAGTGACTGTATCTACAGACTTTCTTATTTCATCTTTGCATATTAGTAACAACTTTCATGCAAAAATAAATATATTGAACATCTATGCTGCTTCTAAATGGATTCTTCTGACAGAACTGCTTTTTGGTACTTTTACTAATATCCTGATGACCTAATGTAATTGTGGAAGGGGCTGAATATCTCATAAGGATTTCTGCATACAGTAAAATATTTGAGTTCTAAAAAGAGATGAAAGAATTTAATCTACTCAAACTTTACAAGTATCCTCATATACTGCTCTCCCAGTAGCATAACTTCTGGAGAAGCAGAGGTTGAAGTCGCCCCAAGCCCCTCACTCAGACGGGTCCACCCATAGCTTAACTTATCGGTGAGGGCAGCCAGATGATACAGAAAGACTTGATACAGAATGGCAGGGGGGCACACTAGACGAGCCCTGGGCACAGATAAGGGGGATAGAGCGATGTTATGAAGTCTGTGACTCTGAAGTACAAGGTGCTCAGTGCTCAGAGACATGGCCGAGGTAAGGAAGGCTGAACCTGACCACCACTGAGCAAGACACAGAAGTACAAAGTGTTCAGTGCTCAGAGACATGGCCGAGGTGAGGAAGGCTGAACCTGACAACTACTGAGCAAGACACAGAAGGTGAAATACTAAGACTGAGCCAAGAAATATCTGAAGACAGATTTTTTAAAGGTTTTATGGACTGATGAGATTAGAGCGACTCTTGATGGACCAGATGGCAATGGTTGAAGAAGTAATTGGTACAAACATCTATTCTGACACCAGGAAGGTTAGCGTGGGGAATAGCTATGGGTTGGGATTATTAATGATGAGCTTGATGGACCAATTCAGGTGGCAGATAAACTTAAAATCAAGTAGCAAACCTATTACCAGTGTTTAGAAGACTCTTCCTTCATACAGTGGTAGAGGAAAAGATCTGTATATTTCAAGAAAACTATGATTGTTCTGCAGGACAATGCTCCATCACAGCATCAATATCTCCACTGCTCGGCTGCCAGTAAAGATGAAAGAATAATGACACAACCCCTTCCTCACCGGACCTAAACCCTTATGAGTAATTGTGGGCCGTTCTTAAATGGGAGATTTACAGTGAAGAAAAACAGACACATTTCTGAACAGTATAACACACAAAAATGAACTGTAACCTTCAATTCAAAAAAGGGGTCCAGTTATCAGAAAAGATCCATGATAAAATTATTTTTCATAGTCATGGGCGAGCACTAAAATGCTTGTTCGGGTTGAGCAAATTGTAATACTCGGGTACTCAGACAGAACCCGAGCATTTTTACCGCGATCCCCCCGGGGGTCCTTTTAAAGTCTAAAAATGTCAGAAAATGATGGAAACACTGCTCAAATGACACGGGGACATCATGGGGATCGATCCTGACTCCTAGTTCACATCTTTAAACAATGTTTTCAGAGTTTCATGCCATTTTTACCGGTGCACCAAAAAACATACCAAAACTAAACCAAAACGGATTTTGTTGGGAAATATGTTAGGGTACATCCTTTCCAGGTTAATGACTTGTATATAAGGCAAAATAAATAACCCCAGACCAAAATGTTCCTCCCCCACTTGGGCTTTGTTCAGACGCAGCATTTTTGAAGCTTTTTACAACTTTAACATTGCTTTCAACCAAAACAAATGCATTTACTGGAAAATGTCATTGTAACATTTACCAACCCCAGCTGGCCATGTGGTGTGTGACACATAAGCAGACCCATCTTGTTTCATTTATGAAAGAGGGACTCTTAAAGTCACAGAGCCTATTTTTAAAGGGGCATCAGGCAGCATTACGCTGCTTAAAGGGCCAGTATTAAACAGTGGGTCTCCTAAACTGTTATAGCCTACTAGCTATTGAACCCGTTTTATGCCCGGGTGGTGAGCATTTTTATTGGTATATAGTCTCCTATCCTAGTATGTGCTTCCCCCCTCCTATCCTGGTATGCATGGCACCCCTCATCCCTAATCTGGTATGTATGGTTCCCCTCATCCCTATCCTGCTATGCATGGCCCCCTCATCCCTTTATGGTATGCATGGCCCCCTCATCCCTATTCTGGCATGTATGGCGCCATTTTACTGAAGACACATTTGCAGTGTGTCTTCAGCCTGTCAACTGACAATGCTGACAGGCTGACAAATGAACAAGGGCTGGATTGGGCCAGACTTCTCTACACCACTGAATGATAACAGCGAAACATAACCTCTAATACAGTGTCTATTTTTGGGAGGTGTATCCCATGCACCACTTGACACCCACACATGGGTATACGCTTCCTGATTTTGGCTATTTGGTGTCATCCTCCTCCTTCTCCTCATCTTCATCATTCAGTAGACCACCAGCACTAGAAAATGAGGGTGACCGTGTTCAGTGCTGCTACAGAAACTCTAGTTTGTTGAAAGTGTCTTTAAGATGCTCGACAAAAAATTTTAAAAAGTATGTACCAGGAGGAAATGTTTGTCAGCCCATACACTTAGTGTATGGGCAAGCCAAGTAAAGGAGACCAGCTCCTTTATATTGGGAAAAAAATTTAAGAGGCCTGTTTCTACACATGCATCCTAATTTTTGGCATGCCTTGCATTCAGTGCATGGGCAAACAAACACTATGGGAGACCCAGTTCCTAATAACGTGAACATTGTTTTCAGGAGGCCCACCTCTACGTCTGTTCCAAGGGTTATTGTGATGCATGTAACTTTGGTGCAGGGTGTGCCTTGCATTCAATGCATAGGCTAACAATATGGCTGGACCAAAGGAATAATGTGAACTTGGTTTTCCTGTGTCCATCCAGTCCGTGGGTTCAAAGGCTTATTGGGGTGCATGTAGCTTTGGGGCAGGGTGGGCATCCTGTACGTCTCGTGAAAGGGGTATTGGGATGCGTCCTAATTTTTGGCAGCCCACACACACAATGCATAGGCAATAACAGTATAGGAGACACTGTTTTATAATGGTCCTTTAAAAATAGTAATGCCGACTGGTGCCACTATAAAAATAGGCTTTGTGACTTTAAAGGTCACTCCTTCATAAATGACACAAGATGTGTCTGATGATGTGTCACACACCACATGGCCAGCTAAGGTTGTTAAATGCTACAATGATATTTCCCAGTAAATGCATTTGTTTTTGGTTGAAAGCAATGGTAACGTTGAAAAACGCATCAAAAACACTGCGTGTAAACATAGCTAAAGTAGTGGAGGAGCATTTTTGTGGGGTTATTTATTTTGCCTTACATACAAATTATTACCCTGGAAAGGATGTCCCTTAACATATTTCCCTGTAAAATAAATTTTGGGGGTTTTTTTATGCTTTTGTGTGCGCCTGTAAAAGTGGTGTCACACTCTGACAACATTGGTCACAGCAGTGACCTGGGAGTCAGAAATGCTTCCAGGGGCGATCTCAATGATGTTCCCATGTCGTTTGTGCACTGTTCCCATACATTTCTGACGCTTTGATACCCTAAAAAGACCTCCGGGAGGATCAAGGCAAAAAAGGTCGGATTTCCTATAGACTAACATTGGGCTCGTTGCTCGAGTCGAGTACCCGAGTATTCCAATTTTCTTGACCCGAGCAATCAGCACCCGAGCATTTTAGTGCTCGCTCATCACTAATACACATATTTCGCATCGCTGCATTCAGAATCACCCGATCTATCAATACATAAAAAGAATTAACCCGATCGCTAAATGGTGTAATGAGAAAAAAATTCAAAAAGCTAGAATTACGTTTTTTCGGTCGCCGTAACATTGTATTAAAATGCAATAATGGGCGATCAAAAGATCGTATCTGCACCAAAATGGTATCATTAAAAACATCAGCTCTGCATGCAAAAAATAAGCCCAATCTGAGATCACGAAAAATGGAGATACTACGGGTGTCGGAAAATGGTGCAATTTTTTTTTTTTTAACAAACTTTAGAAACTTTTTTCACCACTTAAATAAAAAGGCACCTACACATGTTTGGTCTCTTTGAACTCATAATGACCTGGAGAATCATAATGTCAGGTCAGTTTTAGCATTTAGCAAACACGGTAAAAATATACCCCAAAAAACAACTGTAGAATTGTGCTTTTTTTGCAATTTCACCGCACTTGGAATTGTTTTCCCGTTTACGAGTGCATGACATGGTAAAACCAATGGTGTTGTTCAAAAGCACAACTCGTCCCGCAAAAAAACTAGCCCTCAAATGTCCATTTTTACCAAAAAATAAAAAAGTTATGGCTCTGGGAAGAAGGGGAGCAAAAAATGAAAATGCAAAACCAAAAATACCTCTGGTCATTAAGGGGTTAAACAACGTTTTATTTCGAAAAATAGGATATTTTTTACATTTTTTTAAACAATTAAAACGCCCGGAGGACTTAAATGGAAATGTGTCTGTCAGTGTTAAGTACTGGAAAATGATTGTCCTTGGTTAGATTTGAAGCAATAACCCGAGCAAATGAAACCTACAATGCTAAACTGTAAGAATAATAGTTATTAATGCATATATTACAACTACTATGTTCTACTGTTTATTGGGGCAGGAGTCTCTGTCTCCAACAATAGTGTTATATTATCAATAATACATTGTCTAAGAAAAAAAGAGTACCAGGACGTTCCCGCTCACTGTTCAAACTGTGTGTAGCTGGAGCACATTCTGCTGTCACTTTACAAGCTGGCAGACGAGATGCTAAGATCCCGAGCTGTAAGAAATACCAGTTGTAAGCTGCGTTATCTTTGTTCATGAATAAATATATCTTCTCTGTTGAACAGCTGGACTGTACACAGATTAATCCATGGCCAACATAACCACCCAGCCACCGTGCTGTCCAAGAGCTGTTTACTGGCTAAGTCATGAAAATGACTTCCAACACCTATGAGAAGGTTGTGAAAAGAGAAACTAGTTCCCATTGCAGCCACTCACTTCAATGTTTAAAGTGTGCCTGAGAGGTGGAATCTCAGCGTGCTCTGTCTGAGTTGAACCCATGACTTCAACAACATTACTAACCACTGAGCCACCATGCTGCCCAGGAGATTATTTATAGGTAGGTTATCAATATGACTACCAGCAGCAATGGTAACATCATGAAAGAGAAAGCTAGATGCCCAAGGCACCAATCAGTTAATTGATTTTAATTTCTGAAGTGTACCTGAGAGGTGGAATCTCATTATTGTTGGTCAGATTTGAACCAATCACGCCAATGCTAACCACTGAGCCACTGTACTAGCTGGCAACAGCCACTGTATTACCCGGCAACTGCCACTGTGCTACACTGTAAGCATCACCAAGCCACCACCATGCATCACTGTAGGAATCAATAAGCTCCCACTATGCTTCGCTGTAGACATCCCCAAGCCTCCCACCATGCTTCACTGTAGGCAGGTTGTTCCTTTCAGTGTATGATTTATTTTCCCTCCTCAAAACAGTACGTAATGACACTAACACTTGGGTCACAGCATAATGACACTAACACTTTGGGTACAGGGTAATGACACTGATATCTTGAATAGGGAGTAATGATGCAAACAAAATAATTACACATTGATTCTTAGGATATATGATAGTGACACTGAAACTCGGGGTTCTCCACTTTCTGGCTGGATGTTCATATAGTTCTCATCATCCATTAGTGACAATAACCCTGAGTGAAGAATGAAGCTACATTGTATCTCGTTGTTTGTACCTCCCCATACTGGCTTCAGCATGGTGAATCTTCTGATTTTTCTTCTCTGTAGTATATGCTCATCCTATTTGCACAATGATAACAATTATCAACAATCTAAATGTAGCCAATATTTTTTTTAGGTGTGATATTTATACGAGGTCAAGATCTATACTGTCCTGCAGTCCAGAAAATTATCTAATATATCAATATGTAGAATATAACTGCAGCTCACATGAAAAACCTGCACTGGAAAATAAAGATATGGGACCAGCCAGACAAGGTGGTGAGCCGTCCTCTGACCCAGTGCGAGGATAAGGCGGTGTCACGATCCATTTTTGGATTTGCGGCAGCTCTGGTTCCACTTTGATTTAAATGGAGCTTTTTTCCTTTCAGGACCAGTGGGTGTTAATGTCGGTTCCCTTGCTGGAACCCTGCTGCAACTGCAGAGTGGCTAGGTCAGCTGATGTGGGTGGTGACCACTCCCACCGTCCTTTATATAGTCACGTGATGCATCAGCTGACTGTCGGTGATAGAGCATTCTATATTGACCCAGCCTGGAGGAAGGAGCTCTCTGGCTGCTGTGGTGTATCAGCTGGTTTCGTGAAGTTCATGGTCTGGATGCCTTTCTTCTGCTGTGCGGTGCTTTGCAGCAGAGAAGGCTATTAAGCTAAGTTTGATGTTTTTTTCCTCATTTGTCTTGTGTTTGTCACTGTCCCCTGTGTTGTTCTCTAGTTCTCAATAAAGTGGCCAAATGGGCTTATGTATCAGCAGACAATAAATACATGTTAATGGGTTAGTGGACATAATGGTGAAAAAACCCATATAGTTAAGAAGGATAAGCATTCCATGTTAGTATATTACAGAATACTATTAAATACCTGTTGTAGAATCTAATGAGGTATCTTTAGAAAAAATAAAACAAAACATGTGATATAATACAAAACATAGTCATGCATTATAAAAAATCTATAGTGCTAATAATATAGACCATATATAGAAAATTTAATAGTAGTGCTGATACATAAGCCCATTTAGATCTACCCAAAATGAGGCACCATTAGTAGCTTCAATATCGCCGTTTTCTAGTTTGTTTTTGGTAACTATGGATGCACTGCGCAAGCATGAGGATCATCACAATGTACAGTCATGGCCAAAAGTTTTGAGAATGACACAAATATTATATTTTCACATCATCTGCTGGCCTCTGGTTTTTATGTGTGTTTGTCAGATGTTTTTATCACATACAGAAATATAATTGCAATCATATTATGAGTAGCAAAAGGTTATATTGACAGTTAGAATGAGTTAATGCAGCAAGTCAATATTTGCAGTGTTGACCCTTCTTCAGGACCTCAGCAATTCTCCCTGGCATGCTCTCAATCAACTTCTGGATCAAATCCTGACTGATAGCAGTCCATTCTTGCAAAATCAATGCTTTTATTTTGTCTAAATTTGAAGGTTTTTGTTTGTCCACCCGTCTCTTGATGATTGACCACAAGTTCTCAATGGGATTAAGATCTTGGGAGTTTCCAGGCCATGGTCCCAAAATCTCTATGTTTTGTTCCCTGAGCCATTTAGTTATCACCTTTGCTTTATGGCAAGGTGCTCCATCATGTTGAAAAAGGCATTGTTGATCGCCAAACTGCTCTTGGACGGTTGGGAGAAGTTGCTCTTGGAGGACATTCTGGTACCATTCTTTATTCATGGCTGTGTTTTTAGGCAAGACTGAGAGAGAGCCCATTCCCTTGGCTGAGAAGCAACCCCACACATGAATGGTTTCAGGATGCTTGACAGTTGGCATGAGACAAGACTGGTGGTAGCGCTCACCTGGTCTTCTCCGAATAAGCCGTTTTCCAGATGTCCCAAACAATCGAAAAGGGGATTCATCAGAGAAAATGACTTTACCCCAGTCCTCAGCAGTCCACTCCCTGTACCTCTTGCAGAATATCAGTCTGTCCATGATGTTTTTCCTGGAGAGAAGTGGCTTCTTTGCTGCCCTCCTTGAGACCAGGCCTTGCTCCAAGAGTCTCCGCCTCACAGTGCGTGCAGATGCACTCACCTGCCTGCTGCCATTCCTGAGCAAGCTCTGCACTGCTGGTAGCCCGATCCCGCAGCTGAAACACTTTTAAGAGACGGTCCTGGCGCTTGCTGGTCTTTCTTGGGCGCCCTGGAGCCTTTTTGGCAACAAGGGAACCTCTCTCCTTGAAGTTCTTGATGATGCGATAGATTGTTGACTGAGGTGCAATCTTTCTAGCTGCGATACTCTTCCCTGTTAGGCCATTTTTGTGCAGTGGAATGATGACTGCACGTGTTTCTTTAAGAGATAACCATGGTTAACAGAAGAGAAACAATGATGCCAAGCATAAGCCTCCTTTTAAAGTGTCCAGTGGTGTCATTCTTACTTAATCATGACAGATTGATCTCCAGCCCTGTCCTCATCAACACCCACACCTGTGTTAATGGAGCAATCACTGAAACGATGTTAGCTGGTCCTTTTAAGGCAGGGCTGCAATGATGTTGAAATGTGTTTTGGGGAATAAAGTTCATTTTCTAGGCAAATATTGACTTTGCAAGTAATTGCTGTTAAGCTGATCACTCTTTATAACATTCTGGAGTATATGCAAATTGCCATTAGAAAAAATGAAGCAGTAGACTTTGTAAAAATTAATATTTGTGTCATTCTCAAAACTTTTGGCCATGACTGTACTGATTACTGTGGAGGGTATAGTTCGGGCTTTTCCAGATAATTCCAGTTTGCACATGCGCAGTTTATCATTTAGGGCCTTGTTGGCCTCCGTGATGTGAGTGAGCAGGCGCCTCTTCACCGGAAGCACTCGGTCAGCTTGTCGGAGCGAATGCTCGGTCATCCCGAAACAGGAAACACGCGGGAGTCCGCGGTTATGGGGATGTATATAAAAGGTGTTCATATCACCTTAGACACCGACACTGGCACTCCTATGCGGTAATGGCACCCTGACAGGTAACAGATGCTTCCATAGACTTTATGGCCACTTTATTGGGAACTAGAGTCATACTCTGTGGTTTGAGTTTTTAGCTTTTGTGTCTTGCCTGATGTGTGTACCATTATATTCCAGGCATTCCTTTTGTAATTATTAACAGAATCTATCATTGTTCTGTTCATAGTGCCATTGTCTACTTTCAATGATGTTATTATCATGTAATGGCGAAAGACTCAAGCATTATCATATACCACTTATGGCATATTGTGTGTTTTCTACATATTGTGTTTATATCTTCTGGTATATATTTGGTCAGAGATAAATACACCAATATATTGAGATGTCTCTTATGACGTAAATAGCTTGAATTGTATTTTATGTCTTTATACAGATGTATACTTGACAAAGGCTTAATTAGCCGAAAAGTTGCCAGTACCTGAGTCACCAAGATTCTTTATGGGTTTTTTTTCAAGAAGGGTTGTGTCTTCTTATGCCTTCTTTTTACTTTATCTATAATAATAAATGCCCTAAGCAGCTTCCGGTTGTAACAACTTCCGTCCAGTTGTAACCGGTGACGTCACTGCACACCTCTTTCCATGTTAACCCTCAACACACACACTCCTCTCACCTTTCACCATCTCCACTCACTCTTTCACTCCACATACGACCCTTTCTCTCACTCCATCTCTCATACTCACGCCATCATCGCCGCTGATCCACGATCCCCGACATCTTCTTCCGCCGGCGCCATCCTGGATCCAGACGTCCTCCACGCCGGCAACATGTTCTTGCGGCGACGCTATTTTGGATCGGTGAAATCCCGCGATAGTCAAGATGGCGTCGCCGCAAGAACATGTCGCCGGCGTGGAGGACGTCGGGATCCAAAATGGCGTCGGCAAAATCTCGCGAGATTTCGCCGATGCCATTTTGGATCCCGACGGCATCCACACCGGCGACATGTTCCTGCGGCGACGCTATTTTGGATCGGTGAAATCCCGCGATACTCAAGATGGCATCGCCGCAAGAACATGTCGCCGGCGAGGACGACGTCGGCATCCAAAATGGCGTCGACGAAAACTCGCGAGATTTCGCCGACGCCATTTTGGATCCCGACGTCGTCCACGCCGGCGACATGTTCTACCGGTGACGCCATCTTGAGTATCGCGGAATTTCACGATACTCAAGATGGCGTCGCCGCAAGAACATGTCACCGGCATGGACAACGTCTGGATCCAGGATGGCGCCGGTGGAAGAAGATGTCGGGGATCGAGGAGCAGCGGCGATGACGGCGTGAGTATGAGAGACAGAGTGAGAGAAAGGGTCGTATGTGGAGTGAAAGAGTGAGTGGAGATGGTGAAAGGTGAGAGGAGTGTGTGTGTTGAGGGTTAACATGGCAAGAGGTGTGATGCTATCGCATCCTCCCGATGCGATAGCATCGGGCCATAATCTAGTTTTTGTATAAGCCTCTGCCTGATGTGTAAAGCAAATTTTCTGATAATTTTTGAGCTAATTTTCTTCAGAGCACCAATTTTCCTAGTGATTCTAATAGTGAGCACCCCTTTACTTTACCATCTGTAAAGAAGCTGAAGTTGAAAAGAGGATGGCTTCTACAAATGGATAATGATCCTAAACACACATCGAAATCCACAATAGACGACACGAGCTGAAGGTTTTACAATGGCCCTCACAGTCCCAAGATCTGAACATCATTGAAAATCTGTACTAAACCTCAAAATAGCAGAGGAAGCAAGACGACCCAAGAATCTCACAGACCTGGATGAATTTTCCAAGGAAGATGGATGAAAATCCCTCAAACAGGAATTGAAAGACTCTTGGCTGGCTGCAAAAACGTTTACAAGCTGTGATAGTTGAAAAAGGTGATTCTACTAGGTACCAACAATGCGGGGTGCCCTAACTTTTGCATTGGCCCATTTTCATTTTTAAATTCTAAAAATTGACAATATGTTTTTGCCTATAGTACTAAAGAAATGTGCCACCTTTAACTTTAGACTTTTTAGAGATCATTTCATCTTCACCTTGATTAACTGTTCACAATAACTGTAATTTTGACCAGTGGTGCCTACATTTTTACATGACACTGTGGTAGAGATAAGTGAATTGATTCAATGCAAATCAAATTAGTGCTGAATTTTATAAAATTCTCAGTTCACAGTGCATTTCCAACAATCTGCGATTCGATTTGGGTGATTGCCAAAAAATGCCATTTCCATTTTATCAATTGTAGAGGATTGTATCAGCCACAGAAGGCTTACATAACTTACATCGTATGGAATAGCCCAGCCAATCAGGAGGGACCATCATAGCTTGTACAAAAGCCAAATCAGGGAATGTAGCATCCATTATAGAGCTACCTATGAATGTGAGAGTACATCAGAGCTCACAGCTCAGTGACAGAGATAGGATGAGAAAGCTCTAAAACTTTTGAAAAACGTCATTGCTGTGCATTGTGTTAATTTTATGGGGGGGGGGGCTTAGGCGTGACTGGTCGCTGTGATGACCCAGCATTTAATCTTAATTATCCAGATGGCTAATTTCAGTAGGCCAGGAGACATAGGCTATTATCCTTATATTGACTATGTATGTTTTTCTTTGGTGGGTCAAGAAACATGGACTATTATCATATTGTCTGAATGTTGATACTTGAGTTGATGTTTACTGTAACTTATTGTCTGTTATCACTAGAGGAGACAGACATAGGGTAACTGAACAATAGATGTTTGCTAATATGTTGATTATACATTGTACCAGCCCAGCTAGTTTGTTGACATTTATAACAAAGGAGGACAAACTAGGCAGATTGATTAAATACTCAAACAATGCACGTTAATCTCATCAACCTTCCCAGTGACCTGTGGATGATGGCTTGAAGGACAATTGTGAACTATATAAGGGGGCTATGCCTCCGTATCAGAAGTGACTTGACAGAACAACAGCCAGGATACCATGACTCCATAAAGGAACACTCCAATAAGACAACATGGCTCCATCAAGAGGGATACAGATTCTACAGGATGCCTGCTTAAGGTTCGATGACCCAAGCTGGATGGATACAGATCTGCTCCATTGACCATCATTCAACCTTCAAAAATGTTTGGAGAATCCAGGTTGGGACAATCAGGTCATCTGACCACATACCTCAACAGACTGTCATCTTCCTAAGCTTGTCGTTACCTCCTCTGTGTGGGTGCTCTCCAAAGCAGGGTGCCACTGGTGGGGTTAGTAGGCCCTGGAAGACCTGAAGTCGCAACCGTTCTAATCCCGGCGAGCCAGCGGAAGGATGAGACTCTGTCATTTGCACCATTTTGTGGATTTGATTTTCTGAGACTGTTCTATATGATACTGTCTGTTTGGTGGTTCAGTAAAGTATTGCCACACTGTTTTACCCTCACCCTATATTGTCTGTGTAGTATTATGAATGCGTGAAAGGAGAGAGGGCATTCAGTGGGATGACTCCTGGTCCATGTTGTCTTGGGTCAGAGGACAAGAGCACCTTCTGTGTCACCACAATCACTGATATGGTATAGCTGATATCTGTCCTGCTGCATATCAATTGAAATTATATAATTTTTCTTCTTTATTACTGCTTTAGAAGGAAACATCAAGCCTGCACCATATTTTTGCAGGAAAATATTGTCGCAAGCAACTGTACTGAGTTTTTGCATTTCTTGTACATTCCTTTTTTGTGAAGGGGACGAAAACTAAAATTCCCCAACATACAGACATTTAACAGTCACTGCCGTCTACCTAACAAATTTGACATCTGTACATTCTGTAGATGTCACAATAATACAGCACAATAATTCAGGTGCTGGATTTTTGGCATTTCTTCTGACATAATTTTTTGGTTAAAGGGTTGAATTTTGTTAAAAAAAAATGAAAAAAAGGTTTAAAAATATAGATATTTAAATGTTCATGTATTTTTTTGCCACACCTATACTCCTGCCTGCTGCTACACTTTCTTTGTGTACATACCTAGCATTTCTTGTTATGTTCTTTTTGGTAAGAATTGAATAACTAAGGTTGAAACATTTGTCAAAAGTCAATTATAGTGTTGCACAAAATGTATTGTAAAAGATAACATGGCAACAACAATGGATGAGGTAGAGTAAAGAATTAAAATAAAACAAGAATGAGGGAGCCACCACCACCAATGGCACCAGCTGTCCGGGCATAGTACAACCAAACGCAGGTCACAGTTGGCCTGTATTGCCTCCAGCAAGTGTACTGGTGGAGGGTGTATAGAATATATGTCATATCACTCGTCTCAGTCACAACAGGATGATATCACCTTTGACCTGGAAACCACAGTTTGAGTCACTGATCATCACAGAACAGTCTGCTTGGTTACAAATGACTAAGAGGGATAATTTTTGGACAATTTTTTTTATTTTAAATACATGAAAAATCTTTCAGTGCGTTATTAAATAGGAACTTGGGTGCAGAGGCAAAACTTGAAGCTCGTGGGCCTGAAAGCAAAAGCTCTAACAGGGCCCCAAACTATTGCATGTCTTTAGTAGTAATCGTCTTTTCTTATGAGACAAAGACACCTTTTGTGCCCCTATGGCTCCAGAGCCTGGGCACGTTTTCAACCCTTGCTCCTATTATAGTTATGCCCCTGCTTTGGTGTATAGTTGGATAGCAAAATCATCCCTATGGTGTTCCATATGTCATCAATATGTCCAATTTTTACATCTGTATGGTATCTGCTTTGTACATCAACAGTTTTAAAAAATAATAGGCTAAATGGAGTATTCTATGTTAACAATTGTCATGAAACTGTAAAAAAATGGATGCCATATGGATGGCGTCCTTATAGTAAAATAGTTAGCAAGGCCATAAAAAGACATTAGTCCATCCAGTTCAGCCTATATTCCATCAGAATAAATCCCCAGATCTACGTCCTTCTAAAGAACCTAACAATAACTGTAAGATACAATATTGTTACGCTCCAGGAAGACATCCAGGCCTCTCTTGAACCCCTCGACTGAGTTCGTCATCACCACTTCCTCAGGCAAGGAATTCCAGATTCTCACTGCCCTAACAGTAAAGAATCCTCTTCTATGTTGGTGGAAAAACCTTCTTTCCTCCAGACGTAGAGAATTCCCCTTGTGACCGTCACCTTCCTTGGTATAAACAGATCCTCAGAGAGATATTTGAATTGTCCCCTTATATACGGTTATTAGATCGCCCCTCAGTCGTCTTTTTTCTATACTAAATAATTCTGACTTTGCTAATCTATCTGGGTATTGTAGTTTCCCCATCCCCTTTATTAATTTTGTTGTCCTCCTTTGTACTCGCTCTAGTTCCATTATATCCTTCCGGAGCACCGGTGCCCAAAACTGTACACAGTACTCAATGTGCGGTCTAACCAGGGATTTGTACAGAGTCAGTATAATGCTCTCATCATGTGTATCCAGACCTCTTTTAATACACCCCATGATCTTGTTTGCCTTGGCAGCCGCTGCCTGGCACTGGCTGCTCCAGGTAAGTTTATCATTAACTAGGATCCCCAAGTCCTTCTCCATGTCAGATTTACCCAGTGGTTTCCCGTTTAGTGTGTAAAGGTAACATAGTAACATAGTTTTGAAGGCTGAAGGAAGACCTTATGTCCATCTAGTTCAGCCTATTTTTAGTGCAGCTGTTCTGCATTGTTGATCGTGGGGAAGGCAAAAACCCACAGAGTAGAAGCCAATATTCTCCATAGGGAAAAAAATTCCTTCCGCTAAGCTGGGTCAACCATCTACCTATAATATTCTGTTATTCGTAACCTTCTATACTGTTACAAGAAAAGCATCCATTCCTTTCTTAAATTCATTCAGCGAGTTGGCCATCACCACTTCATCAGGAAGAGAATTCCAGAGCCTCACTGCTCTTACTGTGAAGAACCCTCTTCTATGCTTGTGCAGAAATTGTCTTCCCTCCAAACAAAGAGAATGCCCCCTTGTTCTTGTCACAGTCCTTGGTACAAACAGTTCATTGGAGAGATCTCTGTATTGCCCTCTGATATACTTGTACATATATATTAGGTCTCCCCTAAGTCTTCTCTTTTCTAAAGTAAATAGACCTAATTTTGATAACCTTTCTGGGTATTGTAGTGAACCAACTCCATTTATCATTTTAGTAGCCCGCCTTTGAACCCTTTCAAGTTCAGTAATGTCTTTCTTGAGCACCGGCGTCCAAAATTGCACACAATACTCTAAGTGTGGTTTGATGAGTGATTTGTACAGAGGGAGAATTATGTTTTCATCGCGTGTCCCCAGACCTCTTCTAATGCATCCCATGACTAGAGTTGAGCGATACCGTCCGATACTTCAAAGTATCGGATCGGAATGGATCGGCCGATCTTTAAAAAAGTATCGGTATCGCCAATTCCGATACCGGAAGTCCCATTCAAGTCTATGGGACTTCCGGTATCGGAATAAGAAAAACCCTGTTTTTGCCTTGTACAGCCTCTCTGGGGTCTGTACGGGCCTTTCGGGGGGCTGTGCCGGCCTGCCAGGGGGTCTGTGCAGGCTCCGGTGGTCTGTGCCGGCCTGCCGGGGGGCTGTGCCGGCCTGCCGGTGGTCTGTGCAGGCTCCGGTGGGCTGTGCCGGCCTGCCGGGGGGCTGTGCCGGCCTGCCGGTGGTCTGTGCAGGCTCCGGGGGGCTGTGCCGGCCTGCCGGGGGGCTGTGCCGGCCTGCCGGTGGTCTGTGCAGGCTTCGGGGGTCTGTGCAGCCATCGTCCGATGGGACTACAAGTCCCATCAGGCGATGCCTGCTACCATGACAGTGATTGACACATTAGCCAATGATGGGACAGTAGTAGTCCCATCATCCGGCTAATGTGTTGAATGTAAAAAAAAAAAAAAAAAAAAAAATTACATGCTACATACATGCTACATACATACAACATGCATACTACATACATGCTACATTCATACTACATACTACATACATGCTACATTCATACTACATAAATACTACATACATACTACATATATACTACATGCATGCTACATACATACAACATGCATACTACATACATGCTACATTCATACTACATAAATACTACATGCAACATACATACTACATATATACTACATACATACTACATATATACTACATGCATGCTACATACATACTGCATGCTACATACATACTACATGCTACATACATACCACATATACTACATACATACTACATGCATGCTACATACATACCACATACATACTACATACATACTACATGCATGCTACATGCATGCTACATGCATGCTACATGCTACATACATAACACATATATACTACATGCATGCTACATACATACTACATGCTACATACATACCACATACATACTACATGCATGCTACATACATACTACATGCATGCTACATACATACTACATGCTACATACTACATATATACTACATGCATGCTACATACATACTACATGCTACATTCATACTACATATATACTACATGCATGCTACATACATACTACATGCTACATACATACTACATATATACTACATGCATGCTACATACATACTACATGATACATACATACTACATATATACTACATGCATGCTACATACATACTACATACATACTACATGCATGCTACATACATACCACATGCTACATACATACCACATACATACTACATATATACTACATGCATGCTACATACATACTGCATGCTACATGCATGCTACATACATACTACATACATACTACATGCTACATACATACCACATATATACTACATACATACAATACATTCATACAATACATACATAGACATACAGTACATATAACATAGAGTAACATACTTACCAATACTTGTCACATTGTTCCCCGAAGCCATTGTCTTTTCCGGAATAAATATTAACATAACAAACCACAAAAATACTCACCCACGATCCGAAGCAGTCCACGAGTGTGTCCCACGACGATCTTGGGTAGAGAACTGCAGCATCAGCTGATGCTGCCGTTCTCTACGGGCTGCAGGAATCCAATGACGGAAGGTAGGTATCCTTCCGCACTGTATTCCTCCGCCACTTAAAAAAAAAAAAGTCCCTAGTCTCACTTTATGCCATTGCTGTGTGGGAAATTCCCACGCAGCAATGGCATAAAGTGAGACTAGGGACTTTTTTTTTTTAAGTGGCGGAGGAATACAGTGCGGAAGGATACCTACCTTCCGTCATTGGATTCCTGCAGCCCGTAGAGAACGGCAGCATCATCTGATGCTGCAGTTCTCTACCCAAGATCGTCGTGGGACACACTCGTGGACTGCTTCGGATCGTGGGTGAGTATTTTTGTGGTTTGTTATGTTAATATTTATTCCGGAAAAGACAATGGCTTCGGGGAACAATGCGACAAGTATTGGTAAGTATGTTACTCTATGTTATATGTACTGTATTTCTATGTATGTATTGTATGAATGTATTGTATGTATGTAGTATATATGTGGTATGTATGTAGCATGTAGTATGTATGTAGTATGTATGTAGCATGCATGTAGCATGCAGTATGTATGTAGCATGCATGTAGTATATATGTAGTATGTATGTAGTATGTATGTAGTATATATGTAGTATGTATGTAGCATGTAGCATGTATGTAGTATGTATGTGGTATGTATGTAGTATGTATGTAGCATGCATGTAGTATATATGTAGTATGTATGTAGCATGTATGTAGTATGTATGTAGTATGTATGTGGTATGTATGTAGCATGCAGTATGTATGTAGCATGTATGTAGTATATATGTAGTATGTATGTAGTATATATGTAGTATGTATGTAGCATGTAGTATGTATGTAGCATGTAGTATGTATGTAGCATGCATGTAGTATATATGTAGTATGTATGTAGCATGTAGTATGTATGTAGCATGCATGTAGTATATATGTAGTATGTATGTAGCATGTAGTATGTATGTAGCATGTAGTATGTATGTAGCATGCATGTAGTATGTATGTAGCATGTAATTTTTTTTTTTATTTTTTTTTACATTCAACACATTAGCCGGATGATGGGACTACTACTATCCCATCATTGGCTAATGTGTCAATCACTGTCATGGTAGCAGGCATCGCCAGATGGGACTTGTAGTCCCATCGGACGATGCTTGCACAGACCCCCGGACATCAGCACAGCCCCCCCGGCAGGCCGGCACAGCCCCCCGGCAGGCCGGTACAGACCCCCACAGGGTGCACAGACCACCGGCAGGCCGGCACAGCGCCCCGGCAGGCCGGTACAGACCCCCACAGGGTGCACAGACCACCGGCAGGCCGGCACAGCCCCCCGGCAGGCTGGTACAGACCCCGGGCAGTCCACACAGCCCCCCGGCAGGCCGGCAGAGACCCCCGGAAGGCCCGAAATGACGGCGCATCATGATGCGCACACACCGCGCATCATGATGACGTCAGGCTGTCAATCAACTTTGAACTTCCGATTCCGATGCCGAATTCCGATATTGAAAAAATATCGGAAGTCGGTATCGGAATTCCGATACAGCAAGTATCGGCCGATACCCGATACTTGCGGTATCGGAATGCTCAACACTACCCATGACCCTATTTGCTTTGGTGGCAGCTGCCTGACACTGGGCACTCCAATTTAGCTTCTTATTGACTAAGATGCCTAAGTCTTTTTCCGTGTCTGCTTTCCCCAGCAGTTTCCCATTTAGTAAGTAATTTAGCATCTGTTTCTCCTTCCCATGTGCATAACCTCACACTTATTTGTGTTAAACCTCATTTGCCATCTTTCAGCTCAATTCTCCAATTTACTCAAATCTGTCTGTAGTTGCAAACAGTCCTCCTTTGTGTTAACTACCTTACATAGTTTTGTATCATCTGCAAATACTGATATTTTACTGTGTAAGCCATCCACTAGATCATTAATAAATATATTAAATAGTAGGGGGCCCAATACAGAACCCTGTGGAACCCCACTAGTAACCCTGGCCCAATCTGAGTATGCCCCATTAATAACCACTCTTTGTTTTCTATCACTAAGCCAGCTACCTACCCATCTACACACATTTTCCCCTAGCCCAAGCTTTCTCATCTTACTTACCAATCTTTTATGTGGGACAGTGTCAAATGCTTTAGAGAAGTCGAGATAAATGATATCCAATGATTCTCCTTGGTCCATTTGAGAGCTTACATTCTCATAGAAGCTGATCAGGTTAGTTTGACAGGAGCAATCCTTCATAAATCCATGTTGATATGGAGTTAAACATTTATTAACATCGAGATATTCCATAATGGTATCCCTTAGAAACCCTTCAAAAATTTTACCCACAACAGATGTTAAGCTTACCGGCCTATAGTTTCCAGGTTCCCTTTTACACCCCTTTTTGAATATTGGTACCACATTTGCTTGCCGCCAATCAAAAGGAACAGACCATGCTTCTATAGAGTCTTTAAATATAAGGAATAGAGGCCTGTCTATCACATTACTTAACTCCCTTAATACCCGAGGGTGAATGCCATCAGGGCCTGGTGATTTGTCAATTTTAATATTACTAAGGCGGTTCTGCACTTCTTCCTGGGTTAGGCAGGCAATACTTAATGGGGAGTTTACATGATCACTCTGCATTTCCCCTGGCAAATCCTTTTCCTGTGTGAACACTGTTGAGAAAAAAGTATTTGAAACATTTGCTTTTCCCACATCGCTCTCTATGATTTCACCCTCATTGTTCTTTAAAGGGCCGACACCATCAATTTTAATCTTTTTACTGTTTATATAATTAAAGAATAGTTTGGGGTTTGTTTTCCTTTCCTTAGGCTAGTTTCACACTTGCTTTTTTTTGCAGCGCGTTTTTCCCGCAAAAAAACGCATTGAAAAAACGCATACATAAGCATACAACTGCTGCGTTTTTTTCAAGCATTTTTATGAGCATGCATGAAAAAAACGCAGCGTTTTTATGCGTTTGTATGCGTTTTTAGCGCGTTTTTACCGCGTTTGCGTTTTTTTCCAACATTTTTAGGTGGCCCCTCACACTACCCAAACCATGACTTTACTAACCCTAACCCTGACCCTAACCCTAACCCTAACCCTGACCCTAACCCTAACCCTAACCCTGACCCTAACCCTTAACAAAATCATACTTAACCCTAACCCAAACCCTAAACCCTAACTAACCCTAACCCTAACCCTAACCCTGACCCTAACCCTAACCCTAACCCTAACCCTGACCCTAACCCTTAACAAAACCATACTTAACCCTAACCCTGACCCTAACCCTTAACAAAACCATACTTAACCCTAATCCTGACCCTAACCCTGACCCTAATCCTTAACAAAACCATACTTAACCCTAATCCTGACCCTAACCCTGACCCTAACCCTAACCCTAACCCTAACCCTGACCCTAACCCTAACCCTAACCCTAACCCTAACCCTTAACAAAACCATACTTAACCCTAATCCTGACCCTAACCATGACCCTAATCCTTAACAAAACCATACTTAACCCTAACCCTGACCCTAACCCTAACCCTAACCCTGACCCTGACCATAACCCTAACCCTAAACCCCCTTAACTAACCCTAACTCTAACCCAAACCCCTAAATTCCATGGTTTAAAAAAAAAAACGCATATGCAAAAAAACGCATACATGAGCATGCCAGTGCGCACATATGCGCATCCATAGGCTATAATGGCCATTTTTAGCGCAAAACGTGCGCATATGTGCGCATGCGCTTTTTTGCAGGGCCAAAAAATGCAACATGCTGCGTCTGGAAAATCCCAACGCACACCCCAAAAAAACGCAGCGCATGAAAATCGCATACATGCGCTGACCAGTGCGCAGGTATGCGCACCCATGTTAAATATAGGGGAAAAAACGCATGCGCAGGTGTGCGTTTTTTTCCAGCGCTAAAAAACGCAAATGTGAAACCAGCCTTAGCAATGAGTCTCTCAGTTTCCACTTTTACTAAATGTATTTGTTTTTTACACGTTTTATTTTTTCTCTATAACTTTTTAATGCTTCTTCATTGCCTTCTTGTTTTAGCTTCTTAAATGCCTTGCTCTTGTTATTTATTGCCCTTTTTACATCCTTATTTAGCCACATTGGTGTTCTTCTGTTCCTAGCCCTTTTATTTCTGTACGGTATGGCTAGCTCGCAGTGAGTGTGTAAGACTGATGTAAATATTTCCCATTTATTTTCTGTGCTCCTATTTTTGAGGACATTGTCCCAATCAATTCGGCGAAGGTCCTCTCTAAGCTGATCAAACTTTGCTTTCCTGAAATTCAGCGTTTTTGTAACCCCCTTCCAGGGCACCTTACTGAAGGACAAGTGGAATTGTATTATATTGTGGTCACTGTTCCCTAGGTGCCCATCGACTCGGACTTCTGTTATTCTATCTGGCCTGTTGCTTAAAATTAAGTCCAGAAGGGCTGTCCCTCTAGTTGGGCCCTGCACAAGTGGTGACAGATAATTATCCTTGGTCACTGACAGATATTGGTTTCCTTTCTGAGATACGCAGGTTTCAGTTTCCCAGTCTATGTCGGGGTAGTTGAAGTCCCCCATAATAATCACCTCATTGTGATTTGCTGCTTTGTCTATTTGTTTCAATAATACATTCTCAGTGGTTTCTGTTATATTTGGTGGCTTATAACAAACCCCTATGAGGATTTTATTACTTTTCTCTCCTTGTATCTCCACCCATAGAGACTCCACCTCTTCATTTCCCTCTTGTATATCTTCTCTTAGTGTGGGCTTTAAAGTGGACTTTATATATAGATAGACTCCACCCCCTTTCCTTTTTTTACGATCCCTCCTAAACAAATCATATCCTTGCAAGTTGGCCGCCCAGTCATAGCTGTCGTCTAACCATGTCTCAGTTATTCCTACTATGTCGTATTTTTCCTCATACATTACCAACTCCAGATCTTCAATCTTATTGGTCAGGCTTCTTGCGTTGGTCAGCATGCAGGAAAGAAGTTTTGCTTCCTTTTTCTTAGCTTCCTTCTGAGTACCCTGTCTTGGGTCCTTTTTACCACATCTAGTATCCTTGATTAGTTTGTCCTTCTGCTGCATGTTCTTGTCTGCTGTTTTTCCTCCCATCCCCTCTTCTTCTAGTTTAAAGCCCTCCTGATGAGTGTGGCAAGTCTTCTGGCGAATGTGTGTTTCCCAGGTTTTGTGAGGTGTATCCCATCTCTTGCGAGAATTCCATCGTAGAGGTAATTCACGCCATGGTCCAAGAATCCAAATCCTTGCTGCCTGCACCACCGTCGTAGCCAGTTGTTCACCTCTAGTATCCTATTCCATCTTCTGATGCCATGACCAGCGACTGGGAGGATTGATGAGAAAACAACCTGTACGTTCCGTTCCTTTATTTTCTTCCCCAGAATTTCAAAGTCTTCACAGATAGTTGGTAGGTCATTTCTTGCCGTGTTGTTTGTGGCTACGTTTATTAGTAGGGAAGGGTAGTCATCCTTGGATTTGAGGATAGTTGGTATCCTGTTGGCCTCATCCTTGATTTTTGCTCCTGGGAGGCAGCATACTTCTCGTGCGGTTATGTCCGGCCTGCAGATAGTTGCCTCCGTGCCTCTTAGTAGTGAGTCGCCCATAACTACCACTCTTCTTTTCTTTCCGGACGCACAGCTTGTTGCTCGTGAGTGTTTTTGAGTGTCATTTGTTTCCGCTTTTGTTGACAGAGTAACTTCTTTTGTTGATAGTGTGTCTTCTCTTGTAGATACGGTATCATCCTGAGCTGTGCCATTTTCGTTCTCCATCATGAGGGCTTCATATTAGTTGCTAAGCTGTGTGGGTGGTGATGACCACTTGATCCGTTTGCTTCTTTTCATCACATGGCTCCACTTTTCAGCCTCTGTATGTGCTCTGAAGTTTTTCTCACTTTCCGTATCCTGAATGGTTGCTTCTGCTTCATCCAAGAAGTCCTCATGTTCTTTAATTACCTTCAATGTTGCTATTCTTTCTTCCAGTCCTTGCACCTTTTCCTCTAAGAGGGCAACAAGTTTGCACTTCTGACAGGTAAAGTTGAGTTTTTGGGCCGGAAGATCCGTAAACATGTAGCATGTGTTGCAGGTGACCATGTGGATTTTCTTCTCTTCCATATTGCTATTGCTGATGCCGGGTCTCGCTGTTTGAGGACATCGCAAAACCACCCATCATAGACTGCAAGTCCCAGCGATCGATCAGCTTAAGGCGACTCTTCTCCTCTTCCCAGAATGCACCGGAAATATGCAGATGAGCTTCCTGCTTCTCCAATCCCTGGAGAAGGTGATATTGATTTCTTCTTCCCATGTGTATAACTCTACATTTATCAATGTTAAACTGCATCTGCCACCTTTTGGCCCAAGTTTCCAACTTATCCAGATCCATCTGTAGCAGAATACCATCTTGTCTTGTATTGACTGCGTTACATAGTTTTGTATCATCTGCAAATATCGATATTTTACTGTGCAAATCTTCTACCAGATCGTTAATAAATATGTTGAAGAGAATAGGTCCCAACACCGACCCCTGCAGTACCCCACTGGTCACAGCCACCGGTTAGAGAATTTACCATTTATAACCACCCTCTGATTTCTATCACTAAGCCAGTTACTTACCCATTTACACACATTTTCCCCAGACCCAGCATTCTCATTTTGTGTACCAACCTCGTGTGGCACGGTATCAAACGCTTTGGAAAAATCAAGATATACCACATCCAATAACTCACCTTGGTCCAGTCTATAGCTTACCTCTTCATAAAAACTGATTAGATTGGTTTGACAGGAGCGATTCCTCATAAACCCATGCTGATATGGCGTTAAACAGTTATTCTCATTGAGATAATCCAGAATAACATCCTTCAGAAACCCTTCAAATATTTTACCAACAGTAGAGGTTAGACTTACTGGCCTATAATTTCCAGGTTCACTTTTAGAGCCCTTTTTTGAATATTGGTACCACATTTGCTATGTGCCAGTCCTGTGGAACAGACCCTGTCGCTATAGAGTCACTAAATGTAAGAAATAATGGCTTGTCTATTACATTACTTAGTTCTCTCAGTACTCGTGGGTGTTTACAATCCGGACCCTGAGATTTATCTATTTTAATCTTAGTTAGCCGGTTTCACACCGCTTCTTGGGTTAGATTGGTGACCCTTAATATAGGGTTTTCTTATATGGAATCCCTTCTCTCATTGAGTCTGATTCAAAAATTATTTTAGTGTAGTAATTGCTCTAATTTTTTTTCTTTTTTTATGCGTTGACCTATGGCTCATGCGACAAAATGCTCATATGAACAATACTGTTGACTTACTTTGGTCCATGTGCTAACTTGCTTTGGAGAGGACACATATATAAAATATACTAGGCTGAATGAGACTTAAGGCCATGGATCCAAACTTGCAGTCAAAACCAAGACTGGTTTCATTACTTTCTCACCATAAGAAATCACAGTGATTAAAGTAGCCCCCCCAAATTTATTGTGACTTTTGCATGCAGATTTATTCTATACAGTATAATGATAAAGATCTGTTCTTCTTTGGATATCACTGGGTTTTATTGACTTTCTTCAGTAGCACACCACTCACGGCCTCCCGATGTTCTCCTAAAGATTGATAGACTATTAACCATGCCGAGTCTATTAAGATCCGCTGGACTGGTCTGTCAATGGCCGCTGGCCTAAACATACTATTCGATGCTGCAAGCAGAGGGAACTTTGTTCCTCCAGTTTGGGAGAAGTGCAGAGATGAGTTGGCCTACTATAGAACAGTAATGAAGGGCCAACGTTCTCAGATAACGTCTTATCCGAGCACGCTCGGGTGTTATCCGAGTATCTTGGGCGAGCTCGTATATTATGTTGGAGTCCCTGCGGCTGCATGATTTGCGGCTGTTAGACAGCCCGAACACATGCAGGGATTGCCTGTTTGTTAGGGAATCCCCATGTGTTGAGGCTGTCTAACAACGGCAAATCATGCAGCCGCAGAGACTCGAACATAATATACGAGCACGCCCAAGATACTTGGATTGTGCAAAAAATAGAAAACTTGGCACTCAACTTTGAATATCCTTTTTGAAAGGATATTCAAAGTTGAGTGCCAAGTTTTCTATTTTTTGGACAATTGGTTTGGGCGACCTACTTGAGCACCTCACGGTAGTGCCACGCTATATTTCACACAAGACACTCGGATAACACCCGAGCGTGCTGGGATAAGATGTTATTTGAGCGCGCTCGCTCATCACTACAGAACGTCCCATGCAGGCTCTAAATTGAGCACTCCTGGCTTAGTAAATTTTTGATCTCTGACACTGCAGAGGTTGGAGAGGTGGTCAGTAACTAAGGCAATGGGATATAAACAACAGAATTAGAAGATGTTTTCTTCAAAACAGAGAGGATTTTTAATAAGAGGTCAATCGCAATGTTGCATGTTTTTATAAGACTATTGCAATTTTACATGTTTAATAACTTGAGAAAACCCCTCATAACTGTGTCCAGTTTAATATAACGAATGATGTTAGATCCCATTAGCCTCCTCTGTTGTGCAGAGATGTTTGGATGAGGACTATATTCCAAGTGGGGCAGGAATTTTATTAGGTTGTTCTAATAGGAGCCTGGAAGAGCGTAAGGGGAGTTTTCTTGATCATTGTTGTATGTCTGCATTATTCATACAAGCTGAGGACGCATGCAGCAATATAATGAGGACAACACTTCACACATCACAGGCATATTAGGACTTACTAAAGAGCCTTCTAATCACAAAGCAGCAGGCTGGCTGTTCTCTCACAACCTAGGTGACAGCAAATAACCTCCTACAATTCTTGGATTGCACGCGTTCCTAGCCAAAACAGTCTCAAGAACAATCCATGCACATTTTAAGTCTATAAAGACCAAAACATGCAGCAATCTATACCACTTACTATGCTTTGAAATTAACTTATAAGTTAGTACTAATGATAAAAGGTGGCACATGGGGCACCACCCCAGCTCTTTCAAGGTGCCATCCAGTGTTGTCTAGACTAAGTACTTATACATTATGTCCTGGTGAACACCTACTTATCTATCATCAGGATGGTGAATAACTTTATGTGCCCACAAGAAATTTAACATGATTTGTTGACTTGTAAAAAAAAGTTTTGCAAAACTTGTATATGATTTCTAATTTCTCACCCAGGTAAGGTGTTGTGTTGGTGAGGATAGGCATTGGGCACTAGACCCCAAAGGGAACTGGTATAAAGTGAAATTATATGGGTGTAAGATTATTACACCATTTTTTTGTACATCATAAAAGCTCTATGCATAAGCAACACCCCGAAACAGGTGTCTGTGGATGGATACCTGGCCTTGGTATTTCCCTTGTCATATCTGTAAACTCGTAAAGAGCTGGATATTGACTTAAAGGACCACTTAATATGGTGGTAATGGTGGTTTCCGAAAGGAGCCACTCCATGGCTGGGTCCTTCCCTGGAGGAAGATCTGGCTAGCCCCGTGTTTGAGACTCTTAAATGAGGCTCCACTGACTTTATTTGCATATTCGTATTTCCCAGGGAGCATTGCACCTAGGATTTCACTGTGATTGAGCGCCTTTGCCGGCTGCCGCAGTGTTTTCTTTGACTGGTCTCCCTGAGGTCAGTGATTGTTTCGTGATGTTGGTCTACTAGGCATTGCTCCCACCTAGCCAGAATCCTACTCCACACTGATGAGGGGCAACACCCCGAAACAGCTGTCTGTGGATGGATACCTGGCCTTTGTATTTCCCTTGTCATATCTGTAAACTCGTAAAGAGCTGGAAATTCACTTAAAGGGCCACTTAATATGGTGGTAATGGTGGAGGGAGCAATGCACCTAGGATTTCACTGTGATTGAGCGCCTTTGCCGGCGCTCTTTGACTGGTCTCCCTGAGGTCAGTGATTGTTTCGTGATCTATGTATAAGCTTGGCTCTTACTGACTACATGAAACAATGTGTTTGATCATACATGGGACTGAGATAGTCAAAGGGCTGAAAATGCTGGCCTACGGGCCACACCATGCGATTGCCCCCTGCCCTCCCTCTACCCCAGCATCCTGATATCACCATTATTTCCATCCTCAGGATTCAAATAGCAGTGAATATAATGGTGGAGAAGGGAGCCATGTGTTCCTTCTTCCACCATTCAGCATGTGCGACTGCGACTCATCTTCTGCTGTGCAGAGCGTCAGTGCACAGGGCAAAGAATGACACAAAGCACTGTGGAATGAAAGCAAAGTGAGTGTTTGTTTTGTGTTTTTTTTAATATATGTGTGAATGTGTGTGGGATGTGTGTTGGTATATGAGGGGACTATTTGGGGCTCATAAGGTATGTAGGGAGGCTATGTGGGGACTCATACAGTATGCAGGGAGGCTATGTGGGGACTCATACGGCATGTAGGGAGGCTATGTGGGGACTCATACAGTATGCAGGGAGGCTATGTGGGGACTCATACGGTATGCAGGGAGGCTATGTGGGGACTCATGCGGTATGTAGGGAGGCTATGTGGGGACTCATGCGGTATGTAGGGAGGCTATGTGGGGACTCATACAGTATGCAGGGAGGCTATGTGGGGACTCATACGGTATGCAGGGAGGCTATGTGGGGACTCATGCGGTATGTAGGGAGGCTATGTGGGGACTCATGCGGTATGTAGGGAGGCTATGTGGGGACTCATACGGTATGTAGGGAGGCTACGTGGGGACTCATACGGTATGTAGGGAGGCTACGTGGGGACTCATACGGTATGTAGGGAGGCTACGTGGGGACTCATACGGTATGTAGGGAGGCTATGTGGGGACTCATATGGTATGTATGGAGGCTATGTGGGGACTCATACGGTATGTAGGGAGGCTATGTGGGGACTCATATGGTATGTATGGAGGCTATGTGGGGACTCATATGGTATGTATGGAGGCTATGTGGGGACTCATATGGTATGTATGGAGGCTATGTGGGGGCTCATACGGTATGTAGGGCAGCTGTGTGAGGCTCATACCGTATGTAGGGAGGCTATGTAGGGGCTCATACTGTATATAGGGCAGCTGTGTGAGGCTCATACTGTGTATAGTGGGACTAAGAGGGGCTCATTTTGTATATAGGGGGATATGTAGGGGCCGATACTTAATACAGGGGAACGTGAGAGCTCATACTCTATATAGGGAAACTGTGGGGGCTTGCAATATATATATATATATATATATATATATGGAGGGGCTGGGTGTGGGCTCATACTGTATATAGGGGGATTGTGTGGAGACTCATGTATATAAGGGGACTGTGTGAGGCACATGCTGTATATGGGGCAGTGTGTGGGTTCATATGGTATAGAGGGGGTGTGAACATACATATATTTGCTCAATATTGTGATACAATTAATATAAAATAAGAATTATTAACATGTTAATATTGGGCAGAATTAATTTCAGCCTATTGGTTCGTCCCGCCACAACAGTGGTGGTCCCTAATGTGGCCCCTCGGAAAAATTAATTGTCCACCTTTGCCTTGGATGATAAAAACTACTAGAGAATACGGCGTCTATCAGGCTGTAGTAACACATTGTACTTTAACCTATGCTGACAATAATATAGGAGGCGCATCTTCCCAGAGAGCATCCCCTTTAGAACAGATAGAGAACAGGAGGCTTAATATTTATTCTTCCCAATTAAGGGTATCATTACCAAATCTGCAGAACAAGGGGATGGAAAAGGTCTGAATCCCCATCATTCTGTGTGTGGCGCCCTCTTCTGCCCACAGTAGAGTACTGCAATGTAAACCATTGATTCTTGATACAATGTGAACATTTGATTATATAGTTCAGTTAAAAAGAGATGCATGGCCATCAAGCTCAGGCAAAGAATGGGAAAGGATATAAGTGAAGGGAAGGGGAAAAGGTAAATTATTACATTGTCAAACAGACTGGATCCACTTTTAAAACAAGAATTTTGCACATGTATATACTTATATGGATAGATATTTAAATAATAATAAATTTTATTTCTATAGCGCCGACATATTCCGCAGCACTTTACATTTCAGAGGGGATTTGTACAGACGATAGACATTACAGCATAACAATAATCACATAGATCATAACAGATACCAAGAGGAGTGAGGGCCCTGCTCACAAGCTTACAGTCTATGAGTAAAGAGGTAGACACGGAAGGTGGGTGGTAACAATTGCCCTGATTGTATGGACCAGCCATAATGTTAAGTGTGTAACAGTACGGACACAGAGGGCTAATGGATGAATAAGCATGTGGGAATGATGCGGGGAATCTGGTTATAGTAAAAACTTTTGGCTGTGCCACACAGGGATAGATTAGGTTAATATGTTGAGGCAGTAGGCCAGTCTGAATAAATGCATTTTCAGAGCACGCTTAAAATTGTGGGGATTGGGGACTAATCGTATTGACCCGGGAAGTGCATTCCAAAGAATTGGCGCAGCACGTGTATAGTATTGGTGACCGGAGTGGGAGGTTCTGATTATTGAGGATGCTAACCTCAGGTCATCAGCAGAAAGGAGGGCGCGGGTAGGGTGGTATACTGAAACAAGGGAGGAGATGTAGGGTGGTGCTGAGCCATGGAGGGCTTTGTGGGTGAGGGTAATAAGTTTATACTGAATTCTGGAGTGGATGGGTAGCCAGTGTAATGACTGGCACAAGGTAGAGGCATCGGTGTAACGATTGGCCAGGAATATGATCCTGGCTGCAGCATTCAAGACAGATTGGAGAGGGGAGAGTTTGGTAAGAGGGAGACCGATTAGAAGGGAGTTACAATAGTCGAGACGAGAATGAATAAGAGAAACAGTAAGAGTTTTTGTGGAGTCAAAAGTAAGAAAAGGTCGATTTCTAGAAATGTTTTCGAGGTGCAGATAAGAAGAGCGAGCCAGTGATCGGATGTGGTGGGTGAATGAAAGCTCGGAGTCAAGCATGACCCCAAGACAGAGGGCATGTTGCAGGGGAGTAATAGTGGAACCACACACGGAAATAGCAATGTCAGGTATAGGTACATTAGTAGAGGGAGGAAACACCAGGAGTTCAGTCCTTGACAGGTTCAGTTTCAGATATAGTGAGGACATGATATTAGACACAGCGTTTAGACAATCGCCAGTGTTTTCTAAAAAGGCTGGAGTGATGTCAGGAGAAGAAGCGTATAATTGGGTGTCATCAGATAGAGATGGTACTGGAAACCAAATCTACTGATTGTTTGACCAATAGGGGCAGTGTACAAGGAGAAGAGGAGGGGGCCTAGGACTGATTTTTGAGGAACCCCAACAGTAAGGGGAAGGTGAGAGGAGGAGGAGTCAGCAAAAGATACAGTAAAGGAGCGGTCAGAGAGATAGGTTAATCATGTCTCCCCTTAGATATTTCTTCTTGAGACTAAATAAACCTAATTTTTTTTTTCCCCTTTGACTCCGCAGCCAATTTTGTTTTTTTGCAACTTTGTTTTATTCCTCTTCTTCCAAGAGCCATAACTTTATTTATTTTTTGGCAACTAATTTGGGGTGGATGCAACATTTTAATTATTTTTTTTGTTGTTGTTGTTTTTCTTTTAGGGAGGAGTTTTGAAAAAAAATATAATTGTGGTACTCTGATTTTTCTGTTTCTAGAATGCAGTGTTTATCAATCGGTTTAATAAATTTTATATTTTAATATGACTTTTCTGAACGCAGTAATATAAAATATTTGTTTGGGGTTTTTTTAAAGAAAGGGTGATATTTTGAATACTTTTTTTATGATTTTAAACCTTTTTTTATTTTTTTTCTGCTTGTGATTTGTGATGATCGAGCAGTAAACTGCCCGGGTGCTCCACTCGAGTACCGAGCATAATGTAAGTAAATTAAGGAGACCGGGAATGTCAGAAGACCCTGCGACAGCAGCACAGAGAATGTCAGGAGACCCTGCGACAGCAGCACAGAGGATGTCAGGAGACCCTGCAACAGCAGCACAGAGAATGTCAGGAGACCAAGTCACAGCAGCACAGAGAATATTAGGAGACCCTGCGACAACAGCACAGAGAATGTCAGAAGACCCTGCGACAGCAGCACAGAAAATGTCAGGAGACCCTGCGACAGCAGCACAGAGAATGTCAGGAGACCAAGTCACAGCAGCACAGAGAATGTCAGGAGACCCTGCGACAACAGCACAGAGGATGTCAGGAGACCCTGCGACAACAGCACAGAGGATGTCAGGAGACCCTGCGACAACAGCACAGAGAATGTCAGGAGACCCCGCCACAGCAGCACACAAAGGATATCTGGAGACCCTGCTACAGCAACACAAATGATGTCAGGAGATCCAATCACAGCAGCTCAGAGAATGTCAGAAGACCCAGTCACAGCAGCACAGAGGATATCAGGTGACCCCGCCATAGCAGCACAGAGAATGTCAGGAGAGCCAGCCAAAGCACCACAGAGGATGGCACACCACCAAGGAAATCATCTTCGCTACAGAGACATGCCAGTACTATAAGAAAAGAAAATTTGGAGCAACACTGTCTAGAAAATAGTTAGAAAGGTATAGATTAATTATATTAAACACTTATCAATACAGTCATGTATATCCATTTTACAAAAAAAATACATATAAATCAGTACAAGAGACAATTCAAGCAAAGAGATCAGGTAGGGAATGGCTAATGTATCCTGATTACATCAAGCAAATACATAGTAAAGTGCATGGTGCAATTTAAAAAGGACAGGAGTAGGCTAATAGGATAAACACTGCTATGAAGCCCATTAGTAATTGTGTCAGTGCATAAAGTGTCCATAGGACCTATGTTCTTCCATGTCCTATAGGTGCAGTCCCAACGCGCGTTTTGCGTTTGCTTCTTCAGCACCCTGTGGTCTATACTTATCTTAGAGACGTCCCATGTTTAATGAGTCCAAAACAGAGGCAGATGAACATCTGAAAAGCTTTGAGACCCTGATGATGATGCACCAGATTCCCACAGCTGACTGGGTAAAATACCTGTGGACTAGATTGACTGGTCAAGCACAGGATACTGTCCTGTCGCTTGGGCCTCAGGACTGTCTGGACTATTGGACTATTAAAGACACCCTGTTGGCCCTTTTTACCATCACCCCGATAGATATCTCAAAAAGTTCCTGAGTTTTTCTCGTTAGCGGGCCTCTTATGTAGAATTTGACAGTCAATGCCGACGACACTGCAACTGCTGGTGATGGTCGGGCTGACCACTCTGCTGATGCCCTCTGGGACATGATCCTGTTCAAGCAACTTATGGCCCCAGAAATACGAGAGTGGGTGGCCAACCGGAAGCCCAAAATCTCAGGGCAAGCAGCTCGATTGGCCAATCAACCCCACTGGAGACCCAATATGCTCACCGATCCCAGGAGATCCATCAACCAAGGATTCAAGCAGGACTATCCCGCTACAAAGCAGAAACCTCACCAGGACAAAGGTTTAAATTCAGGACTCGTGATTTGCCCAACCCACGACGCTGCTACAAGTGCGGGCACATTGGACACATGGTCAAAGATTGACTACAGGGTCGGAGTCCCCTTCCTGCAGCCCATCTTCCGGCCCACCCGGTCAATGTCTGCCAAGACTAGCCATCAGGGTCTGAGGGACTCTACTCCTGGGATACACCAGAAGAAGATGAAGGTTTTTCTAAAGACAGCCAGGCCAGAGGATGAGAGCACCCACTGACCCTCGTATTTCCATACACACATACTATGACACTCAGATCCTTCTCTACAAGTGACTCTCGTAGTTTGACTCCACCGAGGACATATGATGCCTGCATATTATGACTCTCAGATCCTTCTTAACAAGTGACTCCTAGTTTTAACCCCCTCCTAGAGCATATGATGTCTGCATATTATAATACTCATATCCTTCACAACAAGCGACTCTTCTAGTTTTACTCCCCCTAGAACATATGATGTCAGCATATTATTAGTGCCTAGATGCCTAACTTTACATTTCTCCACATTTACCAAACACTCAGCTGATCCAAGTCATCCTGCAACTTATGAACATCCTACATAGAGTGCACTATACGATTGGGCAGCACGGTGGCTCAGTTTTTAGCACTGGAGTTCAAGGACAACATCTGCAAGGAGTTTGTATGTTCTCCCCGTGTTTGCGTGGGTTTCCTCCGGGTTCTCCAGTTTCCTCCCACATTCCAAAGACCTACTGATAGGGAATCTAGATTGTGAGCCCCAATGATGACATAGATGATGATCTCTGCAAAGCGTTGATGAATATGATGGCAATGTATAAGTACAATAATTAAATAAATGAAAAAGTAGATCACCTCCTATTTCATAAAGTACAAAGGTCCATAACATCTTATAGTGTATTCAAAAATCCAAAATTTTAGCTTTTTATTTTTTTGCAACAATTTTCAACAATTGTATGAAAATTGTCAACTTGAGACAAATCTGGCAGAGTTGTTAGAAATTGGAACATAACGGAAATTGAAATGTTGCATAACAAGCAGGCTTTAATTGTCCATTCATGTTTCAATCAGATTATTTATTTTACAATGAATAAAACTTTTACTATTGTTACTATTAAGCCAAGTTTAAGGCTGTGTGCCCACGTAAGCGTCCCGGTCAAAACGCTTCAAAAACGCATACAAGAAGCATCCCATTCATTTTAAATGAATTCTGCACTTTTTGTGCACATTGATGCGTTTTTTTTCCGCGAAAAAAACACTTAGCGGTAAAAAACGCAGCATGCTCATTAATTTTGCAGAAAAGTCGGATATAAAACGCGCGTTTTCTGGGAAGGTGTCCGGTTTTGAAGCAGAAATTTTCTGCATATATGGGCACATAGCCTTAAACTTTTACCTTGGAAAAATAAACATTCACATATAATAGGGCTCGGAACCATTAAGAAATCCTATGTATGACAATAAATTAGGAATTATCGCCATCTAGAGGTTAAATTCTAGAATGTCACAACAAATATTTCGAACTTCGCTTGCAGACACGCTGTGAGAAAAACAGATAAAGTCAAACTCCAACAAGTATTTTACATGGAGAATATAATATCTTGCTACAGGCCTTTATACATTTTTTTTTAACAATTTCCCTCTTTGTGTTTATTGTGTTTATTACAATGCTGTCTACATTGCTAAACTCACACATGAAACAGCATTTTAAAGGGAACCTGTCACCATAAAATTACAGTCCAATCCATGATATAGCGCAAGGGAGCTGAGCAGATTGATATTTAGTTTTATATTGCCTATAGATGGATGCAAAGTATTCATGAACCACTCACTCAAAAATATAAAATCAATAAAGTTTATTGAACATAAATTTAAAACCATATATCATACAAAAAGAGGACGTATGCATGAGGTTTGTAACAAGGAGGATATAACAAATATGGAGAAATGAGGTGGTTACGAGTCAAAAGTATATTATAAGGCAATAGTGCCACATCAGACCAAATGCAGATCACCATGAACAATGGTAGACATTTCATGAGTGTGTCTGAAGTCAGTTATAAAGATAGTCCAATTGGGTCATACAGGTGAAGTTGTTGCAAGATCAGTGTTTACCCATGGTATGATGTGCAACATCACAGACACCATCGCAAACTCCCCGATGCGCGTTTCACTCACGTGCTTTTCCCTTGAGACATACATTTTAATCTTGGAAAACCCAGCTCTTTCTGGGCTTATTGGTCCAGTGGGCGGTCCTATCAGTGATTGAAAATGGATTCTGTCTACACACCTATGCAAAAAAAAGTTACACGTTCCAAAAAAATTTCAACACAAAAATTTTTTTTTCAGGTTTCTGAAATTTTTTCACAACTGAAATAATAACAAAAAATGGCCATGATTGCTTCCGCTATATTTACTGACCTGTAGAACCATGGTACCAGGTAATTTCTACCACACTATAAATCAACAGTGGTGCTGGATCCAAATCTTCTTTCTATATATGGACACTGTTAGCACCGCTCCCCGCTCCCCGGCTGTACTCACCGCCCCCGCTCCTGGTCCGGCTTCCTCCTCAGTCTCTGCCTTGACGCGCGCCCCCGATCTGCGCGCTTTCCGGCAGCTGGCCTCCCGACGCCCTCCTCCACTTCCCTCGGCCGTGCGCGTGGTACCTCTGCGCACGCGCTGGAGGGTTAGATGGTGCGCCTATAGCCGCCTGTCGGCGTGACTTGCTCGAACCTCCTCCTGACCTATCAGAGCCCTCCACCAGGTATTTCAGGCCGCCCTCCCCTAGTGGAGGCACCTGACTATTGAGTTATTGTCTCTTGGGTCTAGGCTGTGCTCGCTGCTGTTGCAGCTGCTGTCCTGTTAACCCTCTGTGCTGCCTGCGTTTGTGCTCTCTGTCTCTGTGCCCCCTGTCCCTGTGCTCCCAGTCTCTGTGCTTCCTGCTGTGCCATAGTGTTATCGCTTTGTCTCCTGCTCCTCCCATCTGTTTAACCCTCGGTTTCCTCTCTCCTTTTTAGTTTTGCTTCCACTCCTGCCTCCTGCTGGTTCCGCCGTCCCACCGTCTCCTCCTCGGATCTCCCACCACTCCTCTTCATCGCTCACCCCCTGTAACAACTATAGTGGATACTACAGGGGTCTCTTGGCAAGAAGCACAATCACAGCAGAGTCCAGAGTTAAGTGAATCAAGTTTATAAGAACACAGCAAAACCATGCGTGCACAGTGTGAACAAGGCAAACACAAAAGTCAATAAACTGCCGCTAGGGGTCAGCGGCCAGTTGCAGGGTATACGCTTTTCAAAGTATCGAATGCTTGGAGCATAGTTTAGAAACAAAGTCCAGAATGTTATAACCGGCCACTATGGAAACAGATGCCGTTATCAGTACGGTATAGTTCTCAGAAAGTCTATCCAGTGGGTACCCTAACCCTGGTCCGGTTAGGGCACGGCACGGCCGCTGAGTCAGCCGGAATCGCAGAACCACAAGTAGCAAGCACACGGTAGATTCTTTAGGACGGAGCAAACAGTAAGTCTCACCGATCAGGTGGCAGCGGGTAACGAGACAGCAGAGCAGCGGAGACAGCCAGCGGCTGTGGAGCGGGCAGCAGCAGAGGTGTGCAGTATAGTCTCTTGAAGCAACCACGAATGGAACAACCTCAGCAGGCTACAGCAGCTGTGAAGCCAGGACAACCCAGTACTCAAAGGAACACAGGCAGAATACTCCAGCATTGATTAATGACTGGGGTGGAGTCTTAAAGGCAGCAGACAGGAACACATGAAGGCCCGACCACCATCTTGGAGAAGGGCAAAATTCTAGAACATAGCAAAAGTGTCCAGAGTCCTGACATTACTCCCTTCTTAGAAGCGGCCTCAGGACGATCCCGAACCTGGTTTCTCGGGGAATCTCTGATGGAAAAGAGAAATCTTTCTTTGAGCGCTGATGTTCTCCACCGGTTCCCAAGAGTCTTCTTCAGGGGAATACCCCTGCCATCTAATCAAATACTGGAGCCGACCCCTGCGAATTCTGGAGTCAATAATGTCATCGACCACGAATTCCTCTTGCCCATCAATTATCACCGGCCGTGGAGGTGGCACAACACGACCCTGAAAAGTATTGGGTGAGACAGCCTTTAGTAGGGAAACATGAAATACGGGATGTACCTTCATAGTCCTAGGTAACTTCAGGCGACAGGCCACAGAGCTCACAATGCCATTAATCCTGAAAGGGCCGATGAACTTCTGTCCCAGCTTCTGTGAAGGAACATTCAATTTTAAATTCTTGGTGGATAACCATACGGAATCCCCTACCTTGAACACAGGTGCTGGTTTGCGGAATCTATCTGCCGATCTTTTGTAGCGCTCTTGGGCTGAAGTCAGGGTCTCTTTTAGAACCTCCATATTCTGTTTCATCATAGTAAGTCTTTCCTCTACAGCCGGAACCGGAGACTTTATTGGAGACCTGGGAAAGATACTGGGATGGTAACCCAGGTTTGCAAAAAACGGTGTTACCTTAGTAGAGGCGTTCTGAGAGTTGTTATAAGAAAACTCCGCCAAAGGAAGTAAGTCCAGCCAATCATCTTGAAGGTGGCTGACGTAGCACCGAAGATACTGTTCCAAGGTCTGATTGGTCCGTTCTGTCTGACCATTTGTCTGGGGGTGATAGGCGGAAGAAAGGCACACATCTATATTGAGTGTAGAACAGAACTCTTTCCAGAATCTTGACGTAAATTGGGAGCCTCGATCAGAGATGATCTCATCTGGGACCCCATGCAACCGAAACACATTCAGTAGGACCAGATCTCCAGTCTCTTTAGCTGAGGGAAGACCGGCGCATGGGACGAAATGAGCGGCCTTTGTTAAACGGTCTACAACCACTAAGATCGTATTCATGCCTTTAGAGATGGGCAGCTCCACAATAAAGTCCATAGATATCGACCCCCATGGGCGGGATGGAATAGGTAAAGGTTGCAGGAGGCCTGTAGGTGACATACGCGGGGTCTTATGACGAGCACATACCTCGCACGAGAGAACGTAGTCCTTTGTGTCCTTCAGGCATGTTGGCCACCAGAAGAAGCGACTTAGGAACTCTTGGGTCTTCTGTACCCCCCTATGACCTGCCACCTTGGAATCGTGAACCACTCTGAAGATTTTGAGACGGACCGCCTCTGGGATGTAAACACGTTGTCCTCTGAACCACATGCCCCCTTTAAGGACCAGATTGACATCAGCAGGTGGGTTAGTCAAGAGTACGTCACCTACATACGCTTCCTTGATGTCCTTCCACAAGTCCTTATCCTGGATGACCCCGATGAAATTGGCATCGGAAAGAATCGTTTTCGGCGAGGGACCTGGTAAGGCATCTGCAGCATGAATCCGAGATAGTGCATCTGCTTTTCCATTGCGAGAACCTGGTCGAAAGGAGATAATAAAATCGAATTGATTCAGAAATAAGCTCCAGCGGGCCTGACGAGGAGAGAGACATTTCGCGGATCTAAGAAACTCCAGGTTACGATGGTCTGTCAACACAATAACTTGTTGAGCGGTTCCTTGGAGATGGTGACTCCATTCTTTAAAAGCCGCAATAATGGCCAGCAGCTCCTTATCCCCTACATCATAGTTCTTCTCTGCTGAGGTCAGCCTACGAGAAAAGAAAGCACATGGATGAAGTAAGGCCTTCTCTCCGACTCTCTGCGAAAGGATGGCCCCCAAGGCGTTGTCTGAGGCATCCACTTCCACGATAAATGGAAGTGTCGGATCAGGGTGGACCAACAGTGGGGCTGAAGTAAAACAGGTCTTAAGCCGTATAAATGCTTCCTGAGCTTGTGCGGACCATTTAAATGGATTCTCCTTCTTTGTCAATGCAGTGATGGGACGGACAATGTCAGAAAAATTTCGGATAAAACGTCTATAAAAATTGGCAAAACCAATAAAACGTTGTACCTGTTTTATATTTTTGGGTACCGGCCAGTCGGTGATTGCCTGGATCTTTCCAGATTCCATATTCAGCCCCTGAGGGGAGATGACATAGCCCAGAAACTGTATCTCGGAGCGATGGAACTCGCATTTCTCCAGTTTAATATATAGGTGGTTCTCCTTCAGCCGTCTTAAAACCGTCTTGACATGTTCCTCATGTTCCTGCAATGAGTCTGAAAAAATCAAAATGTCGTCCAAGTATATGACCACGAACTGGTCCAATAGATCCCTGAAAATATCATTGACAAGGTGTTGGAAGGTCGCTGGTGCGTTACACAGTCCAAAGGGCATTACTAGATATTCAAAATGTCCATAACGGCATCTGAAAGCTGTCTTCCACTCATCCCCAGGACGAATACGCACTAGATTATACGCCCCACGAAGGTCTAATTTGGAAAAGACCCTTGCTTGGCGGACTCTCTCCATTAATTCAGGTATTAGCGGTAGAGGGTAGCGGTTACGTATGGTTACCTTATTAAGTCCCCGATAATCGATGCATGGTCTTAGTGTCCCATCCTTCTTTTTCACAAAGAATATAGGCGCCCCAGCTGGCGAGGAAGAAGGGCGTATGAAGCCCTTGGCGAGATTTTCATCGATGTACTCTTTTAGGGCCTGAAGTTCTGGTGCAGCCAGAGGGTAGACATTACTAAAGGGGATCGCTGCCCCGGGAAGGAGTTCAATAGGGCAGTCATAGTGTCTGTGTGGCGGGAGCTGGTCCGCCTTCTCCTTGTCACACACATCAGAAAATTCTTTATAGACAGTTGGTAACCCCACTACCTGTATAGGAGATTCGGCCTTCAAGGATGTAGAGATTGTCTCCGTAGCAGACTTCTCCCTTGTTGGGAAAGTGATCGCCTTAGTCTCCCAGTTGATGGTCGGGTTCTGAGAGCGCAACCAGGGAATACCTAGCATCACGGGAAAATGTGGAGAAGAGATTAATAAGAACGACAATTGCTCCTGATGATCCGGCTCCAACAAGATCGTGAGAGGTATTGTCTCCTGGTCTACAGGGCCAGAGATTAGGGGTGAGCCGTCTACTGTCTCCAAATTAATTGGAGAAGCCTTCTGACAAGACTGAATGCCATGTTCCTTGGCAAAGGAAATGTCCATAAAATTGCCCCCCGCCCCTGAGTCGATCATAGCTGAGCTGGAAATCCATCTTCCAGCACACAAGATTCTAATAGGGAGGGAACAATGAGAGCTCTTTTCCTTCACTTCCCCGGGGGGTGAGGTCATAGCAAGCGACTGAAACACTGCATCTATAGGCAGGCTCCACTCAGAAGTGTCGGATTCCGTATCACTGCCATCCAGCTCCCCAATCGCAGCTACCACTTTGTTCTGACGTCTAGGACATTTTGGGCAGTTAATCAGGAAGTGATCTGACTGGCCGCAATAAAAACACAAACTCTCCCGAAGGCGATGTTCCCGGCGTTCATTACTATCACGCCTCTGAACTGAGTCAATCTGCATCGGTACCTCCTCCGCACCCCGAGATGTCTTACCTGCAGTTTCTTTGGGAGGAAGGGAAAAATTAGACATGCGGTTATACACAGCCAGCTTTTCCTGCCTGCGCTCTGTAAGGCGAATGTCTATGCGCACGCAATGCTGTATAAAAGCCTCGAGCTCCTGTGGGGATTCTGAGCGGGCTAATTCATCTTTTACCACGCTGGACAGGCCTCTCTTAAAAATGGGAACCTGTGCATAAAGGTCCCAATTAGTATCTACTGCTAGTCGCCTGAAGTCGGTCGCATATTCAATAACCGAGCGCTTGCCCTGGCGCAAAGATAGCAGCGCGGTCTCAGCAGAAGCGCGACGATTTGGATCGTCAAACATTAGTGCCATGGCGGCCAAAAAATCATCTAGCACATTCAGGCGTGGGTCACGAGACTCGATCATAGGGTTCGCCCAAGCAAGCGCACGTGAGGTCAGCAGCATGATTATACATAGCACTTTAGAACGGCCCGTTGGGAAATGATCAGCATGGATGTCAAAGTACAGCATACATTGGTTCACAAATCCACGAAACTTGTCGCGGTCGCCATTGTATCTAAATGGTGGTAATTTAGGAAGGCTAGGTGGTGGTACGTGCCCTGCAGGCAAAGTCACGGGTCGAGCCCCCTGGGCTGCCATTTGTGTACTGATGTCCTGGAAGTTTTGTCCACACTGGGTCTCCAATCCAGTCAATCTGCTTTCCTGTGCTGCAACTCGAGCGTCTAAGTCCTGCAGGTTCTGCCCAAAAACCCGTTGACTACGTTCCACGCTCTCAACTTTCTTTTGCAGAACATTCATATCCTGCTGCAGGGAACGGAGCATGGTGTACACCTGTTCCATCTTGCTGTCTGACATAGCTCCTGCAAACCCCTCTTTTTTGGGCTGGAGTATCCTGTAACAACTATAGTGGATACTACAGGGGTCTCTTGGCAAGAAGCACAATCACAGCAGAGTCCAGAGTTAAGTGAATCAAGTTTATAAGAACACAGCAAAACCATGCGTGCACAGTGTGAACAAGGCAAACACAAAAGTCAATAAACTGCCGCTAGGGGTCAGCGGCCAGTTGCAGGGTATACGCTTTTCAAAGTATCGAATGCTTGGAGCATAGTTTAGAAACAAAGTCCAGAATGTTATAACCGGCCACTATGGAAACAGATGCCGTTATCAGTACGGTATAGTTCTCAGAAAGTCTATCCAGTGGGTACCCTAACCCTGGTCCGGTTAGGGCACGGCACGGCCGCTGAGTCAGCCGGAATCGCAGAACCACAAGTAGCAAGCACACGGTAGATTCTTTAGGACGGAGCAAACAGTAAGTCTCACCGATCAGGTGGCAGCGGGTAACGAGACAGCAGAGCAGCGGAGACAGCCAGCGGCTGTGGAGCGGGCAGCAGCAGAGGTGTGCAGTATAGTCTCTTGAAGCAACCACGAATGGAACAACCTCAGCAGGCTACAGCAGCTGTGAAGCCAGGACAACCCAGTACTCAAAGGAACACAGGCAGAATACTCCAGCATTGATTAATGACTGGGGTGGAGTCTTAAAGGCAGCAGACAGGAACACATGAAGGCCCGACCACCATCTTGGAGAAGGGCAAAATTCCAGAACATAGCAAAAGTGTCCAGAGTCCTGACACCCTCTTGAGCCGAACCCTGGTCCTGGCTGCCGTGGCGCTTGAACTCCTCGAGTCTGTTCCCTAACGGTCCCTGTATAGGGGTCGGTCCACTTGGTGCGCTCGCTCATGGAGGGTTCGGCGTCACGGTCCAGTGGGTCCACTCTCGCTTTCGGCATCCGAAGTGTAACAGACTCTTCCCTTTGTATGTGGGATCCTGTGCTCTCAAGGATAGGTGAGCTGATCATTTCTTCTTATTGTGCTTACTGTCACAACCCAGCTTGTTTGCCTGATGAGTTCAGGAAAAGAGATGAGTGAACCCGAACTGTAAAGTTCGGGGTTCGTACCGGATACCTAGGAATCACTACCGAACCCCAAACACAGACTTTTTATCGGATATCTGGTTTACTGTTCAGGTTCGGATGCCGAATAATGTTTGTTAGAAAAGGCAGCCAATCAACAAGCCTTTAGGCTGTGGGAATTCCCTGAGTCATCTTAGCCATGCCAAAATCGGTGACGTTATAGCAATATCGCTAGCGATATCGCTATGTGTAAAACCCCCTTTTCTCTGCTGCCCTACAAATCCACTTCTGTCCTCGCTACTCCTCCACTTTTCCCCTCTGCAAATGCATTCATTATCTACCAATTCCACAACGTATCCACTTCAAGCTACTAACACTGACCTAAAAAGCCATCCAAATCTGTCTCCTCCATATATCTCTGAACTAATTTTCCTATGTCTCCAACCACGGCAATCTTTGGTCCTCCCCAGATGTCCTTCTCTCCTCCACAATCTTACATTCCTCATCCAATCGCCTGCAAGACTTCTCTCAAGTATCCCCCATCCTATAGAATTCTGTGGCCCAACACATCCGATTATCGTCTATAGAACTTTCAAGTGGATCTTGAAAAACCATCTCTTCAGAACAGCTTACAGCCTGCAATGACCCCTCTGCCATGTCACCAACACTGGAGCTGTTGCAACCTTCAAATCTACTGTCTTCTTCCCCCTTATCCTGTAGACTGTAGCCCGCAAAATGCAAATTTAAAAAATAACTGTGAAATTCCAGGTTGTGAGGTAACAACCTGGAATGACAACATATTTTCTCATGATTCTGCATTCTTAAAAGCCATGCCAAGCAGCATCACAATTATTACATGGGTATTAAATGGTGTACCTGTACGTCCATCATTCGTAAGTGGCTCAGTTTGGATTCGTGTCATACAACATTTTACACTCTATCCACACAAGGATATTAAATTGACTCCCACAGGCACAAGAATCAACTGTAGCAGGCTTTGCTCAACAGTAGAAGATGAGGAACTTTATTTTAACTAAATTTTACTCGAGTATTCCAAGAAATATGAATTTTTGAGAATCTAAATTTTTGTTATTTCGCGTTGTGTCGATTGGTTTGCCACCAATTTGCTGAAACATAGATGGTTGGTAAATGTTTAAATAACAAAAAAAATCTTATACTCATAGCTGACCTTTTCACCCCCCCGCTGCTCACTGTCCATCATCTGGTCCTCAGAGCAGCCTTTTCTTCCCCTCTTCGTGAGCCACTTGTCCTGGCCTTTTCACTATAGGCTTGGGACTTTTGTCCGTGACCAAGCCTCAGACGTCATTGCAAGTTTCACGTCTGTATCATCAAAGTGTGATGTGCAGTTGTGGCGCCCCTGAGGGTCTGGTCACCACAGAGGTACTGCACCTCTTCCAGAGGTGTGGTATCCCACCCTCAGGTAAGGAGGGATCACCACCCAGGACTCCTAACACTGCACTCAACACACACACTACCTAGTCAGGGCACCTGGGCGTACCCTTCGGGAGGATGGCCTCATCCCAGACTGGCTAGGAAAGGGTGTGGGGGGTTAATGTAGAAGATAGGTAGAGTGGGAGGAGCTTAGGTAGTGGAGTGATAGTTAGGCATCCAATCAGAGTGAGAAAGGTGACAGTTGGTGGGAGGAGCTAGTTCTGAGGTAAAGAGATCCTTCCAGAAACTAGTGAGTCGGTGACAGGACCAGCGAGAGAGCAGGATTGCTGTAGAGGACTGTGGGTGGAAAAGAGAGAGACATCTTAACCACGCTCCTGGACTGGGAAGAAGGGGTCCTAGGGGCACGGGTAGTGCGACTGGCCACCCATGGGGCCCGCATCCTGGAAGGGAAGGACCAGGCCAGAGCGAGGGAGCCGGCCACTGAAACTAGTGGAGGACTACAGGACTCAGCTGGGAAGCCGGAGGCTGAGGTAACTTTAAGTGCCTCAGCCACAGCCACAAGCACCCACCAAAAGGCAGCGGTATGAGTAACGGACCTCGGGGCCTGACCCACGTCGCCTGAGGAGATCCGTGGCTGCCAGCTGGGGGCACTACTTGTGGAGGTGCAGGGCAGGGAAAGTAAGGAGAATTCAGTGCAGAGACACGGCCTTGAGAGAAGGCACAAGGAGGAGTCCTGAAAGGTGTACCCAATCTGCCTGGGAGTTTGCCGGACCCCTCCCTCGGAGGAAGCAGCACTAAGTGGCCCAACGTGTACACGAAACTTGTGAGTAAAAACCCAGAAACTGCACCTAACTGTGTCCTTGGAGTTATTTTACAACTGCCTGCCTCACACTGCAAACACCATTACCATCACCGGCTCAACTGCCCTGGGACACAGCTCTGCCCGTGGAGAGCTGCACCATCTTAGCTGCTAAATCATCATCCCAGAGGGTCTGCATCGCAGCATCGGCTACCCTAGCCGAGTACCACGGGTGGCGTCACGATTCCCCTTTTCCTACTAATTATCCTACCATCTTCCCCCCTTCATTTTTACCACATCTAGCAACATCACAACTTTTCCCCTTCCCCTTTCATCATTTACATTGGACACCCAGGGCTACGGACCGGGTCACCATCACCACCGTGACACACCTCCCATTCAAAGAGCCTGAAAGGCCCGGTACTGAGTATCCCCCGACCCTGCGGGCCGTTCCACAGTGACCTCTGAGATCTAGTTGTGGCCGGAAGTCCTAGCCTAAAGGGAACAGGCCGGTAGGTGCAGGTCATGGTGGGAAAAAAAAGAGGCAGATGTGAGGACCGGGTAGCAAGCAGTGGAGGGGCCGGACTAGTGAGTAGTGAGGGGAGACTAGGGTGGGTCTTTATACAGTATATAGGTATACATTAATTATGTAAATTATGCAATATATACTATGAATATAATAGATGTAAGATATAAATACTATATTAATATCTTACATCGATTATATATTACATTATTTACAGAATTTGCGGACAATAACTTGGCTGCCAAAATCTGCGCAATTTGGCAAATTTGAATTTTTTCAGATGTGTTCATCTCTAATCAGCATCTTGCAACCTAGTAGTATAATAGTTACTCTCTCTCTCTTTCTCTGAATAAGGATGCAATCTTGGCAGTTGCTCATAATATTGCTGTACAGAGCTTGTAGGTTACGACACAGGGTTTAATCACTGAACTTGTTGGTTACAATACAGAGTTTAGGCACAGAGCTTGGTTACAATACAGAGATTATGTATGGAGCTTGTTGGTTACAATACAGGGTGCAGGCACAGAGCTTGGTGGATAAAATACGAGGTTTAGGCACAGAGTCTTGTGTTTACAATACTGGGTTTAGGCACAGTGCTTGTTGATTACAAAAAAGGGTTTAGGCACAGAGGTTGTTGGTTACAATAAAGGGTTTAGGCACAGAACTTGTTGGTAATAATGCAGGATTTAGGCACAGAGCTTGTTAGTGGCAAAACAGTGTTTAGGCACAGAGCTTGTTGGTTACAATAAAGGGTTTAGGCACAGAGCTTGTTGGTTACAATACAGGGTTTAGGCACAGAGCTTGTTGGTTACAATACAGGGTTTAGCCACAGAGCTTGTTGGTTACAATACAGGGTTTAGGCACAGAGCTTGTTGGTTACAATACAGGGTTTAGGCACAGAGCTTGTTGGTTACAATACAGGGTTTAGGCACAGAGCTTGTTGGTTACAATACAGGGTTTAGGCACAGAGCTTGTTGGTTACAATACAGGGTTTAGGCACAGAGCTTGTTGGTTACAATACAGGGTTTAGGCACAGAGCTTGTTGGTTACAATACAGGGCGTAGGCACAGAGTTTGTTGGTTACAATACTGGTTTTAGGCAAAGAGCTTGGTGGTGGTGCGTCTCTTAATATAGTTTACAAATAATTTAACAGGTGTTGCAGCAGCAACAAGAACAATCTATTACCATGGTTTACATTGTAACAACTTACAGTTTAACTTGAATATGTGGTTGCAGGGCTTGCCAATCTGGCACAATTAGACTTTTAAGAGTCTGTCACAATTAAGGTGCCTGAGCTTACCTTCTCCCAAGATGAAGGTTTTAAGGCTGAAAGCAGTATCTAGCCACTTGCAACTTTCTAGTTCACATCTGCTTAAAAAGTATTGGCTCTAGCAGGTCCAAATACAACACAAGGTACATCAGATCTACGGCAACAGGGGGGAGATTTATAGCCACCCTGTCAGATTTATGGGTCTACACTAAACACATCCAATGCAATAGCTAGATCACTGTATCACTAATTGACTCTCATAGTCTGACTACAAAGTCTATTACTAGACTTAAATACATGTCATCAGATTCTATTTTGCTGGGAAAAATAGCAAAAAACAAACTGCAATAAGAGGTAAGTTATGTAAACCCCTTGCACAAGTGGCCACTTAATAAATGATGTTCAGTGGAATAGTCATGTTCTCCTTTAAAAAGAAACCAATGTTTTAATAGGCTGTCCTGTATTAGTAAAAGGTCTACTTGGCCATAGACTGTGCTTAGTAGTATTGCTTCTCATCACTTTTAAAGCCAAAGGGGTTTAGATGCAACATTGCTCTTTACTGAGCTAATGACGTTCAATTTTCATCATCCCTTTGGAAATCCTCCCATATGCTTGTGAAGGAAGGGAGTCCAGCTTCAATACGAAAAAATAAAATCCATTATTTCCTGATTAAAATGGATATGGCAACTCTAAAATATGCCTAGGCATAGGCATGATTGGGGGATAAGAGGTGCAAGGAGGTGAAACTGGATGCGTTTCGAACGACTACAGCATACTTTAACAATTCACTACTTGCTGCTCCCTTTCTGTGGAACTCACTGTCTTGGATTAGATTTGATCCTAAGATCCAAAAGTTTTAAAGTGGACCAATAATTTATTTAGACATGCCTGTTTTACATCTACGGTCAAAGTCAAAAGTGTTGGCACCCTTGAAATTGTTCTAGAAAAGGTGTTCAATGGGATTCAGATATGAACTCATTGCTGGCCACTTCAGAACTTTACAGCGCTTTGCTTTCATCTGTTTTTGCATGCTTCTTGAAGTATTTTTGGGGACAATGTTCTGCTGAAAGACACATGATCTCGAACGCAAACCCTGCTTTCTGACACTGGGCTACATTGCAACCCAAAATCCTTTGGTAATCTTCAGATTTCATGATGCCTTGTGCATAGTTAAGGCACTGCCAGAGGCTCAACGTCGGCAGTCACTTAAAGCCCCTGCATACCCCTGATATTATCATTTCATCTTCAACTTGCTTATCCATTCACAATAACAGTAATTTTTAACAGGGGTGCCCAAACTTTTACATGCCACTGTATGTTGCCAACCTAAATGTTGATTACTATGATATGCCAAGTAATAACATTGCTGGGGCATCATTTCTTATAACTTTGTACTGGTTGTTCCTTTGTTGTTTCTAAAAAAAAGTCTTGAAAACATTGGCAACTGTTAATCCATTCCTCTATTCCAAAAGCTGCATATCTACTCAGTCTGGCTCTATCAGCACTGACTGTACAATGTCAGCCTGTGTAGTTGAAGCTCTGAGCACTTTTTTCTTCATAGACGAGCTGTTCTCTATAGAGCCTGGAATGCCTTTCTACTACTCTACAATCTGTTGCTCTCTCTTTCTACTCTCCCTCAATATTGTCTCCACATTCTCCTTTCTATATACTCTCTCTCCACACTCTGCTTCTCTCCATATTCTCTCTCCTGTATTTCCATATTCTCTCTTTCTATACTCTCTCCATAATCTCCCTCTTTCCATATTTTCTCTTTCTATACTCTCTCCATACTCTCCCTCTTTCCATATTCTCTCTATACTCTCTCTCCATACTCTCCCTCTTTCCATATTCTCTCTTTCTATACTCTCTCTCCATACTCTCCCTCTTTCCATATTCTCTCTATACTCTCTCTCCATACTCTCCCTCTTTCCATATTCTCTCTTTCTATACTCTCTCCATACTCTCCCTCTTTCCATATTCTCTCTATACTCTCTCTCCATACTCTCCCTCTTTCCATATTCTCTCTTTCTATACTCTCTCTCCATACTCTCCCTTTCTATACTCTCTCTCCATACTCTCCCTCTTTCCATATTCTCTCTTTCTATACTCTCTCCATACTCTCCCTCTTTCCATATTCTTTCTATACTCTCTCCATACTCTTTTCATTTTCTGTCTTTCTAGATTCTCCCTCCATATTCTCTCTCCATTATCTCTCTCCATACTCATATGTCTCTGCTCTCTCTCTAGTTTTCTACAATACACTCCCTATCCATTCTCTTTCTCTCCACATTCTCTCTCCATACTCTCTCTCCACATATTTTCTCTATAAATATTGTGATGTACCAACTAAGGGTATCACGAGAGACAGGTATGTATCGCACAGACAGAGGTCTGCTGTGATCTAAATCCAGGATCATTGGGTCTTGTTGTCCCACAAACCTGTTTAGTTGATTAGGGCTGGATTTAAGGGTTAACCAGAAAGTGATGGGTGGGTCTGGTTAACCACAAACCTCCCAGGGGGTGTGTTGCTGTGAAGTCAGAAAGGTCCTATATGCTTCCTGGTTGCACCACATGAGGGGAGAGAAAAGGCCATCTGTGAGTCTGGAGTTGGGTGTGGAGTTCCTGGAAGTCCAGGAAGCTACTGAGGGTTTTGACTAGGGACAGGCCCAATATAAAACCAGACTGTGAAGCCTGCAAAGCTGTTAAGCAGGTAACCCAGAGCATGGGAAATTGTGTGCACTGACGGGTGTCAGTAATGGAAATGTGCGGATATAGTGGTTTATGATTGTGTAATAAACCAGAAATGGACGTCTTTGGATGAAGAAACGGTTGCCGTATATTCAAATATCGCTGCCAAGTGACTGTACCCCAACCCGCTTAGTGATCGCTAAGTCACAATATTCTCTCCATACTCATACTCTCACTGTTCTCTCTCTAGCTTTCTCTAATACACTCTCTATCCATACTCTCTCTCCACATTCTCTCTCTCCAAACTCTCCACATATTCTCTCTCCGTACCCATACTCTCACTGCTCTCTCTAGTTTTCTCTAATACACTCTATATCCATGCTCTCTCTCTCCACATATTCTCTCTCTCCGTACTCATACTCTCACTGCTCTTTCTTTAGTTTTCTCTAATACACTCCCTATTCATACTCTGTTTCTCCACGTTCCCTCTTTTTTTCCTTCCTCTACTTCCTCTCTCTCATGTAGATTGTAAGCACATACGGACAGACACCTCTCACCTTTTATCTCAGATTGTGAACCCCTGTGAAAAATGATGGCACTATATCAAAAGAATATTTTTATTTTTAAACCAAACTGAATATCGGAAATATTGCTCAGAAGTCTGGACAACATTAACCTCGAACACCTCATTCTGACCTTTCAAGCAGGTACAAACTTATTTCCCATCTCTAATTAATGAGTGCCTTTTTATTATTAACTGAATGAGTCCAAGATGTGAAATTACTCCGCTTGTAATGTTAGCGGCAATGGTTTGTTTTCCATCTTGCCATATAAATAATGAGCAGCTTTAACTTTCGCTAAGCCACAAAACATCAGGGCGTACCGTCATGTTCACCTCAACTTCACCTCGCCTTCTAGTGATATATCATCATTTTAAAGAGCGGCAACAGGAGTCATTAGGATACCGGGGAGTCAGCATGTAGGTGCAGGACTGTTTTCTAACACTTACAACATCTAATTGGCCTCTTCAGAACCTTAGTATGATCTTTTGTTTGCATTAATAAGCTATGGGGACCAACAAAGAACTTATTTGGCTTATTTTTGGCTCTTATCTTTTTTTACACACACACACATATATATATATATATATATTTTTTTTTCTTTAATTTTTTTATTTTTTTTTAAAGCCTGTATCTTGTAAAATTTAATACAACTTTTACTTCACTCAGATTTTCAACAAGCAGGAGAAATACAGAGAAAAAAATATTAACTACTTCCTTTACGATTGCTAATATATAATTTTTACACGAGCCAATAAGAGTTGCTTGTAATACAGTGACAAAAAAAATATTATTTTTTAAGTAAGTTTTTTTTTGTACAAAAGTGGTAAAGTAGTAAAAAGAAAACTGTACTGTGCAAAAGCCTGTCTGTGTCAAACTAAGAAAGCTTTAAAAACTAGACGTGGTAATAGTTTATTTTTTATCAGTTAGCAGAAAGGAAAGTGTATGAACAAAAGAAAAATGCAATTAATATTCATATTCGGTGTGACCACCCTTTGTCTTCTAAACAGCACCGATTCTGCTAAGATTCATTTGCGCAAAGCTAGGGATTTTGTAGGATTATAGTCAGGCGTATGAGTAACCGATTACACCAATCAGGTGATAATGATCATTATTCATATGTAGGTTGAAGTAAACACTGTGTCATGGTGTCTACATTGACCGTGGCCAAGGAACGCTGTAACAGCTTTGCCGTGCTATGGGATCTGGAGTGTCCTGAACTCTCAGTTTTGTGAATGACAGTCCAGTTATCCAATCTTATGCTGGCGCATGCTGGATTGTCAACAGTCTTGATTGACAGCCTTGTTGCTCAAGCTGGTTTAGTGTGCGGGCATTTCCTCAGGTGCCTCCCATCCCTAAATCATTTGCAAGGAATTTACTTAGCCATCTGCTACTAGTTTGTGTTAGTTGTAGATTTGCTAGAGGTAGGTATGTTTGCTTGCTCTGTGTTTGACTCTGACCTTGCTGATGACCCTGGATTTTGCAGTGCATAGTCTTTTGGATTTCCCTTTTTGACGTATCCCTCTGGCATTTGACCCCGGACTGCTACCTGACCCCGCTTTTGTATCACCCCTCTGTACTACGAGGCCTTCTGGTATCTGGCCTTGGACCTCCTGACTACCCTGTGTTGACCGTGAGTAGTGACTTGGCATCATACACAGTCATTAACTGAAGGGAAATGTTACCCCTGGGAACCCAGTCAGTGGCCTCTCACTTAACCAAACCAGATCTCACACTTTGCACTGATGAGGGGCAGCACCCCAAAACACTGTATGCAAATTGAGATTCTGGCTTTGCTTTTATCCTAAGTCATGTGGCAAGGCTCGTTAAAGGGTCGATATTGACTTTTAGGATTTTTACTTCCAATAGGTGTCACTAGAGTTCAAGTCGTCTTGCTCTCTGAAAAGGCAATTTGCATATTTAATTTCCTAGAGGAGCTTTGCAAGGCTTAAGGTACTGTCACACTTAGCGATGTACCAGCGATCCCGACCAGCGATATGACGCGGTCAGGATCGCTGGTACATCGCTAAGTGGTCGCTAGAGAAGCTGCCACACAGGCAGATCTCACCAGCGACATCGCAGGGGTCGGGGGTCGCTACTTACCTGTCAGACGAGGCGATCCTGACGTCCTCCCGCCCGCGTCCACGCGTCGCTCGTCGTCACAGCAGGAAGCTGACGACGAGAAACGGCCCAGGAAGTTCTCACGCGATCAGTGATAACCAGCGGGGGAGCGGTCGGAGGTAAGTATCAGACATAGCGATATCGCTAGCGATATCGCTATAACATCACAAAAAACAGTGACATTATAGCGATATTGCTAGCGATATCACTTAGTGTGACAGGCCCTTTACAGTCACCTCACATTGGCCGGCCAGGCTTGGCATGTCACTCTCCACAAGGGAAAATATTACTCCTTGGATCTCGGTCAGAAGCCTCTCACCTAGCAAAACCAGGTCTCTCACTTTGTACCGATGAAGGACAGCACCTCTGAAACAATGTCTTCAAATTGAAATTCTGGTTTAGCTTTTATCCTAAGTCATGTAACAATTATTATTAAAGGGTCAATATTGACTTTTAGGATTCCGGCTTCCAGTAGGTGGCAGTAGAGTTCTAGTCATCTTCATCTCTGAAGAGTCAATTTGCATATTAAACTTAAGGGCCTGTCACACTAAGCGATATCTCTAGCAATATCGCTATAACTTGTGACGTTATAGCGATATTGCTAGCAATATCGCTGTGTGTGATACTTACCTACGACCCGCTCCCCCACTGGTTATCGCTGATCACGCGAGAACAGGCTGGACCGTTTGTCGTCGTCAGCTTCCTGCGGCGCTTCTTGTGGAGAGACGAGCGACGAGCGTGGAGCCGGGCGGGAGGACGCAGGATCGCCTAGTGTGACAGGTAAGTAGTGACCCCCGTCCCCAGCGATGTCGCTGGGAGATCTGCCTGTGTGGCAGATCACTAGCGACCACTTAGCGATGCACCAGAGATCCTGACCGCGTCATATCGCTGGTCGGGATTGCTGGTGCATCGCTAAGTGTGACAGTACCTTTAAACTGCTGTGTAGGAGACTTAAAATGAGTAAGCAATTGTCAAACTCTGCTACAAAGGTGAGGTTGTGGAAAACAGTTTTACATCACAAATCATACACTGTGGCAAGACTGAATATAGAAATAAAACACAAGGTACTTATACTGCATCAGCAAGGTCTCTCCCAGGCAAATATTTCAAAGTAGTCAAAAGTGTACATAGTTACTTGCATAGTTACATAGTTACATAGGTTTAAAAAAGACCTAGACCCATTTTTATAATTATTCAAACTTTTTTCATGATTTTTACTTTGTCCCACTATGAGACTATCATTTTTTGCAGGCTGATCACTTCTGGCTGATCGCTGCTCATTTCCATGCTGTAGAAACTGTCAGCTCTGCACTGACAGAGAAGCTTGCTGATCATGCGCTGCTTATGATCAGCATGCTTCTTAGCTCTGGTGACCCAGATATCATCATGACGGGTCACCATGGCAACGATTGAGACCTCACGCTGTGGGGTCTCCGATCCAACGGCAAACTGTTATGAATGAGTCACCGAGGAGGAAAAACAAAAACAAGCTAAGCCCCAGAAAACCAGAGAGGTTGGTAACTAAGCGGATTGCAGACCCCTGATCCTATCCACACAACTAGCAGTAGCCGTGGAGCATACCTACGATGATCCTAGACGCCTCGTCACAGCCGGAGAACTAAATAAGCCTAAAGCAAGAAAAGGGGAAATCTAAACTGCCCCAGAGCAGACCCCAAAGCAATAGACAGCCCCCAAACATGTATTGTCTGTGAGACAAGATGAAAACACAAACACAGATAGAAAAATAGGCTGAGCAAACGATGGGGCCCACACTAACTAGAAAGGACAGGAAAGGAAAGATGCTGTCTGCAATCACGCACAAAACCCTGCCAAAAAATGTCCAACACTTTCTGATAACAAAAACCCTGAAGTCGCTAGACTTCAATTCCCTATATCAGCACTCTGGTAAATTCTGAAGACAGAGCAAAAAGAGACCAATCTGATCAGGGACAAAAAGCAAACTGGCATAAACAGAGACATAAGAATGGAAATTCAGCACAGCCCCAGCAGGGGCTGGCTGACCATAAAAACTGAGTAAACCAGATCAAATCTCATGTGAAAAAATAGCAGAGCACACTTAGCTTGAGAAGGCAGGAACAGAACTGGAAACCAGAACCTCAGGGCAGGAAAAAATCACCAGCACAAAATTAGGGAGTCGGCTGTCTTAAATCCAGTCAGAGACTCCTGATGTCCACTCACAGTCCTTCTCCTCAGGTGGCAGGTCTCTGCCATTTAGACCAGCTTCATTACCTGCTGTCCCCACCAGAGGGAGCCCGGATGGAGAACTCACGACTCCTCTGTCAACACAGCCAGCTCCACCACCCTCACCAGAAGCCAGAGGTAAACCAGAAAATGAGTTCACAACAGTACCCCCCCTTTAGGAGGGGTCACCGAACCCTCATCCATGCCACCAGGCCGATCAGGATGGGCCCGGTGAAAAGCACGAACCAATCTATCGGCATGAATGTCAGAGGCAGAGACCCAAGAATTGTCCTCCTGGCCATAACCCTTCCACTTGACCAAATACTGGAGTCTCCGTCTAGCCAGACGAGAATCCAGTATTTTCTCTACCTCATATTCCATATTACCTTCAACCAGCACAGGGTCAGGAGGTGCCGCCATAGGAACCACTGGCTCAACAAACCTCTTCAACTGAGACTTATGAAACATGTTATGGATCTTAAACGTAACTGGAAGAGCCAATCGAAAAGAAACCGGGTTAAGAATCTCCAAAATCCTATAAGGCCCAATAAATCTTGGCTTGAACTTTGGAGACGCAACCGAGATATTTTTTGACGACAACCAAACCATATCACCCACTTTAAACCGGGGACCAATGGTCCTATGCCGGTTGGAAAACCGCTGGGCCTTTTCTTGAGAGAGGGACAACTTATCCACCACTTGGTCCCAAATCTGCTGCATTCTCTCTACCACAGTGTCAACACCTGGGCAGGCTGAAGATTCCACTTGCCCTGAAGAAAATCGAGGATGAAACCCAAAGTTACAGAAAAAGGGCGACATCAATGTGGCAGAACTAGCTCTATTATTCAGGGCGAATTCGGCCAAGGGCAAAAATGAGACCCAATCATCCTGATCAGTAGATATAAAACATCTCAAATAGGACTCCAACGTCTGGTTTGTTCTCTCAGTCTGCCCATTGGTTTGTGGGTGAAACGCAGAGGAGAAGGATAACTGAATTCCCAGCTTGGAACAAAAGGCTTTCCAAAATCTGGAGACGAACTGGACTCCTCTGTCCGACACAATGTTCTCAGGAATCCCATGCAACCGAACCACCTGTTGTAAAAACAAGGGCACCAACTCTGAGGAAGATGGCAGCTTTGGGAGTGGTACAAGATGGACCATCTTAGAAAATCTATCACAAATCACCCAGATAACAGTCATTCTCTGAGAGACAGGAAGATCAGAAATAAAATCCATTGAGATATGGGTCCATGGCCTCTTGGGCACCAGCAAGGGCATCAACAACCCACTAGAACGAGAACAGGGTTTAGACCGGGAACAAGTCCCACAAGACTGCACAAAATTCCTGACGTCACGAGATAAGGTGGGCCACCAAAAAGACCAACTCACCAAATCTCTGGTACCAGAAATACCTGGATGACCAGCCAATGCAGAGCAATGAACTTCAGATATCACTCTCTTCCTCCACTGGTCAGGAACATACAATTTTCCCATAGAACAACACTCAGGTTTGTCCTCCTGAAATTCTTCCAGGGCACGCCTCAAATCAAGCGAGATGGCAGAAAGAACTACCCCCCCACCTAGGATGGTAGTAGGTTTGGTCACAATAGGAGAATCAGCAAAGAAACTCCTAGAAAGGGCGTCTGCCTTAACATTCTTAGTGCCCGGAAGAAAGGAGACTACAAAATCAAAACGCGTGAAAAACAAGGCCCACCTAGCCTGTCTAGGATTCAAGCGTTTGGCCGACTCCAGGTAAATCAAATTCTTGTGGTCAGTGAGGACCACAACTTGATGTCTAGCTCCCTCCAACCAATGTCTCCACTCCTCGAATGCCCACTTCATGGCCAACAATTCCCGATTCCCCACATCATAGTTGCATTCAGATGGGGAGAACTTTCGGGAAAAGAAGGCACAGGGATTCATTTAGAAGTCACCGGATCTTTTTGGGACAAAACAGCTCCTGCACCAATCTCCGAAGCATCTACCTCTACCTGAAATGGAAGTGAGACATCAGGTTGCCGTAAAACTGGAGCAGAAGTGAACCTCCGCTTCAGCTCCTGAAATGCCAAAACAGCCTCTGGAGACCAATTCAGCAAATCAGCGCCCTTCTTGGTCAGATCAGTCAGTGGTTTGGCAATACCAGAAAAATTAGCCATAAATTTATGATAAAAATTAGCAAAACCCAAAATCTTCTGGAGAGCCTTCAAAGAAGTGGGCTGAACCCTATCATAAATGGCCTGTACCTTGGCCAGGTCCATTTCAACAGCTGACGGAGACAAAATAAATCCCAAAAATGAAATCCTCTGTACACCAAAAAGGCATTTCGATCCCTTAGCATACAGGGAATTCTCCCTCAAAATCCGGAACACAGTCCGAACATGTTCCACATGAGAATCCCAATCACTGGAAAAGATCAGAATATCATCCAAATAGATGATCAAAAACTTATCCACAAAGTCCCGGAAAATATCATTCATGAAGGATTGGAAGACAGAAGTGGCATTAGTGAGCCCAAAAGGCATCACCAGGTTCTCAAAATGTCCCTCCGGAGTATTAAACGCCGTCTTCCATTCATCTCCATGCTTGATGCGAATAAGATTATACGCCCCCCTGAGGTCAAGCTTAGTAAACCAGCAGGCACCTTTAACTCTGGAGAATAAATCAGAAATCAAGGGTAACGGATACTGATATTTAACCGTAATCTTGTTAAGGGAACGATAGTCAATACAAGGCCTTAATGAACCATCTTTCTTAGCCACGAAAAAAAAAACAGCACCTAAGGGTGACGAGGATGGTCTAATATGACCCTTCTCCAACGACTCCTTAATATAAGATCGCATAGCCTCGTGTTCAGGTACAGATAAGTTGAAAAGCCGACCCTTGGGAAATTTACACCCAGGCCTCAACTCAATTGCACAGTCATAACTCCTATGAGGAGGCAGGGACACAGACTTACTCTCACTAAATACATCATAAAAATCAGCCAAATAGTCAGGAACATCATGAGACTGGGAAGAGGTGGAGAAAACAGGAGTGTCACCAAGAACACACTGACAGCCCCTACCCACCACAGACACAGATTTCCAATCTAAAACTGGATTATGGATTTGCAACCAGGGGAAACCCAGAACAATAGTATCATGCAAATTATGCAGTACCAAAAATCTACAATTTTCTTGGTGGTCTGGGGCGACCCGCATTATCACCTGGGTCCAAAACTGAGGTTTATTCTCCGCCAAAGGAGTAGCATCAATACCCCTCAAAGGAATAGGCGTCCGCAGAGGTATCATGGGAAAACCACAACGTTTAGCAAAGTCCAAATCCATAAGATTCAAAGCCGCTCCTGAATCCACAAAAGCCTTGGCGGAAAATGTGGATAAGGAGCAGATCAGAGTAATTGCCAAAAGAAACTTAGGCTGTACATCACCCACAGCAAATGTGTGTGCAAAACGTTTCTCTCGTTTAGGGCAGACAGAAATAATATGAGAGGCATCTCCACAGAAAAAACACAGCTTATTGCGCCTTCTATACTCCTGACGTTGCACCCTAGACAAAACTCTATCACATTGCATAGGATCAGACATTTGTTGAAAAGGTAGCAACACCTCTCGTGTAGTTTTACGTTCACGTAAACGCCGATAAACTTGAATGGCTAATGACATAGAATCGTCAAGACCAGAGGGAACAGGAAATCCCACCATAATATCTTTCATGGTTTCTGATAAACCCTTGCGAAAGAGAGCTGCCAAGGCACCATCATTCCATGTAAGGACCGCCCACTTTTGGAATTTTTGACAGTATAACTCTGCAGAATCCTGACCCTGGTTCAATGCCAATAGGGCTTTCTCAGCTTGATCAATAGCACTAGGTTCATCATACAACAACCCCAAGGCTTGAAAAAATGCATCCACATTAGTCAGAATACGATTTTCAGGTGTCAAAGAAGACGCCCAATCCTGGGGATCGCCGCGCAGCAAGGAAATGACAATTTTAACCTGCTGCGCAGAGCTCCCCGATGAGTTAGGCTTCAAGGCAAGAAATAATTTACAATTATTCTTAAAATTCTAAAATTTAGACTGATCCCCAGAAAACACATCAGGAGTAGGGATTTTTGGTTCAACAGCATGTGATTGAGCGAGATAGGCGGAAATTCCCCGCACTTCAGCAGCGAGCTGCTCCACACGATCAGACAATTGCTTAATCTCCATTAAGGAAAAAATCCTCCTACGGCCCCAGAGAAAAAGAGGAAAAAATACATATAAAAAAAAAATTCTGACACTTTTTTTTTTTACAATTTTTTTTTCCTGCTTTTGAGTACCCTAGAATCTGCAGTATGGCTGGTGATTCTGTTATGAATGAGTCACCGAGGAGGAAAAACAAAAACAAGCTAAGCCCCAGAAAACCAGAGAGGTTGGTAACTAAGTGGATTGCAGACCCCTGATCCTATCCACACAACTAGCAGTAGCCGTGGAGCATACCTACGATGATCCTAGACGCCTCGTCACACCCAGAGAACTAAATAAGCCTAAAGCAAGAAAAGGGGAAATCTAAACTGCCCCAGAGCAGACCCCAAAGCAATAGACAGCCCCCAAACATGTATTGTCGGTGAGACAAGATGAAAACACAAACACAGATAGAAAAATAGGCTGAGAAAAAAACCCTGAAGTCGCTAGACTTCAATTCCCTATATCAGCACTCTGGTAAATTCTGAAGACAGAGCAAAAAGAGACCAATCTGATCAGGGACAAAAAGCAAACTGGCATAAACAAAGACATAAGAATGGAAATTCAGCACAGCCCCAGCAGGCGCTGGCTGACCACAAAAACTGAGTAAATCAGACAAAATCTCATGTGAAAAAATAGCAGCGCACACTTAGCTTGAGAAGGCAGGAACAGAACTGGAAACCAGAACCTTAGGGCAGGAAAAAATCACCAGCACAAAATTAGGGAGTCGGCTGTCTTATATCCAGTCAGAGACTCCTGATGTCCACTCACAGTCCTCCTCCTCAGGTGGCAGGTCTCTGCCATTTAGATCAGCTTCATTACCTGCTGTCCCCACCAAAGGGAGCCCGGATGGAGAACTCACGACTCCTCTGTCAACACAACCAGCTCCACCACCCTCACCAAAAGCCAGAGGTAAACCAGAAAATGAATTCACAACAGCAAACCTCTGCTGGCTCCCGGAATGCTGCGATCGCCTTCAATCGCAGCATTTTGGGGTTTAAAGTGCCAGGAGCAGAGTGTGACCTCTCCTGGCACTTAGTGCTGGGTGCCATCTGTTGTGCAAGCAATAAAAAGCACAAAACACATAAAACTAGAAGACCATCCAAACCACCCAAAAAACACCCAGTTTTAATTACACTTTGCAAAATCTGTACTTAAGAAAGGATGCTTCTAAATTGTTATATTACGGAGAACACAATAATTCGCGAAAACAGATATGTAAAGAGAAATCATGGGGAGTTGATTTTTTTTCTACTGAATTAATATTTTCTCAAACTTACTAATCTTTTAATCTAAAATTCAAGCGCTATTAAGCCAAATGCAATTAACGCAGGGATTTGCTCTCTATCTCGTAATCATCCAATTTATTGCCATCTAGTTCATAGTCAAATTCATTTTTCTTTAAAAAGAACTCCTAATCACTTTGCTAAATATCTGTAGTAACAAAATAGAAATGAAATCCCTTTGTCTGGATTAGATCCCAGCATCTCAGGTAGCAATTTCCGGTAACCCGCCGTGCCGGGGACCTAATTAAGAAGGTACAGTAAACAAATTGAAAATGTCTTGAAAGCAGATGCAGACTTCTATTTACCTTGTGAGATCCGGTGCCTGAATCTGTAATTGGGAAAGATGCCTTTCTCCCCAACTCAGCGTAACATCAGTGTTTGTATAAGATTTATCGGGGACTTAAAGCGTCAGCTGCTTCATACGATACTTCCCGAGCGAATAGAAGGCTAATTATATTCAGAAGTAAAAATGGGATTAAAATGATCCACAGAATAATCATTTACATTCAGGTATGGAGGTTATGTCATCAGAGGCTCATGTCGAGTAGAATGTATCTATCACAACCTCAGACATTGGTCTGGTTTATAACATTGTCCTCCTAAGTATTCAGCATTGTAGAGGTGTAGCCCTAACTCTGTATCTAAATAAAAATGCTTTTGATAGGTCATATTGTGCATGTCTGAAAAAGACAAATATTGCCAAGACAGAGGCCAGAGAGAGTCTCCATTGGCTTTATTGAAGGGAATGGCTCCATCTGGGCTCTGTTGAGGTTTCAGTCGGAATCCTGGTTTTTGAGGATTCCGAAAGAAATTCCAATATGGTGCACTGTATTAGTGTGAGCCTACCCTAAGATCCTGTTCCTTTTGTCTACTAGTTTAAACTTGTCAACATTTGTTCAGGACAATCCTTTTTATTAATGTCAGTCACCCCAGTGCTGCTGATAAAACGTCCAACCAGCTTATAAGCAGGTGCTGGTGGGCAAACAAGCAAAGTCAATGATGGAATTTTAAAAGTAAATAATGCCATTGAATTAAATGGCAAAATTATGTGTGCTGCTACATAACACTGTGTTACTACAAACTTCTGATTCATTCTGCTCCACATGTGGGTGTTTGTTACAATATTGCTGAAGAACTACTGGAATCCAGTGGCCGGAGGAACACGAGCAAGAAAAAGCAGGCAGTAGCATTTCTTGGAAGTAGCAGTAGGAGTTATAGCAACAATCCATAGAAAAGAGGGAACAGTCTGGGTAAGATAATACTCAGAACAAGGAGCTGGAGACTGAACTAGACTAAACAGCTAACTGTTTAGTTAGCTATTTAAATGAGGTCTGTCTGGTCCGATGGGCGGCGTTTTGGATCTTTGCCGCCTCCCCATCCTTGTACGCCATCCGCAGTTTTTTCATGAATAGGAGTGGGTGTCCGCCACTTTTTGCGCGTGCGCTAAGCATTCTGAAAAGCCGAAAAGCCTTACTGCGCATGCACCAGTTAACTAGGCCCCAGAACACAGCAAAATACTTCCGGGGCTTAGTTAACCGGCGCATGCGCAGTAAGGCTTTTCGGCTTTGCCTGCAGTTGGGCAAAGCATACTGTGCGTACACGAGCCAAGAATGCTTAACACATGCGCGAAAGATGGTGGACACCTACTCCAATTCATGAAAAAACTGCGGACGGCAGCCAAGGATGGGGAGGCGGCAAAGATCCGAATCACCACCCATCGGACTGGACAGACCTCATTTAAATAGCCCGCCAAAACCAGGTGAAAGATTCCCTTTAAATAGGCCCAAAGAGGAAACAAGATGGATTCCAGAGGTTCAGAATCTGCCATCTTAGTAAAGCACAATTTCAGTACACAACAGTGCCTCCAGTGGTAAGAAGTGTAATTGCAGCACAATTATCAAGGTGAACAATAGTAGCCACTAGAGTTGAGCGAAACGGGTCGAATAATTTCAAAAGTCGCCGACTTTTGGCAAAGTCGGGTTTCATGAAACGAAACCCGACCCTAGGATGAGGTCGGCCACGAGGTCGGCAACTTACGCGCCAAAGTCGCGTTTCAAAAGTTTGTTTTGCGCTCTTTTTCAGCCAATCAGGATCCACGGACACTGTGGGCAACGTGATGACATAGGCAGGGGTCACCACCATCTTTCCGAAGGGCATGCAAGTGATTGACTTGCTTTGGTGGGCGTCACAGGGGGTATAAAAGGGCGTGCACGCCGACCGCCATCTTACGTCTGCCGATCTCAGTATAGGGAGAGGTTGCTGCTGATTCTGTAGGGAGAGCGCTAGGCAGGGAAGAAGACAAAAAAACTGCTTCTGCTGCTAGCGATTTGGCCTGCACAACACACCAGTCACTGTGTGTGCAGTGCAAGGGGAGGCTATATAGTGGTGTATCAGTGGTGTTGGTTGTTGGGCTGCCTTCTAAGGCTTCCTGACATTCCTGCATTGCTGTTTACCCACTGCTCCGCAAACTGCTTTTTTAAAAGCAATCCCAATTTTTTTTTTTTGTCCTGCTGAGAAGAAAAAAAAACTGCTTCTGCTGCTAGCGATTTGGCCTGTACAACACACCAGTCACTGTGTGTGCAGTGCAAGGGGAGGCTATATAGTGGTGTATCAGTGGTGTTGGTTGTTGGGCTGCCTTCTAAGGCTTCCTGACATTCCTGCATTGCTGTTTACCCACTGCTCCGCAAACTGCTTTTTTAAAAGCAATCCCAATTTTTTTTTTTTTGTCCTGCTGAGAAGAAAAAAAAACTGCTTCTGCTGCTAGCGATTTGGCCTGCACAACACACCAGTCACTGTGTGTGCAGTGCAAGGAGAGGCTATATTGTGGTGTATCAGTGGTGTTGGTTGTTGGGCTGCCTTTTAAGGCTTCCTGACAGGCTGGCATTGCTGTTTACCCACTGCTCTGCAAACTGCTTTTTTAAAAGCAATCCAATCTCCCTTATCCTCTAGTCACTTTTGTCACAGCTGTGCCATCGAGCCTGTGACATAGCACTCAGATATCAGTGGGCCTCACACAATCCAAAAGTGTCCAGTGTCCACAAGTGTCTGCAGAAATTCAAAATCTCCCTTATCCTCTCGTCACTTTTGTCACAGCTGTGCCATCAAGCCTGTGACATAGCGCTCAGATATCAGTGGCCCTCACACAATCCAAAAGTGTCCAGTGTCCACAAGTGTGTGCAGAAATTCAAAATCTCCCTTATCCTCTAGTCACTTTGGTCACAGCTGTGCCATCGAGCCTGTCACATAGCGCTCAGATATTCATTGGGTCTCACACAATCCAAAAGTGTCCAGTGTCCACTAGTGTGTGCAGAAATTCAAAATCTCCCTTATCCTCTCGTCACTTTTGTCACAGCTGTGCCATCGAGCCTGTGACATAGCGCTCAGATATCAGTGGCCCTCACACAATCCAAAAGTGTCCAGTGTCCACAAGTGTCTGCAGAAATTCAAAATCTCCCTTATCCTCTCGTCACTTTTGTCACAGCTGTGCCATTGAGCCTGTGACATAGCGCTCAGATATCAGTGGGCCTCACACAATCCAAAAGTGTCCAGTGTCCACAAGTGTCTGCAGAAATTCAAAATCTCCCTTATCCTCTCGTCACTTTTGTCACAGCTGTGCCATCGAGCCTGTGACATAGCGCTCAGATATCAGTGGCCCTCACACAATCCAAAAGTGTCCAGTGTCCACAATTGTCTGCAGAAATTCAAAATCTCCCTTATCCTCTCGTCACTTTTGTCACAGCTGTGCCATCGAGCCTGTGACATAGCGCTCAGATATCAGTGGGCCTCACACAATCCAAAAGTGTCCAGTGTCCACAAGTGTCTGCAGAAATTCAAAATCTCCCCTGTCCTATAGACACCTTGTACCTTGTTTTACATTACTATATAGTTTGTTGGATTTTGTCTACATTTCTACCAAAAATGAGGAAGGCTGGTGGAAGAGGCCGTGGAATTGGGCGGGGGTTGGCAGCTGGTAATGATGGTGTTGGTGGTGGATCTGATGGTAGTGGCAAGAGCAAAATAGGACCGAATGCAGGAGGTGTTGAGCCTGCGTCATCGTCTGGCTACATAAGGCCTCGAACGCTTAGTTTTCTAGGAGTTGGCAAACCGCTTTTAAAGCCAGAGCATCAGGAAAAAGTTTTGTCTTACATTGCTGACTCAGCCTCCAGCTCTATCGCCTCCTCTTCTTCAGTTGTAAAAAGTAAAAGCACTGAGTCGTCATTGGAGGCTCATGTTCATGAACCACACCTTTCCTTGTGTCCTTCACCCCAACCAAGATTGAAGAATGACGCAGGCCATACTACTGATTACTCCATGGAGCTGTTTTCACATACCATGCCTGGATTATCAAGTCAAATGGTGAATTACCCAGGCCAAGATGAATCTGACATGGAGTGCACTGATGCACAGCCGCTGATGGATAATTCTGCTGGTACATTCACTCAGAGCACTACATTGTCCTCGCAGTGTACAGAGCCAGATTCTGACCCTGATGAGACTCAGGTGCCCCTTCCCGCACACTATACCACCATACACGGTGACACAGAGGAAGGTGCACATGACATAGAAGAGGAGGTGATGGATGACCCAGTTGTTGACCCAGATTGGCATCCATTGGGGGAAGAGGGTGCTGCTTCCAATAGCTCAGATGAGGAGCATCCACAGCAGACATCGACATCGCAACAGCTGTTATCTGGCAGGCCCGGAGCACTCCAAAGACAGGTTCCAAACATCAAAAGAGTTGCTGGACAGCTTGTCCAGAGGGTCAAAAGATCACAGCGTGCTAGGCCGCAAAATGTCTGCCAAAGTAGGAAGAGTGCAGTGTGGCACTTTTTTGACCAAAATCCTCATGATCAGGCCAAGGTTATCTGTAAGAAGTGCGCAAAGACCTTTAGCCGAGGGAAAAATCTGAAAAATTTGAATACCAGTTGCATGCTTAGACATTTAACCAGCATGCACTTGCAAGCGTGGACACAACACCAAACCTCAAGTGCCACATGTGCAACTGATCACAACGAAGGTAGTCAGCAACGCTACATTGTTTCCCCCACTGTAAGCCCACCGGTTAGCACAGCAGCAAATGTTGAGGTGTCGTTGCAAGGCCACAGCAGTCAGGGAATCCCACTGTTATATCAACGAAAGACTGATTCTAGGCCATCAGAAAGAACACCATCTCCATCACCATCATCAACCCTCTCTCAGTCCGCCCTGTCCACCGCTACTTCCACCATATGCAGCTCTCAAGTCCAGCTCACCCTCCCAGACACTATGAGTAGGTCAAGAAAGTACTCAGTCTCTCATCCGCGTACACTGGGTTTGAACGCCCACATTGCCAAACTAATCTCGTTTGAGATGATGCCCTTTCGGTTGGTGGAAAGCACAGCAGGCTGTGTTGCAGATGATGTGTTTGGGCAACAGACACACCGCCGAGGTGCTGGCCGAGTACTTGAAGCGACAAACTGAGTCATGGCTGGGCAGTGTACATCTTGAGGCAGGCAAGGTAGTTAGTGATAACGGCCGTAATTTTGTGGCAGCCATAGCCCTTTCAAAACTCAGCCATATACCTTGCTTGGCTCATACCTTGAACCTGGTGGTGCAGTGCTTCCTCAAAAATTATCCGGAGTTAACAGCCCTGCTCCAGAGGTGCGAAGACTGTGCGCGCACATCCGCCGGTCGCCTGTACACTCCGTTCGTATGCAGAAGCTGCAGCGATTGCTCCACCTTCCCAACCACCGCCTCATTATCGACATTGCAACAAGGTGGAACTCCACCCTGCACATGGTGGAGCGGCTGTGCGAGCAGCGGCATGCCATAATGCATTTGTGGGAGGATACACGGCCAGGCACTTTGAGAACAGACATGGAGTTGACAGGGTCGAAGCTGAAAGACCTTTGTAAAGTCCTTCAGTGTTTTGAGGAATGCACACGGCTGGTAAGCGCAGACGACGCCATCCTAAGCATGAGCATCCCACTTATGCGTCTGCTCATGCAAACTTTGACGCACCTTAAGGAGCAGGCGTCTGCAGCCAATGTTGATGAGGAGGAAGAGGAGGAGGGAATCCTTGATGACATTCAGCCATTGTCTGCTCAGGGACCTCTCCTTGACGAGGTGGAGGAAGAAGAGGAGGAGGAGGAGGATGATGGGGATGATTACTTAGGGGAGGAGGATGCATCTCGTGGGGCAAGTGAAAATGTTGGCGTGGCAAGGTCTGGTACAGAGTTTGTGCGTGACTGGAGGGATGTGGATTTGCCAGAAAGTGCTCCTCCAACCAGCACTCACAGTGCATCATTGACACCGGGAACATTGGCCCACATGTCAGATTATGCCTTGCAGATCCTAAAAAGGGACCCACGCATTGCCAAAATGATGAACGATGACGACTACTGGTTGGCCAGCATCCTGGATCCACGCTATAAAGGCAAATTACAAAACATCATGCCACAGGAGAACCTTGACCTAATATTGGCTAATAAACAAGCAACTCTGGTAAATCGGTTGCTTGAGGCATTCCCAGCACACAGCAGCGGTGATGGTTCTCACACGAGCCGTACGGGCCGGGGGCAGCTTGGCAGAGGTGTTCGTGGTGCACACAGCAGAAGTGGCGTTGGAGACAGGGGTTTCATGACAATGTTGTGGACTGATTTTTCAAGTACCGCTCACACAACTGGTAATACTGCATCGATGGAAAGTGACAGGAGACAGCAGTTGTCAACTATGGTTACAAACTACTTTTCCTCCCATATCGATGTTCTCCCACACAGGTCATTCCCCTTTGACTATTGGGCCGCTAAACTGGACACCTGGCCTGAATTGGCACAATATGCCTTACAGGAGCTCGCTTGCCCAGCTGCAAGTGTGCTATCGGAAAGAGTCTTCAGTGCAGCTGGATCAATCCTGACAGAAAAAAGGACCCGTCTGTCAACCCAAAATGTGGATGATCTAACCTTCATTAAAATGAACCACGCATGGGTTTCCAAGGATTTTGTCCCACCTTCCCCTGATGACACATAGGGTGACAGAAAAATGGCTTGCTTTGGTCCACCTCTTCCTGGGACTTGACCTATTTCACCTTTTGCATCAGCTGAATGTCCAACATCAACATATGCCACTTTCTAAAACTCCCTAACTGTGCTGCCTCCCCCCCCATGGCCGGGGTCACCACCTAGCGCACGACACCGTGCGAGTGCCGTTGCCCTGGACAGGTGGGTAGGCCGACTCTTGGGCGCGGGCACTGGCACAGGGTCCTTCATAGTGCAATCAAGTGTCTCTGACGGTGGTGGTGCACACCTGCCGTCAGACACACTGCCGTACTATGAGGGGCCCAGTGCCAGTACCGACGCCCACGAGTGGGCCCCCCTTGTTTGGGCAGGGCCCCAGCATTTGCAATCTTTACCTCTCCCTGCTCCTCCGCTGTGTAGTCTGGGCCGTCAAATCCATACTGTGCCTGACACCGTCTGAGCCTGCCTCCTGATGTATAGACATATATTTTTAATGTGTACGCTATCCATACATGTTATCTGGGGATACGGTACCCTTTCTAACCTTTGTGCAATCACGTGCAATCCATACTGGGCCTAACACAGTCTGAGCCTGCCTCCTGATGTATAGACATATATTTTGAATGTGTACGCTATCCATACATGTTATCCGGGGAAACGGTACCCTTTCTAACCTTTGTGCAATCACGTGCAATCCATACTGGGCCTAACACCGTCTTCCTGCCTCCTGATGTATAGACATATATTTTGAATGTGTACGCTATCCATACATGTTATCTGGGGATACGGTACCCTTTCTAACCTTTGTGCAATCACGTGCAATCCATACTGGGCCTAACACCGTCTGAGCCTGCCTCCTGATGTATAGACATATATTTTGAATGTGTACGCTATCCATACATGTTATCCGGGGAAACGGTACCCTTTCTAACCTTTGTGCAATCACGTGCAATCCATACTGGGCCTAACACCGTCTGAGCCTGCCTCCTGATGTATAGACATATATTTTGAATGTGTACGCTATCCATACATGTTATCTGGGGATACGGTACCCTTTCTAACCTTTGTGCAATCACTTGCAAGCCATACTGGGCCTTACACCGTCTGAGCCTGCCTCCTGATGTATAGACATATATTTTGAATGTGTACGCTATCCATACATGTTATCCGGGGATACGGTACCCTTTCTAACCTTTGTGCAATCACGTGCAATCCATACTGGGCCTAACACCATTTGAGCCTGCCTCCTGATGTATAGACATATATTTTGAATGTGTACGCTATCCATACATGTTATCTGGGGATACGGTACCCTTTCTCACCTTTGTGCAATCACGTGTAATCCATACTGGGCGTGAGAACGGCTGGCGAGCTGTTAAGCAAGCTACAGCACCTGTGGTTTGCACACGTAAGTTTTTCATTTTTTCAGGAATGACGGTTAGGCCTAATTCCGGAACTGTGGTTGACCTGCACTTACTGGGAAATCATTGTTCGCGGGTAATAATTGTAATCAGTGATCCCCATCACTAACGTTGTTCAGCGGGTTATCTGCACCTGTAAGCGACAAACGCTGGCCTTTTCAGTGTAGCGCACATGCAGCCACGGACATGTAAGGGCATGACACACCAGTTATTGGCCAATCTCATGTGCCAGAGCCTCACGTGTCCCTCTAGTAAGCCGGACTCGGACCGCGGGGCATGATGGAGTCTCGTTCGTTAACGGAATTAAGCTTGCAATGTGTGCATCTGTTCTGTAGCTGGCATGGTTGAGGTTTCCCAGGTGGAGTCGAATTTAACCGTAGGCTCCACTCCTGGTGGTGCCCTTCTGGACATTCCTTTAAGGTTCAGCTTTGCAACCATACTGCCCACGTAAAACAAACACTTTGCCTTCATGAACGCTGTTTGGAGGGTCATGACTCGTGGGAATAACGCCGCCCAATCAGTTAACCTGCTAGAGAGATCGTTCGTTGCTCCCAAGCATGACATCACACTCCCTAGGAAGAAGGTAATGCCACTGTGGCGACCGTACTCCTGGGGGCGACACAAGTGCACTGATGCCCAGCCACTGCTCGATGAATCTGCTGGTACATTGACCCAGACCACTACATTCCCCTCGCACGCTACACGACCTGAATCTGACCCTGATGAAACTCAGGTTACCCTTCCCATATACAGTTCCATCTTACACGGTGACAAAGAGGAAGCTGCAGATGAAAGTGCAGGCTCGGCCCACCCGCCATCAGACACACCACCGTACTATCAGGGGCCCTGTGCCAGTGCCGTCACCAACGAGTGGGCCCCCCCTGCTTGCTCAGGATCACAGCACTTGCAAAGTTGAAAAACTGTGCAGTGAGATGGAAGATGGGGACGACGAGGAGTCCAGACAAGTACAGGGATTCCCTAGCGAGGAGACTTATTTGATTGTTTTCAATGTTGGGACAGCAATTTTTGGGGAGCACTATACTCTGGAGAATGATAGATGGGGCCCACCATACACTGGAACATTCCAAAGGTGGACATCAGACACTGGAGCAGCATTTACAGGGCCCATTATACACTAGAGCATTAGAAATGGGGCCCATTATGTTTGGAGCATTATTTGGGCCCATAAGACAGTGGAGCTTCATCCATGGGGACCAACATATACTGTAGCATTATGTGGAGCTCATCATATACTGTTTCAAACATTATATGGGACCAATGATTTTGTATGGAGAAATAGATGGGCCTCGTCATGAGATGTAAAAAGTGAGGTATTTTTCATTGTACTATACCGCTATTTCTCTGCCGTATCGGAGCATGATGAGTTGTGGTATGTGTTAAAGGGGCGCTCTTTCGCCCAGGGCACATGAAAACCTGGAGCCAGCCCTCCCCCCCCCCCACAACTTTAGCCAAATCACCCCCATTTTTCAGTGCGTAACTTGTATTATGAAGTTAATTAAGGTTGACAAGCTTAAGTAAGAAGAATTGATGCTTTTGGCATTCAAATGGGCACTGTAGGTGTGTTTCCTGTCCTCCTCTCACTGCCGACTTTTATTCCCCATTGACTTACATTGGGTTTCGTGTTTCGGGACGACCCCGACTTTTCCCTATAATCGGACGATCTTGCTCGACCCGACTTTTGGAAAAGTCGGGTTTCACGAAACGAAACGCGACCCTAAAAAAACAAAAGTCGCTCAACTCTAGTAGCCACTAGTGGTCAAAATGTAGAAGGACAACCGGAATCCTGACATTACTACGTCCTTTCAACAGCAGCCTCTCAACGATGCTTGACTTGGTTTATGTGGGTATTTTGGTGAAACTCTTAAAGCAGTCGAGGAGCATCGATATTTTCTACAGGTTCCCAAGAGTTATCTTCAGGGCCATACCCTTGCCACTTTATTAAGTATTGCAACCCGTTTCTGAATATTCGGGAGTCCAGGATCTTTTTAGCTGTGTAGTTCATGTCAATCCACTGCAGCAGCATCAGGAGGAGGTAGACGACGCCCCGCAAAAGGATTTGGAAATGGCTTTAGTAAAGAGGCATGGAACACTAGATGTATCTACATTATTCTGACAAGTTGAAGAGGAAAAGCCACTGAGCTAACGTCCAATGATTTTGAAAGCACCATTTTGGCCCAATTTTGGTGAGGGAATATGGAGATGCAAATTCTTGTTTGAAAGCCATACTTCATCACCCACTTGGAAGCTTGGAGAAGGTCTGCAAGATTTATCAGCTGGTTCCTTATATTTCTCCTGGGAAATTTTTTAAGTGGCCTTTAGCGTTTCCAGATTGTGTTGTAGGGACTGTATTGTCAATGACAGCAGGAATAGGTGTTTCTCTGGGAAAATTAGGAAGAATACTTGGATGGTAATGGTGTTTGATTGATTGAATCATTTTGAGAATTATATGAAAATTCTGCCATAGGAAGCAAATCAGCCCAGTCATCCTGAAGATGACAAATGTAACATCTGTGATATTGCTATAAGGTTTGGTTTGGCTTTCAGTCTGACCATTAGATTGGGGATGGAATGCAGAAGATAAGCTGATATCAATTGTCCTCTGCTGCTCGAAAATACTTCCAGAATCTCGATATAAATTGTGTTCCATGATCAGAGACGACTTAGTCTGGAACTGAACCTCATTTTCAATTATAACATCAGCAGTCTCTTTAGCAGAAGGTAAGCCAGTGCCTGAGACAAAATGTGCTGCTTTGGTGAGTCAGTCACCATGAGTAGGATGGAACTCTTCCCCTTTGAAACTGGTAGTTCTACAATAAAGTCCATCGCCTACTGTATTTTCACCCATCCCTTGTAGATTGTGAGCCCTCGCGGGCAGGGTCCTCTCTCCTCCTGTACCAGTTATGACTTGTATTGTTTAACATTATTGTACTTGTTTTTATGTATACCCCTCCTTACATGTAAAGCGCCATGGAATAAATGGCCCTATAACAATAAATAATAATAATAATAGATATAGAGTCCCAAGGACACAATGGAATTTTCAGAGGCTTCAATAATCCCATTGGTGACATGTGGGGAGTTTTATACATGGTACAGTTGCTACAAGAAGATACATATTTTCTAACATCTTTTTGGCAATTCGTGCATCAAAAGAAGCAAGACAGAAATTCTTGTGCTTTTTGAAATCCATTGTGTCCTGCTAACTTGGAGTCATGGATCAGTATTAATACCTTTAGTCTCACAGTTTCTGGAACACAGCTGCAATGACTATGAGTCGATGCTTTATTTTGAAAGGTAAGAGATAAGTCATCTGGTAGATGCAGAAGAACTGGGTATGTCTCTTATGCTTCCCACATATCGTCCAACAAATCTTTGTTATGGACCACCCCCAGGAAGGTGGACTCAGGCAAAATAGTTGTTGGTGATGCTGCTGTAGAAGAATCTTTGGAGAACATCCTAGCTAAAGCATCAGCTTTACCATTACGTGAGCCAGGTCTGGAAGAGATAGCAAAAGTTGAATTGGTTAAGAAAAAGACTCCATCGAGCTCCATTTCCCATTCATTATTCCATTCAGTATCACTCACCCACCGTCTGAACTCTCTGGTGTACTCTGCAACAGAGGGATATCCCTGACGGAGAGCCATCAGTGTAGCGGAGACTGTTGTATAATGATTAGGGTCCTCAAACACATGGCTCATGGCTGCTAGGAAGGCCTCCAGATCGTTAAGCCCATCATCGTGAGTTTCAATAAGGGGGCTGGCCCAGGAGAAAGCTTTATACCATACAATTGATCTGTCAGTATGGAGGTGAGCAGGGTGTGCACCAAAGTACAATTTGCAATGGTTCATGAATCTGCGTAATTTGTCACGGTCTCCATCAAACCTGAAAAGTGGGAGTAGAGAGGTGGGTGGAGAGGTCGGAGCTATATGTTGATTTTGTAATTGAAGCATCTGCTCTGACTACTGTGCAATCTCATTGGTTAGGTCTTGTATCATATTCTGTAGATCCTGTGTAGCTTGTCCAAAAAAAGAACCATCAGGGAGCAGGGAGGAGGAGCTGAAAAATAATAACAGAGCCACAATACACAGGGGTGCGTGCTGTAAAGGAAATTATATGTCTGTAAAACAAAAAAACTACTTGAAAAATACAAATAACAAAAGATTAATTTAATATAATAGATTTCATTTTATTAAATATTGTCACCAAACAAGGACAAATGCATTAAAAAATAAATTGACAAGACATGGTAAAAGAGAGAAAAAAACACATAGTAAAACTAAGAAGGACAGGTCAGCACACACGACACTACCGGTAACTATCATATACAGGTGCCAAAAATGTAAATTATCAGTATGATGTACTAAGAACACGAAGAAGCAAATCCACTATAACTTAAAAAAATATAAAGTGCAGTGCAAATATGTTATTTATTGATAATCATTCTGATTCAACTTCCCAGAAATCCATATCAGAGGTTTGATCAATGGTCATTATCATCATGAAAAAAACATTCCCAATAATAGAGATGCACAGTGCAGTTTATGTATCTGGGGTATAATAGCCAAAAAACTACAAGAGAAATTGGTACCAACCAGAATTAATGCAGCATGTGCTGGCGCCGCCACTCCACACCCCAACGCATGTTTCACACATTGCTTCGTCACTCCCTCACAGACAAGCACCAACTCTGCAAATTGATAGCGTTAATCAACCTGACAGGTTCCAAACCGGTAAGAAATCCATTGGCTGAAATCCCTATATGACAAATTAGGAAATATCACCATCTAGAGGTCAAACAGTATAATGTCACCACAGATTTGTCGAATTTACAGCTCTGCAGCAAATTTTTCTGCTTTGCTTTTTTGCATGCTTTTTTTGGTGCGTTTTTATCCTATTAACTTGAAAAAAGGATGGAAGATTTCACATGCGGCAGATATGAAACCGATTCAAATCTGCAAGGAAAAAATTTACATGTGCAAGAAATAAAAAAGAAGTTTTACGAACTTTGCTGGGACGGTATAACAGTTTTTTTCCGCAACTAAAAACATAAATTGTGCACATAAAACATACGTTCATACATTGCGATTGTGCCATGAAAAATAAAAACAGTTTTCCATGCCAGCAAAATTTATGAGGTTTTCGAAACCTCATGCACACGTTGCTTATTTCTTCCTTGCAGATAAACTAAATCGCAGACAGGTAATTTGCACAAGGAATGTAATTGCTTTTTATGGGCGCCTACAGACGTTTACGTAGGTTTTTAACGGTTTCCCTCATTGTGTTTAATATAATGATTTCTACACTTCTAAGTTCACATGTGAACCAGCGTTTTAGCCACTTTGTAACTTCAATGTCACTTAATTGAGAAGAAATTTTACTTTCGATCCATTGTTAGAAGGACCATATTGTCAGATTCTACTACTTAAAGGGATATTCAGATATGGGACATTTATGCCGTATTGATAGGATTTGAAGTATACATTAACCTTCACTGGCAGAGTCTACGCTAACCTCACTATTCCCAACTCCAACCATACTCGCACTCACTCTCAGGACACACACAAAATCCCTATGCAGCACTCTGCTCAGTACTCTAGATAGATCACTAATTGACTCTTATTCACTAACTGCAAAGCCCACCATTAGACTTGTATATTTGATTTTGCAGGGAAAAATGCCACAAGCCAAACTTCAAAAAGTTATGAAAACCCCACCCAAAAGTGGCCTGCGCTGCGGACTCTTCATAAATGATGCTTGGCATAGTCATGTTGACCTTCTAAAATGAAACAATTTTTTATTTCAAGGTGGCTGACCTGCAATCGAAAAAAAATCTGCTTATCCATGAACTGTGCCTTTTCACAAAGGGATTCTGTTGGCAGCGGATTATTATCTGTACTGTCCAGCCGTTCAACAGTGAATATATATTTATTCAGGAACAAAGATGACACAGCTTACAACTGGTATTTCTTATAGCTTAGGGTTTCAGCATTTTGCCTATCAGCTTGCAAAGTTAAAGTAAAATATGCTCCAGATACACACACAGTAAATTAAACAGTAGTAAATAGTAGTTTTTGCAATATATACAGTAATACAAATTATTCTAACACCCCCCATTCAACAGCTATTTTCCTGTTAGTCCCATAATAGTTCTGAATTCTTCAAATTTGGCTCTTGGAAGTGACTTTGACATAACATCAGCTATCATCTGGTCAGTCTCACAATAAATGAACTCCATTATGCCACGTTCTGTCAAATCACGCAAGAGATTGTGTTTAATATCAATGTGTTTGATTTGCGCATTGATCTTCTCATTGCATTCAAGTTTAAAATCATCGTTTGTACAGCAGCTACAGCAATTAGAATCGTGAATGTGGTCTGCTTAGCAACTGGAGAAAATGTGGCATCATATTCTTCACCATATTTCTGAGAATATCCTTTTGCAATTAATCTTGCTTTAAATCTGTGAACCCTGCCTTCAGACTCATAAAAGTCTTAAAAACCCATTTACATTTGATTGCTTTCTTCCTTTGTGGCAGTTTGGTGAGTTTCCAAGTTTGAAGTTGATGAATGGACTTCATTTCCTGATTGGCAGCATTACTATCACTTCATTTTTTCATGGACAAGTAGTTGTATCTCATCACACTACTCAGCTCATGTTTTGACAAAGTAGGATAGATGCTTAGCTGGTATACCCTTGTTTGATCTCAACATTCTCCTGACTTGAGGTTTACCTGATTTTTCTGTTGCCTCTTGAGTGGTTGAAGAACTTAACCATACATTTAAATCCTTTCTTTTTGTTATTTTGAAATTGTTACTGACATTGTGGTTGCTTCAGCTGGACTATTGGTATGATGTCATAAAACATGAGTGACACAAAGTTCTCATCAATCATTACATCTCTGCTTATTGTGACCATGTCCATTTCTAGGTGCAGGATTCTACATCCTTTCAGGGTTTCACTGTAGCCCACCACAATACCCTCTTTTGCATGAGATTTCCACTTGGTATGTTTATCTTTGGTAATATGTACAAATATTTTTCTTCTGAATATTCTTATGTGTTGCAGTTCAGGCTTCTTGTTGTTCCATTGCTCAAATTGAGTTTTCTCAGTAGCTTTACCTGCTAGTCTGCTTTAAAGATAGCAAGTCATGTTTGTTTCACTCCAATATGTTGTTGGTAAATCTGTGTCAAATAGCATACTTCTTCCACAAAGCATACAGTTCTTACTTTCCGCTACACCATTTTGTTCAGGCTTGTATGGTGCAGTGGTCTGAAACACAATTCAATTTTTCCTTAAAACGTTTTCTGTCTCATTACTTCTACATTCAGTTCCATTATGTGCATGCAGAATTTTTGACATTCTCACAAATTTATTATATATTTCAGTGAGATATATTTCAAGTTTCTCTGGAACTTCATCTTTTGCTGTGAAGCAGATAGACAACTGTATATCTTGAATAGTCATCGATAAATGACTATGTGCAAGACAGCTGTGCCATACAAGGATATAATTCTTGTGCTGTTCATGTTTCACAATGTATCCACTTTCCTTGCATTTTAGCTGGTACAACTCATCTTTGATTTTCCTTCCGAATTCATATACTGATCATTGGCCAAGTTAGTTTTCTCTGACTTACTTTGTTAGAGAAGAAACTTCTGCCATTAGTCATATACTGTAACTAGTTGCGCCATAGTCTATACAACAGTCACGCTTTGATGATCTTGCATTAACATTAAACACAGCTTCAGTACTTGGAGTGTTATATTCTTCAGTAATGGTACTTTAAACCCTCTGATTTTGCTTTTTCAGCTGATTCATTCTAGCTTTCCAGACTTTGCAGTCAGTGATTTCTTGCAGACAAAACACTCATGTGTTTCCTTCAAACGACTTTTATTTTTGAGTAGATCATGGGCTTTTAAAGTGGATTCTGCTTTGGATACCCCACTGCAGCTTACACTTTTTGTCTTTCATTTATACTAATCTACAAGCTTTTCTCTGACATAATACAATTTAAGTTCATAATCTGGACGCAGATCTAGTGCAGTTACAAGTGTGTCATAGCTTTCTGGTAGACCGCTTAGTAGTAGTGCAGCAACATGGAAATCCTTTAGATCTTCCCAAATGCCCCGCAGGCGCTCCACAATTTCTAGAATATTTCTTATGTAATCATGCATATATTTGTCGTTATTTAGCTTAGGCTAATGCAGCTTTCTCATTAAATAGAGCTTATTGGTGAGATTTATCCTGTCCTGCAGTTTGGGTTTTTTGGGTCTCTGGGCATCTGGGTGTTGGCAGCAGATAAATCTCTGTACTGTCCAGCCGTTCAACAGCAAATGTACTCAGGAACAAAGAGAACTGTTACCGCCATGGTCGGCCATCCTGCCGCCGCTTCTCGGGCCTCCTGTGCTGGTGGTGTGGGGTCGCGCCGGGTGTCTCCAGGCTTGCATACCTCCCGAGGCATCCGCGGATTCCTTTGTTCTGATCCCAGGTGTCCTGACCCAGAATTGCCCTCCTCGTCTGTGTCTGGCGTCAGTATTTCTGGCGCTCTCTCTCTCACATCGGCGCCTGGTGATTCACTCTGGTGCATACTCTGTACTGGTGTGTCTCAGGTCCCAGCACTCTCCCCAGGGTGCATACTTTGTTTATCCTCGTATCTCCTGTACATTGCCCTGTGCGTACTCTGCTCTGTTCTGGTCTCCCCTACATTACCCAGTGCGCGCTCTGCTCTGTCCTGGTCTCCCATACATTACCCAGTAGTGCTCTGCTCTGCCCTGATCTCCGGTACATTACCCAGTGCGCGCTCTGCTCTGTCCTGGTCTCCCATACATTACCCAGTAGTGCTCTGCTCTGCCCTGATCTCCGGTACATTACCCAGTGCGCGCTCTGGTCCTCTCTGGGCCCCTGTGCATTTTCCAGTGTGCAATCTGCGCCGTCTTGGTCTCTGTCTCCTACGAGCCGGTCCCTGGTACTAGCTATTGCGGTATACCTTCTCCCCGGGACTGCTCCTAATGCTCCCTGTATAGGGGGCATCTTCACCTGGTCAGCTCGCCCGGGATCGGTGGGTCCCACGATCCAGTGGGTCGACTCTAGGAACCGTGACAAGAACACACCTTCAACTGGTATTTCTTATAGCTTAGTATCTTAGCATCTTCCCTGTTGGCATACAAAGTGCAATATACTTCAGCTACTCACAGTGAACAAGAACATCTTGCTTTGTTTTTTTGGGAACAATGCATTATTGGGTTTGTGGGCATCACAACCATGGCCCAGTCCTCAATCACAGGACAATAAAACCTTCACACTCATTATCTATTAAATGCTCCAATATTTACGGCCACAACTGTTTCTCCAATTCCCATACTGATAGTTCTGCTTTCCATCACTTGTCTTATCTATTGCATTATTCCTGTGTCCTGTTGTGTATAAGTATGTGACTCATCATATTTTGTATTATTCTATGCCTGATGAAGAGACCTGAGTAGTCTGGAAAGCTTGCAATGTGTTACCATCTTTTCAGTTAGCCATTAAAAGGTATCAACCAGTGAGGACTCTCACATCTTAATATTTTTCTATCTACTGGCTGACACGGTAAAAAGATATATATATTGATTGGCAATATTACACTATTTCTGGATACAAAAACTCATGCACTAATAAACAGTAGTAAATATTAGTTGATCCAATACATACAATAATAAGCATTATTCTAACAGATTCAGCTGCAATATCGCTCTTTACTGAGCTAATGACCTACGATCCTCATCATCACTTTTGACAACATCTTGCTTCTATCTGTGAGACTTCTCTCATGCTGCACCCTTTCTGAGAAGCCCATAGCCTTGGATAAAGATGCTTCAACATTGTCTTGTTCAAAGTCTGTTCTGGCAAAATTGAGGTGTCTTGGGCCACAAGGGGTTTTCACAAACCCAATCCACAATTGGGTTGTTCTGGGGCAAAGCTTGGAACCAGACTGAAATATATCTAAGTTGTCAACACAAATGTTGATAACTATGACATTCCATGAAACATCATTTCTGACACATCTTTTCTTATCACTTTATGCTTTTCATTCACCTGTTGTCCTTTCTCAAAATGCATGAAAAATTGTTAAGTGGTCAAAGACCTATATGTCTACTAGATTTGGCACTGATTGTCCGACTATGTAGTGAATAGCTTTGAATGCTCATTTCTTCATGAATGAATTACACTCGATGGCACATAATGTCTTTACTCTATCCCTCTCTCCTGTAAATTGTAAGCACATATGGACAGACAGCATTCACCTTTTATCTCAAATTATGAACCGCCATGAAATATGATGGCACTATATCAAGAGAATATTATTATTAATCCTAACTGAAGATCAGGAATGTTTATTTGAAGCCTGGACATCATTAATACCAAAGACCCCGTTCTAACTTTGCAAGCAGGTACAAACTTATTTCCCCATATTTAATTAATTAGGCCCTTTTTTATCAATAATCCAATGAGTCCAAGCTGTAAAATTACTCCACTTGTAATGTTAGCGGCAATGGTTTGTTTTCCATCTTGCCATATAAATAATGAGCAGTTTTAACTTTCGCTAAGCCACAAAACATCAGGGCGTACCGTCATGTTCACCTCAACTTCACCTCGCCTTCTAGTGATATATCGTCATTTAAAAGAGAGGTAACAGGAGTCATTAGGATACCGGGGAGTCAGCATGTAGGTGCAGGACTGTTTTCCAACCATTACAACAGCTAATTGGCCTCTCAAGAACCTCAGTACGATCCTTTGTATTAATAAGCCATCGGGACCAACAAAGAACTTATTCAGAATGTTTCTAGTTTGTTTGTTTTTCTGTTTTTAAAAGAGCCTGTATCATGTAAGATAACTTATTTGTTAAGCAAATTCCCAAGGAGCAAGAGAAACACTTAGAAAAAAAAATAACTCCTTCCTTAATGACTGTAAACATACCTTTTTACATCAGGTGATAAGAGTGTCTTAGGATTAAGGTTCCGTTACAGTTAGCGATGCACCAGCGATTCCGACAACGATATGACCCGGTCAGGATCGCTGGTGCATCGCTTAATGGTCGCTAGTGAGCTGCCAAACAGGTAGATCTCACCAGCGATGCAGCAGCGGTCGGCGGTCGATACTTACCTGTCACACGCAGCAAGGGTGAAATCTTCGGCCCGAGTCCATGGAGTCGCTCGTCAGCGCCAGCAGGAAGCCGACGACAAGAAATGGACCATCAGGTTCTCGCGTGAACAGCGATGTCCAGCGGGGAGCCGGGTCGGAGGTAAGTGTCACATGTAGCGAGATCGCTACCGATATCGCTGTTGCGTCACAAAATCGCTTTAGCGATCTCGCTATGTGTGAAGGGGGCTTAAGGCGACAAAAAAGTAAGGGTTTTTTTAGGTTTTTGTGTCAAAATATAGCACTAATATGAATTTCATCTATATAGCTTCCCATGGCAGGAATATGTACAGTTGGGCTCTGATTCTCCTCTGCCCCCATCTACATTTAGGTCGGCTGACAAGGTGAGCTAGTGGATAGGAACATCCCTTATTAGGTACACCTTGTCACGGTGAGAAGACCTTTACTCTTTTTTATCAAAATATTGTTACCTAAGTTCCTTATGTTATTTACTTGTACTATTACTACTTAGTACAGGGTATATGCTCATTTTGTTTTTCTTAGGTTCAATTTATAAGGAAGTGAGGGAGATACAATACAAGCACTTTTCACTTTTTATGGTCCAGCCATCATTATAATGCATATATTTAAAACTGAGGATATTGAGGATTAATCATATTATTCTGGGTAGTGAATTCCAAAGATTTGGTGCAACATGCGATAAGTCCTGAAGACGGAAGTGGTAGGTAGGTTCTGATTATTGAGGATGTTAATCTTAGGTCATTAGCAGAACGGAGGGCATGGGTAGAGTGGTAGACTGAGATGAGGGAAGAGATATAGGGTGGTGCTGTGAGAGTGATAAGTTCATATTGAATTCTGGAGTGGATGGGCAACCAGTGCAATGACTGGCACAGAGTAGAGGCATCAGTGTAACGGTTGGTGTGGAATATGATCCTGGCTACAGCATTCAAGACTGATTGGAGAGGGGAGAGTTTGGTAAGAGGGAGACCAAATAGAAGAGAGTTACAATAGTCCAAACAAGAATGAAGGAGATGTGTATAAAAGGGTGTCAACAGCATATTGAGGGTACTGGAAGCCAAATCTGCAGCTGGATTGTCTAATATGGGTTTTATAAAGAGAAAAAAGGAGGGGACCTAGGACTGAAGCCTGAGGAACCCCAACAGTAAAGGGTAGAGGAGGGGAAGCAATACGTGCAGTGAAGGAGCGGCCACAGGTAGTGTCACAGTTTGACCACACACAGTGTACTAGGAATGCGGTGAGTGATAGTTCAGCCACCCTATAGACTTAAGGCCCTTTTACATTTAGCGATGCACCAGCGATCCGACCCAGTCAGGATCGCTGGTGCATCGCTAAATGATCGCTAGTGAGCTTTCACATAGAAAGATCTCACAGCGATGCAGCAGCGACGCAGTGCACGATACTCACCTTTCACACTCAGCGATCCTGACGTCCTCCCGCCCAGCGTCCACGCGTCGCTTGTCTCACACAGCAGGAAGCCCAGCAGGAAGCAGACGACGAGAAATGGAGCCGGACATTATCGCGCGATCAGCGATGGACAGCGGGGGGAGCCGGTCGGAGGTAAGTATCACACATAGCGATATCGCTATAACGTCACAAAACCAGTGACGTTTTATCTCTATGTATAAAACCCCCTTAAGGGGCATGCTGGGCTGTCAGTATTGTGAGGCAGGTTCAGAAGATTGGCATGCACTTGGACAGTTGTCGAGGTGCAGGGCACACTGGGTACATGACCCCACAACCTGAGGCAAGAGAAATTCACTGCACACTCTTTATTTCACATGTGCAAAAAAGTTTATTTATGGAAGCGGGTTGAGACAAAATTGTAGCTCAGGATTTGAGTGACAAAGTTTAGACATTTTGACCCCACCAGTGTCTTTTTTGCTAAGTTGTTTTAGGTTGATGGAGCAAAAGAAGTGAAAAGTTTCCTAATGGTAGGACATTGCACAAGGTATGTGCACTGCTATGAAATCGGTACTTGATTTGGTGCTCCCACACCTGTTTGGCTGTCAGGCTGTCTTGCTCCATCAACTGAGTAAATACTGAGTGTGACAACCCAGATGCACAATCTGGCGGGACTTGCAGGGTTTCCTCTAGATGTCACATGTAATAAGTGATTGCTTGGCTATTTAGTTGGCTGATAATGGTCAGACCTCTGCCAGTCATAACCTTGATAGGTGGTGTGTGTGAATTGTGCTATGTTAAGCTATTAAGATTTTTGTTGGCTGACCTTGGACTTTGCCTTTTGACCATTCTTTTGCCTTTCCCTTTTGCTTTCTATGGGCACTCCTGGTATCTGACCCCAGACTCCTTAATCTTTTACTCTGAAATTAAAGCGTTAATAAGCCACATGCAATTAACACACGGATTTGCTCTTTACCTCTAGTTCAGTTTCAGTCAAATTCATTTTTCTTTAAAAAGAACTCCTAATCACTTTGCTAAATATCTGCATTAACAAAAGAGGAATGAAATCCTTTTGTCTGGATTAGATCCCAGCATCGCAGGTAGCAATATCCAGTAACCCGCCGTGCCGGGGACCTAATTAAGAAGGTACAGTAAACAAATTGAAAATGTCTTGAAAGCAGATGCAGACTTCTATTTACCTTGTGAGATCCGGTGCCTGAATCTGTAATTGGGAAAGATGCCTTTCTCCCCAACTCAAGTAACATCAGTGTTTGTAAAAGATTTATCGGGGACTTAAAGCGTCAGCTGTTTCATATGATACTTCCCGAGCGAATGGAAGGCCAATTATATTCAGAGGGAATAATGGAATTAAAATGATCCACAGACTAATCATTTACATTCAGGTATGGAGGTTATGCCACCAAAGGTTCATGTCGCGTAGAATGTGTCTATCACGGCCTCGGACATTGGTCTGGTAAGTAAGAGCCACCTATAAAGCCTCATTTAGCGGTGTCCTCCTAAGTATTCGGCATTGTAGAGGTACCTTAAAAGAAATCTACCACAAGGTTTTCACAACCTAATCTGAGAGCAGCATAATATAGAGTGTAACGATTGTACTTAGCTGCATAGGAGGAAGAAGGAGGCACATTCTCTTCAACGTCCACGTGGGTTTAGTCGCTTCATAAACCATCAAATCTACAACAGAAAGGTAAACAGTCTTTAAGCAACACAAAACAGTCCTTAGTTGGGCTTTGTTCCCTCAGGCCCTGTGCTCACACAGGCCAGAGCAATGTCCATTCCAGAGGCTCCGTCTTGAGCCGTACACACAGGAGGGCTTCTCCTTCTCTGCACACAGACCCCTCTGTAGTGTCCCACCTGGACACATGGAAGTCTGTGCACACTGCCTGACTCCCAAACACTCCCTCCCATGTGCTAAACACCTCAATTACATAGCCTGTAGCCACACCCACAGGTGAGTTATGGGTCACATGGGCGGGTCACATGGTCATGACCTCAATGCACTTCTAAACATACAAAACCACACAGGCTTCATTAGGTATTCAGATACATACCCCTTGGGTGGGTATGTAGGTGACTGGACCCACCCATCTCTCCAAGTCACCTGGAAGTCTCCCAATGTATAGCAAAACCCTCAGCAGTAGATTTTCTGAGCAAAACACGCCCAGGCTTCCATCACAGGGCCACCCACCTCTGTGATACATACCGCCCATTAATTACCTGACCAGTCACCATGCCACAAGCGGAAGAGGCCCCAATTCCAGTGATATATCACATAACTGGCAGCTTGTTGCACTTTTGTTAAAATCACTGTCTCTAAATGATGAGTTATGTATAACCCTGCTCACACCATTGATTGGCAGTTTTCTGCCTATGCACAGTGTATACACAGTTGCCAACCAGTGGTGGGCGTGTGATCACAGAACAGGAGGATTACATGGCACAAGACGTCTAGTCCTCCAGTACAATGTCCTATGGATGAACACGGATTTTATTGAAACTACAAATAGCAGTCCAGTAAGTTACACATTGCTGGAATCAAGATCTCTGCCTCTGCAACACATTGCAAAACCTTGCTGATCCTTTTTAAGATTTCCTGTCTGTTCTTATCGTCTACTTTCAACTAGTCTACATTGTTTGGGACAACCCTTTTTAAGAATGTCAAACACCACAGTGCAGCTAGTAAAACGTCCAATCTGATGGTGGAAAAACATGGATAGAGTAAAAAAAAAAAGGATTTTTAAAGCATACATGGTGCCATTGACAGAGCTGGCAAAATGACCTTTCTTTAACAATTATACAGACTTTTTTTCTATTAACTACTTTACACATTTTTATATTTGTATATATATGTACCTTGAGTGGTCCAGAGTAGTTTTTCAGTTAGTACCTTACTGTATATCACTAGTCAAGGCCATAGTTCTGTGTTGTATCTCTTTTTGAATTGGATTTAAAAACATCCCTAATTAAAGGATAATGTCACAGGGTTACCGCAACAGAGAGGAGCCAGAAGACCGCATCGTCTGATGGCTCCTACTCCTGCGCTGAAAATAAGCACTTCTCCTTTTTAAATGGTGTTTATTTATTTTGGTAGAACAGGGGTTAATCGGCTATGTTGGAAACTCTGGGAGTCTGAGTTCTCAGCTGAGCTCAGTTAGCCTCTCCAATTCCCTTTATAATCTGGGTCCTGATTCAAACCTCTGTCAGAGATAGCTTTTGCTGCATGGCTTGGAGGAGAGGTGTTTATATGAGGAGTTTTGGATGAGTTATCTGTGACTGTTGAATGGTTTGTAAGAGTGATAATTCCCTTTCCCCTTCTTACTTTGGTTTTTCCCCATCCTCTACACCCCGATTCATTCCTCTGTTATATGTGAGTGAATATTTGTATGCCTGGTATTTTCAGTTACCCTTGTTCATGTTGCCTTGTTTGTCAGATTGGTGTACTGCGGTGCACAGTAGCGCCCCTCTTCCCTGGGTGGGGGAAGAGAACAGAGGGCTGATTCAGGAGATAAGGCAAGGGTGGCGACCCTGGCATCTTCACCTTCAGAAGTATCCCGGGGAATAGGGTCAGTTAGGGCGCCCGCTAATGGTAGGGACAGGGAAGGAGCACCTGGTCCTGGGCCACCTGACAGTTGGGTCGTGACAAATAATTTAGAGTTCAGGGTATGGTCCCACAGTGCTCTACTGCATGCAGCCAACTTTCACCTGAAAGTTGAGTGAGTGACCACACAAGTTTGCCAGTAGCACAAAGGTATTAACAACAAAATTGTGTTTTCATTCCCCCACATGTGGTTGTTGATTTTTGATAAATTGAGGTGTAAGCACACCATGAGACCATACCATAAAACATGACAATTATGAGCAAAATTCATTCACTTCTGTGGTATAGTAAAGATAATTTGTTAGAGAAGCAAAGATGGACAGTACATTCCGTAGTATGCAAACCTTTTAGGCAGGTATGAAAAATTTTTTGCAAAGTAAGAACATTTTCACAGTTAGAAGTGTTAATAGTTTGTTTTTATCGTTTGACAAAATGCAAAAAGAATGGTAAAAAAAGTGAAGCAATCATGCTGTTCCTCCCCCATCGTCACCGCCTTCCTACCAAAATTTACAATAAATTGTATAATATCATTACTATTTTTTTAATTGGATTTTTTTCTGTAAAACGTTTTGTAAATAATAATTTGGCAAATGATTTGAATATGACTGTTTTGGACAAAATAAAATTTGTTTGTAAAGTTTTAAGTCACATTTCTGTGTATTTTTAAAAAAAAATATATTGTATGCTACCGATATAGAAGGTCTACATTTTACCATTAACAGACATCATACAGTTTTTACATGAATATTTTAATTATAAAATCAAGTAAACATGGGATATTACAACATAGACACAGCATAGTCTTGCCAAGGAGTAGACCCCACTGGTGAAACAAAATAATTTTGTAAATATGTCCTGAACATTAATAACAGAGGGCTGACGACGTGGATTGAGGACATGCATTGTAGGTTTGGCAACATTCCGATAATCTACATTGTCATCATCATTTTGTAGACATTCATGGATCCTAGTGAAATTGTGAGGGATTACACAGGCCTTAATCACACAACTGAGATTAGTTTCACTTAATTGGATGGCCGAAATCATGACCCTCCATTTTGCACAGAGGATCCCAAAGGCACACGTCACCAATTGCCTTGATCAGCGCTAATTAATAATTCTCCACCGGTGGTCCAGGGCTATCCTTGGATCTGGCCTCATAACATCGCGGGTCAATTGAAATTCCTCATCCCATCCATTACTTAAGGAACTGCTTCCAAATGTGAACCTGATAGAACCTGTGGGGGTAGTTTGGCCAAATCATGATTTTGCAGTCGTTGACCCATTATGGAAGAATTAAAGGCTCTGGAGTCTCCAGTTCTTTCATGGGCCCCATTATTGACAATTATAAACTTGTATGTGCTGTCAACCATGGCAAACAGAACTACAGAAAAAAACTGCTTATAATTGTAATATTAAGACCCTGAGTTTGGCGGCTTACAAATGCGGATGAGCTTGCCATCCATGGATCCAATGCAGTTTGGGAACATGCATGTTTGCTCAAAGTCATGGGCAATCTGCAGCTCGTCTTCTTGTTTTAGCTCGGGCATAACTGAATTCTGAATGTGGGATCAGATCTCTGTACAAATTGTACAATGCCTGAGATGGTAGATTTCCCAATAAGAAACTCCAGATGAAGTGCCGCATAGGAGACACTGGGGGATAGGAACTTAGAATGTAATTACAGCAGATAAATGACAATCTCATCGTCAGGAACACCGCACTGCACTTGCTCACTGAGCCAGTGCGCGTGTCCTGAGTAAAGCGAACTGTGCTCAAAGATACCTGTGGAGCAGGCAGCAGCCGAGTAGGTGCGTATTTCAGAACAGCAGGACCTGAAGCATGTAACTGCTGGGGGCGTGGCCTAAACTCCAGAGAGCTAGAAGCTGCAAGAGAACTCCTAACAGGGTAACTGCGAGACAAAGTTACCATGGGGCATAGACAGGGGAGGATAGTCAGGACGTAGCCAATGAGTCATACACAGAGATATCTGCAAGGTACAAGAGGGGCGAGCAGAGAGTAGTCAGATCACAAGCAATGAGTCATACACAGGGAGGGTAGCGAAGTACAGAATCAACAGGCAAACTCACAACGGGGAACAGAACCGGGTCAGAACCATATAAACAAGCTATAACAACGAACAGGCACAGGCACAGAGAGGTCAACACACTCGGCCAAAGGCAAAAGTATAACTGACAGGGATTGGAGCTTCCCAGGGGTTTAAGAAGCTCTCCCAGAACCAAAAAGAGGCCACAATCATTAACCCCAGGTGTGCAGGTCAAAACTTGCACTGAGCGCCAGACATTAACCCTGACGTGCAGCTCAAAAACCTGCATTGGGATCATGACACTCATGTTTCAATTTAAAATAAAGCTTAGAGGGTACACATTTTCAATTCAGAGTCCTAAAAATATACCGGAGGAGTTTCAAAAATGAATAGTCCAAAAAAGCAGCATTATTAACATGTGGCACCCCTGAGGGTCCAGTCGCCACAGGGGTACTGCACCTCATCCAGAGGTGTGGTATCCCACCCTCAGGTAAGGAGGGAGCACCACTTGGGACTTCAACACTTGCACCCAACACACGCTAGTTCAGTCAGGGCATCTGGGTGTACCCTTTGGGAGGATGGCCTCATCCCAGGCTGGCTAAGAAAGGGTGTTGGGAAGTGGGCGGAGTAGTTAGGTGAGCGAGGAAAGGTAGTGAAGGGGAGGAGCTAAGGCGATGGTGTGACAAGGAGTGTAGCCAATCAGAGAGTAAGTGGGAGGAGCTAGTCCTGAGGTAGATAGATCTTTCCAGAAAGTTGTCAGTTGGTGACGGGACAGCGAAGGAGTAAGAGGAGTCAAAGCCAGAGTGAAGGAAAAAGAACTGAAAGGGAATTTAGAGAGAACAGAAGGAGTCCTGAGGGGCACGGGAAGGACTAGGTCACAGTGTGGGTACCGGCCCCTGAGCCCAGTAGAGAAAAAGACAGACTCAGCTGGCAAGCCGGAGGCTGAGGTGCCTGCAAGTACCCCAGCCACATCCACATCAATTCCCTGAAAAGGCAGCCATAGAGATAAAGGATCCCGGGGCCTGACCCACATCACCCGGTAAGGTCCAAGACTGCTGGCTTAGGGACACTGTTGTGAAGGTGCTAGGCGAGAGGAGAGGAAAGACCAGCACAGAGAGATGACCAGAAAGAGGAAAACACAAAAGGAAGTCCTGGAACGGTGTTTCCCAAATTAACTGAGAGTTGGCTGGACCCCTTACCCGGAGGACACAGTGCTAAGCGGGACACCTGAGCGCACAGGTCAAGTGTGACTAAAAGCCATGAAACTGCACCTCATTGTGTCATTTGTGTCATTCGCATCCCACTTGCTTAACATAGCATATAACATCACAATCACCAACTCACAAGCAACATCCTAGCTGCCCTGGGACACAGCTCTGCCCGTGGAGAGCCACACCATCTCTGCTGCCGTACCACCATTCCAGAGGATCTGTATAACAGCGTTGTCTACCCTAGCTGAATACTACGGGTGGCGTCACAATTCCCCTTTCCCTATAATTATCCAACCATCTTCCCCCCTCATTGAACTTCCATCTACACTGGACGCCCAAGGCCACAGAACGAGTCACTAGTGCCACTGTGACACTTCCCCTTTAAAAGAGCCTGACCGGCCCTGTACCAAGTAACCTAAGGCCCTGCTGGGTGCACCAACTGGCGTCACAAACAGGATTATCAAGCTCAGCAAAGCTGGGTACTTAGAGCTCGGCAAAGCTGGGTGCCTAGAGCTCAGCAAAGCTGAGTACTGTGGGCCAGAAACTGTATCATATTACTGTAACATATTGAATGCCAGAAGCCTCCATGTATAGTGTACCAGCAGTTTACTTATTAAGTGTAAATAGAGAGTTATTGCATTGCTAGAGAGTTATTTGTGTTAAATGATAAAAATGTATTAGGCTGTTAAATGATTCCCATAACTGCGCCATAATTGTGATACAGGTAGTGAGCGTTAACTAACTGCGTCACAGTTAGTGAGTGTTAAAAGTACTGCGCCACAGGCTGCGAGCGCTAGCTAAGAGAAACCGCCAGAACTTAGTGACAGGGTGAGTGCGCGCTGTGAGGAGAGAGAGCGGTGGTGGGCGGGGCCGGAGAGGGTAAACAGAAAAGATGCCCACCCACTGCCTGCATCATCCAGGGGTGAAGAGATGTCGGTCAGCAGGGACGGCCCACCCCTGGCCTTGCAGTGACGAGCATGGGAAGGGAAAGAAGTCCCGCCCTCGGAAGTTAGCAGAGACGGGCGGGCAGGAAGCTGAAAGCGCAGGAGTGAGCGTTGAGAATATGGCAGCAGCAAGGTATGCAGAAGGAGGCGATAGCCTGAGTGCAGAGAATAAAACCATCTATGCTGAGGAACTGAGTAGCCAGCTCCAGGATCTGTCTCTGACCGCGGTAGGATGGGAGTCGGAGCAGGTCAAACCACCAAATACCGCAGCTGTGGCTGACCCAGTCATCGGGTCTGAGGATAACCTGATAGGTCCCCTTCCTGTCCCCGCAGCCCTTACACCTGATGGGCACATTATAATATAGTGTGTGATCGGGCTACCCAAACCTGGGTACACCCGGAACAGCTAGTGATCACTGGTGTAGTTCTCCATACAGAAATGTCCCAGTCAGGAAGTGGCAGGTACCAGGCATTACCCTGTAAAAAGGAGTAAAAGGTTATATTGGAGTAACTGTATATAGTTAGTGAAGTTATCTGAATGATTTTTAGACACTATTGAAGTTTTAGAAAGACTGTGAGGTTATGGACGGTTAATAACCCAAAACTTTTAATTGTAAAAAGTTAGCAATTCTTAAAGTGCTCCATATTGGTTTTACGTTGAAGCGTATTGAGCGCGAAACGGCTGTTGTCCGTCTTCCAGCACATTGCTCCCGTGCCTATGCTGATGCCTTGTGTATGTGAAATAAAGTGATTTGATTCACATGAACGGTGAGTGCCATCCTGCTTTTTCTCTTTCTCCACAACGAAAAAGACATGATGCTAAAATGAAAGGCACCACTGCAAATTATGCACACCACAAGAATTTTTGTGTGAACATAATCCTAGAAAAGTTTTTTATTGGCACAACACACAGTATACTGTATTAAAACTTAATTAAAACCAAAAAAACAAAACCATATCCACTCAGAATGAGTAATACAATGCCCAATATACAAAAAAAAACATATATATGCATAAATTATCCCTAATCTTAACCTGCTGGCTCATGAGGCAAATATGATACAGCCCTAAGAGAAAATATATGTAGATGGAAACAAGGGCTACCCCACACAATCCAAAGCAGGACCCCACATAATAGGAAGGGTCCAAAGTATCCAGCCCAAAAGCAGTAACTATAAGGAAACCGAATAGGCGTCCATATAATGAGGCAAAAGCCCCATGGAAGCTTAGAGAGATGAGGGGTTAAATTACCAAATGCTCAGCATATACACGGGCAAGCCCCCCGAATCCGGGTCCTGAGTGGAATGGAGACCGTGGCCCCACACGTATCGCCCCAGCAAGTAGGGCTTCGTCAGCCCTTTTACATTTGTGGTGTCATGAGAAAAAACACATCACAGATATATTTCAAGCTTCTCTGGAAATTCATCTGTGCTATGAAGCCGATAGACAGCAGTATATCTTGAATAATCATCAATAAATGTGAGAAAATATCTCTTCTTTCTAGGAGTTTGAGTACATGTTGGTCTACAAACATCTGTGTGCACTAAATCCAGTAGTTCTTCTTATTTTTTAGTACCATATTTTCCGGCGTATAAGATGACTGGGTGTATAAGACGACCCCCCAACTTTTCCAGTGAAAATAGAAAATCTTCTTAAAAGTCAGGGGGGTCGTCTTATACGCCATGTGTCATTTTATACGCCGGGTGTGGAGCAATCTACATATAGTGGAGGAGTGGTCCCGATGACCAAGGCAGGGGGCGCCTCACAGGGAAGATGTAACTGGAGTTATCATCCCGATTTTACATCATTGGTGGCAGCGGTGCTATCTGTGGCTCTGTGCTGGGGGTCGGTAGCGGCTCCTCTTGTGTAGCATGGTGGCTCTGTGCTGGGGGTCGGCGGCATATATATTTAAAGCTCAAAACGTTCGAGTGTCTTATACAATTTCTTGACACCATTTTGCTGCCCAAAAAAATATTTAGCTGCAGGGCAGATATTTTCCACGGGATTTTGTCCGCAACACATATTGCATATCATTGCTGTCAAATTTGTGCCATTTTAGGCCTCCATAGAATTGTTCTTGTTGTGTCTTAGCCTACTTATTGACACAAATTCTCTGCCCCCCCCTAAAAATTACAGGCCAGATATTTGAAAGTGTAGTATCTCCATCACACGCCTCATCTATCTGTGGACTACAAATTGTGGCATTTGAGGCCTCCATTCAACTGTTTTTGCTGTGTGCTATCCTAGTTCTTGACACTATTTTGCTGTAAAAAAAAATACAGGCCACATATTTTACAGTGTGGTATCTCCGTCACATGCCTCACCTATCTGTGGGCTAAAAACTGTGGCATTTCAGGCCCACATTGAACTGTTTTTGCTGAGTGCTATCCTAGTTAGTGACACTATTTTGCTGTAAAAAAATAAAAATACAGGCCACATATTTTACAGTGTGGTATCTCCGTCACACGCCTCATCTATCTGTGGGCTATAAATTGTGGCATTTGAGGCCTCCATTCAACTGTTTTTACTGTGTGCTACCCTTGTTCTTGACACTATTTTGCTGTAAAAAAAATAAAAATACAGGCCACATATTTTATAATGTGGTATCTCCATCACACGCCTCATCTATCTGTGGGCTAAAAATTGTGGCATTTCAGGCCTACATTGAACTGTGTTTTTGCTTTGTGCAACCCTAGTTAGTGTATAGCTAAATGTTATAGCACAGCCAGTGAGGGAGGTGCCGATCAGTAGGTTCCCAAACCTTAAGTGTATATAACAAATACCGGGCACACTCGTAAGTTGCTGGTGTGATAAGATATTTTAATACATACAGTAGCCATTAGGTACAAACGTTTCGGTCAGTAAAGACCTTTGTCAGTGTATTAGGGTTTAGTATATAGGACCGTGTGAGTGTCCCACATGAGAATTTTATAGCAGATCAAATCTTATTGTAAGTGCTGATTGAAAGCATAGGTGGTCATTGACCGTTAGATACTGTGTCCTATGACGCGGTAGTCCACTGCCTGTCAGGGACAGCGACAGGCGGTGGACTACCGCGTCATAGGACACAGAGCAGCGCTGCTGCTTTGAGCCATACTAATGGTCACTGACCACCTAACATATAAGTTCATTCCAAATTCAGCCATTTGTAGTGAACATGGAAAATATTGTAGTCCATTTAAAACGGGCAAGGCACGTGGCAAGGGACGGGGAAATGGATGTGATGGTGCATGCAGAGGCCAAGGCCGTGGGCAAGCTGAAATTCGGCCACAACAAACACCCACATCTTCTTGCTTGACCTTTCCCAATTACTAGGGGACCTCAGCAGCACATCACTATTTAACCCAGAGCAGTATCAAAAGATTGCTAGTTGGATAGCGGATAATGCTTCCAGTCACTTTGCTACCACCACCACCACCCTGTCTTCCACACGGTCAAGTCTGAGTAGCCGTGAGTATGGAACGCATATTGCTCACCATGATCCTCCTTCCTCCCACCATGCCAAGTGCCTAGAGACAACTGATCCTACACTTGGACACTCCGAAGAGCTGTTCACTTTTCCATTTATAGATTCGGGCCTCTCGCCCCAGTCCACTTGAAGCGGGGCAAGATGAGATCTCATGTAGCGATGCTCAAATATTTGAGCAACCACACTCACATGAAGGCGACAGTGGGAACGTGTCACAAGAGGTGGACAGTGATGAGGCACAATTGCCAGAAAGTCAGGAGGAGGACCAGGGTGTGGAAGAGGAAGATGAGGTGGTGAATGACCCATCTGGCAGCACCCGACATTGTGGGCCGAACCCCAGGCTCCAGGAACAGTGTCTGCGGGAGACACCACTGTTCTTCCACTGTTGTGCGTGCAAGCCAATCCCCTGTCCATGGTGCATGTGAAGATGCCTCCTGCCTTGCACCCGTCATTGCCCACACTCAACTAGCACCATCATCAAGCACGTCCACGTCCTTGTCCCAGCGCAGCCTTCAGTTGTCCATACCCCAGTCATTATAACGCAAGCGGAAATACGCAGCCAACGCCCCACAGGCCACAGTAATAAATTCACACATTTCTCATCTGATTGCGCCCAAAATGTTGCCTTTTAGGCTCGTGGAGATGGAAGCTTTCCACAACTTGATGGCGGTGGCCTTCCCAAGGTACTCCGTCCCCAGCCACCACTATTTCTCCCGGAGTGCCGTCCCGGCATTACACAAGCACGTGTCCCACAACATTACCCGTGCCCTCAACAATACTGTTACTAAGAAAGTCCACCTAACCACGGACACGTGGACAACTGCTTGTGGGCAGGGACGGTACATCTCGCTGACAGCACACTGGGTGTTATAGTGGAAGCCGGGACCCAGTTGGACCTCGGGATGGAACACATCCTCACGACACCAGAGATTGTGGGCCCCACATCAATCGGGGTTGCCCCCACAGTCTACAGCTCCTGCACCTTCTCCTCTTCAGCCTCCATCTCCGAAATGACCACATCAGTCACAAGCTGGAAGCACTGCAGCAGTGGGAACAGGTTGTGCTGAAGCTAATATGCTTAGGTGACAAACCACACAATGCTAAAGAGCTGTGGACAGCTCTGAAAGAACAGGTAGATATGTGGCTGACACCGCTGAACCTACAGCCAGGCATGGTCATGTGTGACAATGGCCGGAACCTGGTGGCGGCTCTGAGGTGAGGCGAGCTCACATACATATCATTCCTGGCCCATGTGCTTAACCTCGATGTTCAATAGTTTCTCAAAAGCTACCTGGAGCTGCCGGATCTGCTTGTGAAAGTACGCCGCCTGTGTACCCATTTTAGAAAGTCAGCTACAGCTTTTGCCGCCCTTGCCATGCTTCAGCAGCGTTTGCAGCTTCCGGCTCACCGACTGGTGTGTGATGTCCCCACGCGTTGGAACTCTACACTGCATATGTTGGAAAGGATTTGTGAGCAGAAGAGGGCAGTTGTTGACTACCAGCATCAACAAGGCCGTCAGTATTCAGTTCAGACTACTCACATAAGACCTCAGGAGTCGACATGGATGTAAGACATATGTACCATCCTACAAAACATTGAGGAGTCCACCAAGATGGTGAGTTGCTATGACGCCATAATTAGCATCACCATCCCGCTTCTCTGTATTCTGAAAAGCTCTCTGCTCACAATGAAAGAGGAATTGCCGATGGAGCACAATGAGATGGCGCAAGGAACCATACAGGGTGATTACACACAGCCCAGCCTCATGTCATCCCAATGTGGATTGATTGAAAATGAGGAAGAGGAAGAATAGGAGCTAGTTTCATGTGCTATAGACGGTACTACAAGCACTACTGTCATACCGTCTGTTCAGCGTGGATGGCCTGAGGACAGGGAAGAGGAGGAGGAGGTGGACAGCATGGTTAGTTGTCCTGTTATCAGTCTGGCACGCATGGCTGACTTTATATTGCGCTGCCTTTCCCATGTCCCTCACATTCTCAAAATTTGGGTGACACTCATTACTGGTTGGTGACACTTCTAGACCCACACTACAAGGAGAACTTTCAATCTCTTATTCTAGAGACAGACAGGTCTACTTAAATGGGGCAATACCAGAGGGCCTTTGTTGTGGAATTATTAAAAAAAATCCCATCTGAAAATGCTGGCGGCAGAGGTCACAGTTCATTGGACAACCAAAGAGTACAGGTGAGATAGACACAACTCCAGTCCAGCAGAGGAAGGGGGACACTGGCAAAGTTCTGGGAGAGTTTTCTCAGTCCCTCCCATCGCACTGGCCCTGAAGCACAGTGTAATCTCACAAGGAGTGCAAAGTTTTGGAAGATGCTGAGGGAGTACCTTGCTGACCCTACCAACATCCTCCATGATTCCTCTGTGCCTTTTAATTATTGGATATCCAAGCTGGACACATGGCATGAACTGGCTTTCTACGCATTGGAAGTCCTGGTCTGCCCTGCCACTAGCGTTTTGTCAGAGCGGGTTTTTGGTGCCGCTGGTGGAATTATAACTGATAAGCGTATCAGCCTGTCAACTGAAAATGCTGACTTTTATAAAAATGAACAAGGCTGGATTGGGCCAGACTTCTCTACACCACCGAATGATAACAAAAAAGCATAACCTCAAATCCAGTGTCACTGTTTGGGAGGTTTATTCCCATGCACCTCTTCACACCCACACATGGGTATACGCTTCCTGATTTTGGCTATTTGCTGTTATCCTCCTCCTCCTGAAAATCCTCATCCTCATCAGCCACCACCACTAGATCACCACGGTGACCATGGTCCATGATGCAAAAGTCACGTTAGTGTGTTGAAGGGTGTTTTTGATGCCCCTAAAAAAAATTTTTTACACATTATGTTGATGTGTACCCACCAGGGGAAATGTTTGCCAGCCCACACACGTTGTGTATGCTAATTACAACCATAGGAGACTGGCTCCTTTTAACTGGGAAAAGATTTTTAGTAGGCCATCCTCCAAGTCCAAGTCTCTTCCAACCACCACCACTAGATCAACAGGGTGAACGTATTCCGTGATGCAACAGCCAGGTTTTTTTTTTCAAGGTTGTTTATGATGCCTGTAAAAAAAATGTTTACACAGTATGTTGAGGTGTACCCCCAGGGGGAAATGTTTGTCAGCCCATACACTTTGTGTATGTGCATTAGAACCATAGGAGACCCACTCCTTTAAATTGGGAAAAGATTTTTAGTAGGTCATCCTCCACGTCTCTTCCAAGGGGTATTGGGGTGCATCCAAATTTGGAGCAGACCTTGCATTCACTTCATGGGCAAACATTATGGGATTAGCAAATTAAGAAAAATGGGAACTTTGGTTTCATGTGGCCATCCAGTAAGTTGGTTCAAAGGGTTATTTGTGGCATGGCTGGCTGTTATGAACGGGTCACCGAGGAGGATGGCAGGATTAGGCTAAGCCACCAGGAAACCAGAGAGGTTGGTATCTCAGCGGATTGCAGACCCCTGATCCTAACCACACAACTAGCAGTAGCCATGGAGCGTTCCTACGATGCCCTAGACACCTCGGCACAGCCGGAGAACTAACTAAGCCTAAAGCCAGAAAGGTGAAATCTAAACTGCCCCGGAGCAGAACCCCAAAGGAATAGACAGCCCCCAAATATGTATTGTCGGTTAGACAAGATGAGACACAAACATAGGCAGAAAATAGACTGAGCAAATGGTGGGGCCCAAACTGTCTAGATAGGACAGGACAGAAAAGATACTGTCTGCAATCACGCAAAACCCTAAAAAATCCAACACATCTGATAAACAAAAAACCTGAGGCCACACGACCTCACCCCCACTAGATCAGTGTGAACTGGAAGCAAAGCAAAAGATACTAATATAACAGGGGACTGAGCAAACTGGCACAAGCTGTAACATATGGAGCAGGGCCCACCGCTACCCCCAGCATGGAGTACGCTGAACCCTCGCAACAAAGCAGAAAGCAAAAAAAAGGCACAACCCAATTAGATACAAAGGATTAGCAAAATAATCACTTAACTGAACCATGCAGATCAGGCAGGAGACAGAAGAACTAAAAATGAACAAGGAGGAACTCACCAGCAACCACCAAGGGAAGCCTGCTCACTTATATGCTCCCAGCCAGTAATCCTAGATTCCCATTGTCGTCAGGTGGCAAACTTCCATCAAACTGGCCAGCTCCACTAATCCCAGTAACCACCAGAGGGAGCTCTGGCTCAGAAGTCCGAGCAAGGGAATTCACAACAGTACTCCCCCTTGATGAGGGGTCACCGAACCCTCATCCACGCCACCAGGCCGATCAGGATGGGCCCAGTGAAAAGCACGAATCAATCTCTTGGCATGAATGTCAGAAGCAGAGACCCAAGAAATATCCTCCTTGCCATTACCTTTCCACTTGACCAAGTACTGAAGTCTCCGTCTAGCCAGACGAGAATCCAATATCTTCTCTACCTCATACTCCAAATTACCCTTAACCAGTACAGGGTCAGGTGGCGCCACCATGGGAACTACTGGCTCCACAAACCTTTTCAACAAAGATTTATGAAAAACGTTATGAATCTTAAACGTAACTGGAAGAGCCAAACGGAAAGAAACGGGGTTAAGGATTTCCAAAATCTTATAAGGTCCAATAAACCTTGGCTTGAATTTTGGAGATGCAACCTTCATGGGAATATTTTTTGAGGACAACCAAACCATATCACCCACTTTAAACCGGGGACCAATGGTCCTCTGCCGGTTGCAAAACCGTTGGGCCTTTTCCTGAGAGTGGGACAACTTATCCACTACTTGGTCCCAAATCTGTTGCATTCTCTCTACCACAGAATCCACACTTGGGCAGGCAGAAGCTTCCACCTGCCCCAAAGAAAATCGGGGATGAAACCCAAAGTTATAGAAGAAAGGAGACATCAAAGTGGCAGAACTAGCCCTATTGTTTAGCGAGAATTCGGCCAAGGGCAAAAATGAGACCCAATCATCCTGATCAGCAGATATGAAACATCTCAAATAGGATTCCAAAGTCTGGTTTGTTCTCTCAGTCTGCCCATTGGTGTGAGGATGAAACGCAGGGGAGAAAGACAACTGAATTCCCAGTTTGGAACAAAAGGCTCTCCAAAATCTGGAAACAAACTGGACTCCTCTGTCAGGTAGAATGTTCTCAGGAATCCCGTGCAAACGAACCACTTGTTGTAAAAACAAGGGCACCAACTCAGAAGAAGATGGTAACTTTGGGAGTGGTACAAGATGGACAATTTTAGGAAATCTATCACAGATCACCCAAATAACAGTCATTCTCTGAGAGACAGGGAGATCAGAAATAAAATCCATTGAGATATGGGTCCATGGCCTCCTGGGCAAAGGCTGGGGCATCAACAAACCACTAGCACAAGCACAGGGCTTGGTTCGAGAACAAGTCCCACATGACTGCACAAAATCCCTGACATCATGAGATAAGGCAGGCCACCAAAAAGACCGACTAACCAAATCTCTGGTACCAAAGATACCTGGATGATCAGCCAATTCGGAGCAATGAATTTCAGACAATACTATTCTCCTCCACTGATCAGGAACATACAATTTTCCCATAGGGCATCGTTCAGGTTTATCGTCCTGAAATTCCTCCAGGGCACGTCCCAAATTGGGAGAGATGGCGGAAAGAACTACACCCTCATTTAGAATGGTCGTAGGCTTGGTCACATCAAGAGAATCAGCAAAGAAACTCCTAGAAAGGGCGTCCGCCTTAACATTCTTAGTGCCCGGAAGAAAGGAGACCACAAAATTAAAACATGTGAAAAACAAGGACCACCTAGCCTGTCTAGGATTCAAGCGCTTGGCTGATTCAAGATAAATCAAATTCTTGTGATCGGTGAGGACCACAACTTGATGTCCAGCTCCCTCCAATCAATATCTCCACTCTTCAAATGCCCACTTCATGGCCGATTCCCCACATCACAGTTACGTTCAGATGGAGAAAATTTTTGAGAAAAGAAGGCACAGGGATTCATCTTAGAGGTTACCGGATCTTTTTGAGACAAAACGACTCCTGCACCAATCTCAGAAGCATCTATCTCCACCTGAAATGGGAGTGAAACAACAGGTTGCCGTAGAACCGGAGCCGAAGTGAATCTCTGCTTAAGCTCCTGAAATGTCGAGACTGCCTCTGGAGACCAATTCATCACATCAGCGCCCTTTTTGGTCAAATCCATCAGAGGTTACCAGAAAAATTACTTATATATTTACGGTAAAAATTAGCAAAACCCAAAAACTTCTGAAGAGTCTTCAGAGAAGTGGGCTGAACCCAATCATAAATGGCCTGGACCTTGGTCGGGTCCATTTCAATAGCAGACGGGGACAAAATGAATCCCAAAAACGAAATCCTCTGTACACCAAAAAGACATTTCGATCCCTTAACATACAGAGTATTTTCCCTCAAAATCCGGAACACAGTCCGGACATGTTCCACATGAGAATCCCAATCACTGGAAAAATCAAAATATCATCCAGATAAATGATCAAAAACTTATCCACAAGGTCCCGGAAAATATCATTCATAAAAGATTGGAAGACGGAAGGGGCAATAGTAAGCTCAAAAGGCATCACCAGGTACTCAAAATGTCCCTCCGGAGTATTAAACGCCGTCTTCCATTCATCCCCGTGCTTGATGTGAATAAGATTATACGCCCTTCCTGAGGTCAAGTTTGGTAAACCAACAAGTACTTTTAACTGGAAAATAAATCAGAAATCAGGGGTAACAGGTACTGATATTTAACAGTGATTTTGTTAAGGGAACGATAGTCAATACATGGCCTTAATGAGCCATCTTTTTTGGCCACAAAAAAAAAACAGCACCCAAAGGTGAAGAGGATGGTCTGATATGATCCTTCTCCAATGATTCCTTGATATAAGATCGCATAGCATTATGTTCAGGTACCGATAAGTTGAAAAGCCGACCCTTGGGAAATTTACAACCAGGTATTAACTCAATTGCGCAGTCATAACTCTTAAGACGCTGACTTATTCTCACTAAATACATCAGAAAAATCAGCCAAATAGTCAGGAACATCTTGAGACTGGGGAACATCTTGAGACTGGGGAAAGGTGAAGAAAACAGGAGTGTCACTAAGAACACATTGACAACCCCAACTCACCACAGACACAGATTTCCAATCCAAAACAGGATTATGGGTTTGCAACCAAGGAAAACCCAGTACAATAATATCATGTAAATTGTGCAACACCAAAACTTTACAATTCTCTTGATGGTACGGGGCGACCCGCATTATCACCTGGGACCAAAACTGGGGTTTATTCTCCGCCAAAGGGGTAGCATCAATCCCCCTCAAGGGGATAGGGGTCCGCAGGGGCATTATGGGGAAACCACAGCGTTTGGGAAAGTCAAGATCCATCAGATTCAAAGCTGCTCCTGAATCAACAAAGGCCTTAGCAGAAAATGTAGACAAGGAGCAGATCAAGGTAACCGCCAACAGGAACTTAGGCTGTACACTACCCACGGCAAATGAGTGAGCAAAACGTTTTTCTCATTTAGGGCAGACAGAAATAACATGAGAGGCGTCCCCACAAAAGAATCATAACTTATTACGCCTTCTAAACTCTTGACGTTGCGCCCTAGACAAAACCCTATCTCATTACATGGGTTCAGAAGTTTTTTCAAAAGGCAGCACCGCCTCTTGCGTACTTTTACCTTCACGTAAACGTCGATCAATTTGAATGGCTAATGACATGGAGTCGTTAAGATCAGAGGGGACAGGAAATCCCACCAAAACATCTTTTACAGTATCTGAGAGACCTTTCCGAAAGAGAGCTGCATCATCATTCCATTTAGTAAGGACCGCCCACTTTCGGAACTTCTGGCAATATAACTCCACAGCAGCCTGACCCTGGTTCAATGCCAATAAGGTTTTGTCAGCTTGATCAATAGCATTAGGTTCATCATACAACAACCCCAGGGCCCAAAAAAATGCATCCACGTTAGCCAGAATAGGGTCTCCAGGTGTCAGAGAAAAAGCCCAATCCTGGGGATCACCGCGCAGCAGGGAGATGACAATTTTAACCTGCTGCACCGAGCTCCCCGATGAATTAGGTTTCAAAGCAAGAAATAGTTTACAGTTATTTTTAAAATTCAAATAGTAGGGAGTAGGGATCTATGGTTCTACAGCAGATGATTGAGCAAGCTAGGGAGAAATTCCCCACACTTCAGCAGCGAGCTGCTCAACATGATCGGACAATTGCTTAGTCTCCATTAAGGAAAAAATCCTCCTACGGCCCCAGAGAGAAAGAGGAAAAAATATATAAAAAATTCTGACACTTTTTTTTTTTTTTTTTACAATTCTTTCCTTCTTTTGAGTACCCTAGAGTCTGCAGTTTCGGCTGGTGATTCTGTTATGAACGGGTCACCGAGGAGGATGGCAGGATTAGGCTAAGCCACCAGGAAACCAGAGAGGTTGGTATCTCAGCGGATTGCAGACCCCTGATCCTAACAACACAACTAGCAGTAGCCATGGAGCATTCCTACGATGCCCTAGACGCCTTGGCACAGCCGCAGAACTAACTAAGCCTAAAGCCAGGAAGGCAAAATCTAAACTGCCCCGGAGCAGAACCCCAAAGGAATAGACAGCCCCCAAACATATATTGTCGGTGAGACAAGATGAGACACAAACATAGGCAGAAAATAGACTGAGCAAATGGTGGGGCCCAAACTGTCTAGATAGGACAGTACAGAAAAGATAACATCTGCAATCATGCAAAAACCCTAAAAACTCCAACACATCTGATATACAAAAAACCTGAGGCCACACAACCTCACCCCCATGAGATCAGCACTCTGGTGTGAACTGGAAGCACCCCCAGCACAGAGTACGCTGAACCCTCGCAACAAAGCAGAAAGCCAAAAAAAGAAAAGGCACAACCAGATTAGATACAAAGGATTAGCAAAAGAATCACTTAACTGAACCATGCAGATCAGGCAGGAGACAGAAGAATTCAAAATGAACAAGGAGGAAATCACCAGCAACCACCAAGGGAAGCCTGCTCACTTATATGCTCCCAGCCAGTAATCCTAGATTCCCAATCATTGTCGTCAGGCGGCAAACTTCCATCAATCTGGCCAGCTCCACTACTCCCAATAACCACCAGAGGGAGCTCCGGCTCAGAATTCCAAGCAAAGGAATTCACAACAGCGGGCCATGCATTCAGTGCATAGGCAAACAGTGTGGCAGTGCAAAATTTCTAATAATGGGAACTTTGGTTTCATGTGGCCATCCAGGACATCTGTTCCAAGTGTTATTGGGGTGTGTAAGTTTGTGGCAGGCAGGCCTTGCATTCACTTCATGGGCAAACTGTATGGGAGTAAAAAAAATAAGCACAATGGGAATTTTGGTTTCATGTGGCCATCCACTTCGTCGGTTCAAAAGGTTATGGGGTGTGTGTAACTTTGTGGCAAGTCGGGCCTTGCATTCAATGCATAGGCATACACTATGGGAAACCCATTTTCTTATAATGGGAACATTTTTTCATGAGGCCCTCCTGTATGTCTCATCAAAGAGGTATTGGGGTGCGTCCTAATTTTTGGCAGTCCAGCCACTCACTTCATAGGCAATAACAGTATAGGAGACCCTCTATTTAATAATAAGAACAACAAAGCATAGCTGGCTGATGGCCCTTTAAGAATATTAATGCCGCCTGATGCCCCTACAAAAATAGGCTTTGTGACTTTCAGAGTCCCTCCTTCATAAATGAAACAGGATGTGTTTGATGATGTGTCAGATACCACATGGCCAGATAAGGTTGTTAAATGTTAAAATGACATTTCCCAGTGAATGCATTTGTATTGGTTGAAAGCATTGTTAAAGCTGAAAAACGCTTCAAAAATGCTACCCGTAAACATAGCCCAAGTGGTGGAGGTACATTTTTTGGGGGGGTTATTTATTTTGCCTTACATACAAATTATTACCCTGGAAAGGATGTTCCTTAACATATTTTCCAGGAAAATCCATTTTGGTATTGTTTTTGTATGTTTTAGTGCGCGCCTGTAAAAGTGGCGCAATATTCTGACAACATTGCTCACAGCAGTGACCTAGGAGTCAGAAATGCTTCCAGGGGTCTTCCCCGTGATGTTCCCATGTCATTTCAGCACTGTTCCCATCGATTTCAGACATTTTCAGACCCTAAAAAGACCCCCGGGGGGGGTCGCGGCAAAAATGCTCGGGTTTCCCATAGACTTACATTGGTCTTGTTGCTCACGTCGAGCACCCTAGCATTCCGATTTGCTCAACCCGAGCAATGAGTGCCCAAGCATTTTAGTGCTCACCCATAACTAATAAGCATTATTCCAACATAAACAATATGTCTTGATGGTCTTTGTAGAAGTGCTGAACCTCCGACTAGTCATTATTATAGTTCCAGTTGTTTCTGTAATGACTCAGCTACAATGGAGTTATTGTATGGAGGACTTTCTCCTTATACAAACTATGGCATAGAAATCATGAACCTTCCATTAACCAAGTCCTTTCTAGTCATTCCTGTAGTGAGCCTAGTATAGTGCTGACGATTCAGCAGTAAAATGGTGCTCGGCAAATCGAATGGCAAAGTGTTCAAATTTACGGATACAAATTTTCGTATTTCAGGAAATGTGACTCAGCGTTTGTCATAACTGGCAATAAGTCATTTACAACGCACTTGAGGAATTTTGGCCGGCTCATCATTGCAGAACTGTTGTAATTCAGCCACACTGGAGGATATCTGAACATGAACCAACTTTTTAAGGTCATGCCATAGCATCTCAATCAGATTAAGGTCAGGATTGTGACTAGGCCACTCCAAAGTCTTAATTTTGCTTTTCTTCAGCCATTCAGAGATGGACTTGGTGGGGTGGTTTGGATTATTGTATCGCTGCATAACCTACGTGCACTTTAGCTTGAGGTCACGAACAGATGACCGAATAGACTCCTTCAGCATTTTTTGGTAGACAGCAGAATTCATGGTTCCTTTTTACCACAGCAAGTTTTCCAGGTCCTGAAGCAGTAAAAAGAGCCCCAGACTATCACACTACCACCACCATATTTCACTGTTTGTATGACGTTCCTTTTTTGAAATGCTGTGTTACTTCTACGCCAGGTGTAATTGGACATACACCTTCCAAACAGTTAAAATTTTGTCTTGCCAGTCCACAGAGCATTCTCCCAAAAGTCTTGGGGATCATCAAGATGTTTTCTGGCAAAACCCGAGAGAAGCCTTTAGGTTCTTATTGCTCAGCAGTGGTTTTCGTCTTGGAACTCTGCCCTTCAGGCTATTTTTGCCCAGTCTCTTTCTTATGTAGGAGTCATGAACACTGTCCTTAACTAAGGTAAGTGAGGACTGCAGTTGTTTGGAAATTGTTGTGGGGTCTTTTGTGACTTCTTGGGTGAGTCGTTGCTATGGTCTTGGGGTAATTTTGGTCTGCCGGCCACTGCTGGGAAGGTTCAACACTGTTCCATGTTTTCGCCATTTGTGAATTATGGTGGCTAGTCAGCATCTTGGCTGTTAATTACCTGTGATAATACTGTTGCCCATGTTTTTATGCTGGTGGCTCAAGAACAGCATTTTTTGACAAACTAAGTTCAGTTTTGCTTACTTATGGTTCTTGTTTTCTGGACAAGAGATAGTCTCTTATTGATCTCAGACTCCACAGCTCATGTGGCTACTGGATAAAAGGTTATGTGCTACGAATGTGCCTAGGACGGTGTCATTATTTATGTGGCTTTGGGCAACCACAGATCTTCAAACTAGAGCTTTCCTCATTTTTTCCATCTGCATAGGTCCTGATAGGGACTTCCACGGCAAGTCAACGAGAAGCAGGGGCACCAATTGCATTTCAAAATGGTGCCAACCTCCATGGACAGGTTGGAGCAAGAGCAGTGGACAAAATAGGGTGATCCCCCTCTCCCCTTGGTTACATGATAATCCTTTTTTATTATTACTTTTCTGTGTTTTCATGATTCGGGGTGTATTTCCATTTTTTATACACAACTTTTAATGCATACTGTGGTGTAGTAACCACTGTGTCCGCTAGGGGGCGCTGTGTGGATGTCCCAGGAGAAAGGATGAATGGCAGAATACTGAATGGCCATTATGTATCTCAAAGTGGGTGGCTTTGAGATGGAGACTTATGTGTTGATCAGCAGTGATACTGCTGAGGTGCTGCTTTAATGTGAGGGAAAAGTCTCCAGGTAACTAGGGAGATGGGCGGGCCAGTTACCTACAAACCCACCTAGAGGGTGTGTTTAAAGAACACTGTTGTAAAGAGTGTGGAAATGCTTGAAGGACCTGTGATGAGGTCAGAGTCATGTGACCTGGTGGGTGTGGCTAGGGACCATATAATTTGGCCGGGGTAGGTCACATGTGGTGAATGCTGGGACCTGGTTGGTCCAGTGTGGAAGGTCCGGCTGAGATGGGGCCTGAGAGTTCCCTGGAGGGAATGAATGTCTGCAGTATGGAGAAGCAGCCATGAGAGAACCCTGACGGGGTGAGATATAACTGTGAGGCTGAAAAGCCTGCGTATTGGACATTGCTAACAGAGTGAAGCTCTGTCATGGACGCTATGCCGTTTATATATTGATGGTCATGGTTTATGATACTTAATAAACCGCATGGACCGTTCTGAGTTTATGGAAAACCTGTGCCTGATCTGATTTTGTGGCTGCCAAGCGAGTGATCCCCTACTTAAATGACAGCGCTACCTCACAATACCAATAAAGATATCTTTTATTAGTGTATAATCGGTGAATCCACCCCCTCATCCACAATTGTAAGGCACTTAATCTTCGGCTCCTCCAGGAGCACTTACCAGTGGCTGCGCTGTCATTGCTCGTCTGTGGCCCCAGCAGCAGTGTGATGAGATCAGTAGCATCCTGACATCATTACACTTGGTGCACGTCGATGTCGGGGCTCACAGGCGTTCCTCTACCCCTGACACGGTGCCACACGGCTCAAAAGTATTTGTATCTTGCGGCCCACGGGACTGTATACATAAACGGCCCAATGTCCCACTTTATCTGGTCTAAGCCTTAAGCCTATAATGGGAGGGAGAGGGACAAATGGAATAATTTGCCCCGAGTGTCTCTGCCTCATATGTACTAGCAAAACTCCTGTTCCAGCAGAAGCAATTTGTTGAAAATAAATTTGTTAGTTCGGATTCTCTATCATGTTGTAACAAGTATATTTAGATAAATCCATAAATTGATACTAAGGACTAAAAATTTAATCTAAGGAGAGAAATTTCTTTTGCAGATTTGCTATAATAAAGGAAAGAAACATTATAAGACATCAATTCAAGTAGCACTTTAATAATTAACCATTGGATGCTCCCTAGATATTGTTAATTACCTGATAGTAATAATTTTCAATAGGCATTCAGAATGCCATCATTCATCCTTTGATAGAGTATTCTATCACAGAATTTCCTATCAAAAGACTTTGCACTTTGAATGCTATTGCTAATTCATCTAAAATATATTTACATATGACTCTATGATCTCAGCTTTGATTAAAGAAAAATATATTATTATTCTATAAATCTAATAGGAAATTTTATCTCTATATAGAATATGATCATATATATCTATTAGAGATTATCGAATTGATCAGCATCGAATTGACTTTGAGTCGAATTTCACGCACATGGGAAATGGTAGAGAATTTTGAGGGCAAAAGTTCATGTGAGTAGGAGGTGTAGATGGTAGAGGCCCCATAAAGTCCCAAGTGGTGGAAGCAAAGGAGTACTTGTGCCAGCCCATTGTATGGCCCTGTGTGACAAATGGCTTTGCTCAGGTGGTGCTTGCATTCTACCTTGGTCTGAAGTTTATTCAAATGAGACGTGTGACCTGGAAAATACTTGGGCGCAAAATTCACAATTCATAGAAAGCATCCAGCTCCACGTCCATCTTATCCAGTCCCACTGTAGCCTATTCATTGTTTTCATTTGATGAGGTCCTACGCTCCAACTGATGAAACATTGATGGTCTGTCCTTGGAAGAAGTCCTAGAGATTGCTTTCAACCTACACGTTATATTTGTTATGCTCCCTTTGTCCCCTTTGCCCCAAACCTACTATTAGGTATTATGGGTGTTCAATAATTTATTGACCTGAATATGAAAGCAAAATTTTCTGAGAATATTGAACTTACTACTTTTCAATTTAATCCTCTTTGACTTCAACACTCTTTGCCTCCAGTTATCAGATGTCCTCAGAATATTAGATGACTTCTTGCAGTCACAAGAACCCTGTTATTGCCTCTTTGAATATATTATTTATCATCAGGAATTTTTTGCCCACACAGATGTTTCTCCAGGTTCCAAAATAGAAGGAAATCACTGGGAACCAGGTCTGGACTGTAGGGTAGATGGTTAAGCTCCATTCTCTGATAGCAGCTTGCAATTTGGAAGACTCGTGAGCTGGCCCATTGTCATGAAGCAGCACACCTGATGACAACTTCCCACTTCATTTCTCATTGATTGTCTCATGCAATGCTTTCATTGTTGAAGCTTAGGTGTCTCCGGAATTTCTTTGGGTGGCATAATCTTTAATATCCCAAAAAACTATTGCCATGACTGACTGCTGTACACAACATTTGTTTGGAGTTAGTGACCCCTTGTATTCCATTTCATGGGTTCTTGGACCCATGTTTCATCACACATAATAATTCAAGAATAGAAGTCTCCTGGATTTTGTCTATGCATGTCCAAATTCTTTTAGCTAAATTTCTGGTGACATGCTTCTCGCTTACGCATCAACATTTGTGGTACCCAGCAGAAACTATCACACTAGTGTCTCGGATGAATTGTCAACTCCATCCTACTTTCTGTGTTCATCGCTCTGCTTCATCAGTGTTAGACCATCTCACTAAGCTGCCTTGTGCTCACTGTCAGCTCTGCCCTTGTTTCAAGCAGTATTCAAGGAACCTGGCCACACCTCGCCTGCTACCTTGTCCCTGCTGATTCTAAGACAAGACAAGGATACCATGGCTCAGTACGCTTTACGATTCTGTACCATGGAAGCAGAGCTGGCCTGGAATGAAGGCCTGGTGTTGACCTTCTGGAAAGGCCTGTCTGGACATATTTTGAATCAATTGGCAGGTAGAGATTTGCATTTCTCTCTGGATGCCCTCATACACCTGGCTACTTGGATTGATCTTCATTTCTATGAGCAAGCTTTGGATCAATCTCAAGAATCTTATGTCAATGGACCACCCAGGCTGGCCCCAATCTTCCCGTAACCCTTGCTGCCGCAAGCCACAACTGCTGCTATAGAGCCGATGCAAGTGGAGCTGGCCAAACTTTCTGTACAAGAGCAGCAGCATAGGTTTAGAGAGGACATGTGCATATACTGTGGAAATGAGGGACATTATGTATTATGTTCACCAGTGTCCAGTAAGGCCCGCAGGCCCCCACCACCTTGTGATAGTCTTAGAGATGACCCTGGATGAGAAAGTTAGTTCTCCAAAACCTTTGACCCATGTCACCTTGATCTGGGGAGAAAGGTCTCTCTTCACGGCAGCCCATTTAAACCGCTGACAACTTCATCCGTCCGAACCTGGTTCTTCACCTTCTGCCTCCTAGGCCACAGCTAGATTGTTCCATGATTATTGCCTCCATTAACGTACAACCCCTAGCGCAGCATATTCGTGATATCACACTGTCAGTCACCCTGCAAATTTTAACCCAGTACTCTGAAAGAATCTCTTTTTACGTGCTATCTCGGTAAATTCTGTTCTTCTGGGTCTTCCACAGTTTCATCTACATGTGACAGTTGTTGACTGGTCCATCAGTTAGGTGATTCAATTGGGATCATCATGTTCTACCAACTGTCTTACCAAGGTCTTGCTCTAGTCCCTACCATCCATGCCTTTGGACCTGTTTTCCCTGCCTGAGTCTTATTTCTTGTCCCGATCCGTCTGATTCTGAGGAGGTATCACAGCACATCTTTAACCCAGCTAGGATTGTTGAAGTGGCTCCTGTTCTGGTATAAGACGTCCCTCCCAGTAAGACCTATGCTTCGACTAGGAGGAGGAGAAATCTGTCCTGGAATCATGAATCCAAGCTGGCCATGGATGTTCAGGTCTTTGCAACTGCCTGCCCACTGTGCACTAGTAATAAGGCATCTTAGAGGAAGCCTGCATAAAATTTCTGCACCCCTACAGTTCCTGGAAGTTCCCTTAGGTTGGCCTAAAAAATGGGGGGCTTAAGGGGGTATACTGCAATGCCAGGATCTTGCATACCTTCTCAGTGTCACCTTACTCATTGTGTTCACCTGTACTTTTCCAGTGGCCGACTATCTCCCTAAGCTGCCTTCTGCTCACTGCCAGTTTTGTTTCTAGAGAGTCTCCACCTGGCTTTAGGAAGGCGTGGTTAGATCCTGCAGGAGTTTAACCCTGCTGTGTCCTACAGAGTTTGTCTTCCCCATCCAATCCCATGTCAGGCAAGGGATAAGTTAGGCAGCTCCTCCCACCAATCATTGCCCAATTGTTGGTTCCCAGTTGTTTGTCTCTGCATCCTGTGGGTGCATGTTTGTTCTGTCTCTCCTGTTATCGACCCACTTTGTATACCCGTACTATATGACTTCTCTGCTCCTGACCTCGGCTTTATACTGTGGTCGTGTGTTGTCTGCCCTTACCCCGGATTATCTTACCATGTCTTTGCCTTCGTCCTCCTGTACCTCGTACTCGTAGCTGTGACTCTGACATTCCGGTCAGCTGCTGCAGACCCGGAGACTGCCCCCTAGAGTGGTACCTGGTGAGTACCTACGGCCAAGTCTTTCCTCACCATCAGAGGCTCTAGTGAATACCAGGTACCCTCCAGGGTAAGCCTGGCGTGAGGTGCAGTGGGTCCACACCCACCTGCGTAACACTGACCTTTGACATCATCAAACATCATAAATGATACTGGAAACCTTGTCAAATTAAATGTCTAATTTATAAGCTATAACACTGACTTTGACCCAAAAATCTTCCAAAATTATGGTGTCCACTTTATGGCACATTTCCACTGGCGATGCTTTGACACGTCTCTCTCTGAAAAGATATCAACTTCAATTGATTAAAACCCAATTTAATCTGCTTGGCCCAAAACTTGACTTGGTAGTAGGAAGGTGCATCATCACCATATACAGCAATAATTTTTTTCATGGATTTCTTTAGGCTTCTTTTCTTCCTTTGTAAGGAATTTAATCACGGAACAAAGCTTCAAATCCCGTCACTTTCTTTGTAGAGCTGCAATGTACTGCACGTGCCATCCTGTCCCTTCCAGTGCTTTCATCAGGCTGAACTTTTACTGTCTGCTGCATGTCCAGATATGTCTCAACATACACAGAAATATCGAACACTGATAGTACACGCTGGGGTAGATAACGTATTGATTACCGATGATATAAATGATTTCATGGAATTGCCATGGAAAATTCCCCTGTAAATGGCTGATATATTATATTGTTAGTAAGCGTCACTTGGGCATGGAATTAATTTTTTTATACAACATTATAAAATATGTTGGTGAAATATAAATACCGTAATCAAAATTTAGTCCTAGTCATATGCATTGAAGCCACAAAAACAAACTAATATTGTAAAGAATGTGCATTTCCGGAAGTGTTTTATTATTTTTTTCTCCATTTCCGAAAAGTATAGAGATGGGAGTATTATGGCATGGGCGTGCATGGATCCCGGCGCAAATATGCATTATAACCTAGGGCTACAAGAACAATAGTCACCCGCACGGATGTGATAGATGTGGGAAGTATAAAGAAGTTGATTAACAAAATTACAAATACTTTCACAGACTGGAAGAAAATGAGCCCTGGGTGTCTATCCAATCCTGTAATTAAAGCCCTTTTAATTATTCCATATAACACGCCTTAAAGTCCTATTTTGCAAAGATTCCTTTTATCCATCCCTTCCTTCAGCGCTTTGGTTGGAATACACATAAAGCAAGTGACTGATAAGCTGACAGGCTCCCACCCGGTCGTTAATCCGTCCAAGCAATATTCATAAATTCAATTTGGAAACAGGCGGAATTCTTTTCTTTTATTGGTTTCTGTGTTATTAAATGAGACTGTTCCTCGCTAATACACTTCTCCTCCTAAACTGCCGCTCCGAGCTGTTACTCAAATCAAATAACATGCCCCTTTAACTGATGCCTGGGACCAATAAATGCCACCCCGTGATACATCTCCTCTCTACTGTCACAAATATTAAAGCCGGCAATAATGCCGATAATGTGTCATAACTAAGTTGATTTCTAAATAACTCAGATCCGTCATCCTCGAAGTGGAAGGAAAATTCAGGTTTTAAAGCCTGAAGCAATTGTGTTAACTCGGCTCTATGTTATTATTGGCAAGCGACAGAGTGAGCCGGAATTTCAGGTTATTGTCTGGCGAAATTACTATTCCAAAAAGACTTTCTATGGAAGAATGTGCTTAGTGTTATTAATTATTGTCTGTAACGGTAACGCTGTTATAATAATGACACATCCAGCTAGGAGAGGCACATCCATTTTTTTGTGCCTATATACCAAGCATCATTTGTTTTCTATCTTAGATTATTCCCACTACTTCCATTATCCTGTTTTCTACATTTGAATTTTTACTATATCTTGAATATTGTTTACTTGCTCTTTCCAATTGAAAAATATAAGTTTTGTACGGCTAGGTGAAGGAGTGATCTACAATTGCTGCGCTCACTTAAAGAGGTCATCTAGGGGATACAAAAATATTTTTAAAAGTGCCTAGCCTGTTAAAAAAAAAAAAAAAATAGAAGTAATGGTCATTTTCACCGATCCCCTGTAGTCCCTGTTCTGACGTTAGTCCGTTCCCTGAATGTCCCTACTTCCTGGTTCAATCTTGACAGAGCAGGATTGGACAGAAATGCTGTGGGCGGGTCACCACTGTGTCCACTGATTGGCTGGGTGGCAGCTCGTCAAGAAAATAGAGACCAGGAGGCATCCGGTAAGCATCTATGATGGCGTAAATTGCTACTTTTAATTTTTTATATACCAATCTTAAAACATTTTTAGCCTCTTTATTTTTTTCCATTCTGTTATACATCTATATTTACATTTTTTAATGTAATCCTTTACCTTCTTATTTTTTAAATTAATGCTTTTTTGTTCATTTTATGTGTTGTAAGGCAGGACCTCATACAAAGGACCTTGTACAAAGTTTAGACGCGGTCCCACGAGGCGCCATACTAGGGTGCCCTAGAAATTTCATTTGCCACCCTATAGGGCTTCATATGTCAGAGATGTTCTTCCCTAGCAGCGATGTTATTAAGGAAAAGATCCCTACCTATCTGATAGTCCAATGGAACGGGTCACAATTTATTTTTTATTGTTGGATTTCTATGGGTTCGTACTTATCACTTCACACCAAGTCACATACGTAATGATGACTGATCGTAGTGTATGTAAATACAAAGATAACTTTCCCAGACTGTATACCAAACCATAAATCGAATAACTCATCCATTATCTATGTGGTTGGCCAAATAAGTTTTATGTCTTTTTTTTTTAAACTTTTTGTAAGTTGATGATTTTTCTATGTTGCTAACTTTTAGATTGCTATTTTAAAGGGGTTGTCTGGTGAAATCAAGTTATTACCTATTCAGAGGATAGGTGATAACTTTTTGATTGGTGGGGATCTGAGTGCTGGAATCCGCACAGATTGCCAGAGCGGGGAACTTTTTAATCCCAGTAGAATGGAGAAGCAATGTGCATGCTTGACCATTGCTTTGCACATTCCCGGCAGATCTGCAGCTTTTTTCAGCAGCCCCGTAGAGAATGAATGGAGCAGTGGTCATACATCTGACATGACGCTCAAATTTGCTACAAATTCCAGTGGTCGGACCCCCACCGATCAATAATTGAAAGCAATAAGTTCTCACCTATAATTTGATCGGTGGAGGGTCTAACTGCTCTTCATTCTCTACGGGGCTGCGGGAAAAAGCCAAAAGCAACGCTCGGCATTTCCATAGGGAATGAATGTATTAGTAGAGTATGTGCACTCCCACTCCATTCTAACGGGGTAATTGTTCCCCGTTTTGGTGGTCTGTGTGAATCCCAACAGTCAGACCCCAACGAATCAACTATAACTTATTATTATTGTTTAAACCCTTTTGAGGAAGTTCAAGTGTTTCACATTCAATCTGTTTTTTTAAAAAAAAATGCAGGAAACACCCTGAATATTCTAAACTAAGAAAATAATGAAATATGTCAGAGAAATAACTAAAAGAAAAAAAAATAACAAATTGCAATTACTACAGTCAAACACCTGGTGGCACCAAAATCCCACGGAGAACATATTGTTAATCGGGGTCCATTGTTTGGCTTATTTTTGCTAGGTAGCATCACTTTAACCTCTCCGAGTAAGATCTTACTGTTCAGCGCAGGTCACATATCTTCCATTCAATTACTTTTGAACTGACCTGACTTCAAAGCTTATAAAATCAGGCATTACTATAGAGTAACCGGCGCTATTTAGATGGGGACTTGTAGCTATATAGCTCTATAAGTCAGACTATTCATCATGATGATCACCGCCATGTCGCTTACATGAGACAGAGGATGACTGATGACCATTCATTTTTTGATGTGTAACCCAATGAGCACTCACGGGTCCAAAATCGTCTTTCCTAAACTATATTACACAGAAAGATTTGCACAAGAATGAAAAGTTGGGTTTTTGGGTTTTCAGAATGTGGTGCAGGGGGGGTGATGGGGATATTTTTATGTTTTCCAAAAATAAAAATTAAACAGGAAAGTAGCCAGACTTATGACCACAGCACCTAAATATAGGGCTAGTTGGAGTAATGAGAAACCCAACTATTTACACAAAAGATGCAGTTTAGTTTGTGAATTTTCCTTTTTCTCATTAATGTGAGTAATGTAAAACTGTCGCATGTGTAAATCGAAAACGAGGAGTTTTTCCACAAATGTGAAGCAAAAATTAGTTGGATATTATCGAAATTAAACATATTTTAAAGAAGGGAATTGGTAGAAAAACAAAACTGTACATGTGAAAAGTTATGCAACTTTCTAATAAACTTTATTCAATTCTTCTACCCATAACGTTATATTAAAAAAAAAAACATATGAGGGTTTGGCTTTTTTTTTTTTTTGCAAGATTAGTTGTTAGTTTTGAATGCCACAAGTCACTTTTACTATATAACGTACTGAAAAAACACAAAACTTGAGCTTGATCTAAGTAGGTATACATGCAGCACATGTTAACATTGGCCATAAAACATACAAAACATGCAAGTGACAAAATGAGCAAAACCCTGCTGTAACCAAATAAGTAAAAAGCAAAAGTGCATTTAAATAACACGGAGTTCTTAGTAATACTGTTTTTGATCAAAAATAGCATAAAAGCCATCCCACCACGACAAGGTGACGCTTATCGGGACAGTCCTACACTGTCTAATATTAAAAGCTTACCATGTGTCAAAATTGACCTCAGTGCCATTATTCACACTTTGAGGTCAACTCTGACACATGGTAAGGTTTTTAATATTAGACAGTGTAGGACCGTCCCGATCAGAGTCACCTTGTCGTGGTTGGACGGCTTTATTCCAAAGAACTCTGTGTTATTTAAATTTCACCCTAGTTTTTTGGGATTTTGGTTTTTAACTGGTGATCTGGCAGCACAATTGTTCAGTCCAATTATGCCAGTAGCAAACTTATAAGTTTTCGTTATATATATTATATGTGGTTAAAAACCTTGTAAAAAAAAAAAAAAATAATATATCTGCAAAAATGACGAAAGGTCAGCTCGCCCAACGAAAATCGAGATACAAACCATATTTATTAGAAAGGGTGGAGGAAAAAAATCCAACATCCAGGTCTTCATAAAAAAAGTTTATTTTAAGTAAAACTAAAAAAAGTTGTAAGTCCAGGATCCAATCATTTACAAGCAAATGCGTTTCGGACTGCCATCCTCAGGCATTGCAATGACTAAGGACGATGGTACGAAGTGCGTTTGCTTGTAAATTATTAGATCCTGGATTTGCAATTTTATTTTTACGTACAATGAAGTGTTTTTTTATGAAGACTTGGATGCTGGATTTTGTTTCTTCCTCCTTTCTAATAATAATAATATGGTTTGTACCTCGGTTTTCTGTAAGATTTTTTTGGAGCTGTGTGATGGTTTGTTTCTGCGTTGAAAGCTATGATTTTTATTGGTATAGTTTGGAGGTACATATGTTTTTTTTATTCCTTTTTATTTACTGAAAAAAACTTCAGTTCTGGGTTTTGTTTTGTTTTTTCTCCCCATAATTGATTGTACTTTTTGGATGTGGCAGTACCTGATGTGCTTATTTTGGGAAATTGTTTATTTTTGTATTGCAAAAGGGAGGGGGATGATAAAACGTTTTTAATTGTTATGGTGCTCTGTCAATGGTCGCATTGCAGCTCTAAAAATGGCTACCACAGTCGGAAAGCACAAGCCACTCCATTCACAAGATCCCAAGGTTTGCTCTTGTTTTCACCATTTAACCCCTGTTCAGGGATCTGGACCTACATAGGGGCCCCTGGGTTGGAGGGCCACAGAGTCAGCCGCTGTCCAACAACGATGCAGTCTGGCAGGAGTGGTCTGGTAGTCAGGACATTCCAAGATACAAAATCGTAAGTGCGGGAGTATAGTCAGTAAACGAGTCGAGGTCAAAATCGAGATATGCACTAGGAATTCAAGAGCAAGGCACACAGGAGTTTACTAAAGCTGGTCAAATTATAACCGGCAGTGGACAGCAGGATTTCATTATCTTAAATAGCTTGCAACCTGTCCAGGAACTTGGACAGCAGGTAACTCTTGTGCTCTTAGCCTGGGCAGAACTATAGATGTCACCTATAATGAGAGAGCAGCTGTTGCTCTTGTTGGGATTTGAACCCAACACCCCCATGCTGTAAGGCTACAATGCTAACCACTGAGCTACCATGCTGCCCTAATTATACCATTTATTCTTTATATACTGTCAGTAATATTATTGGGGCATAAGTGTCAGTATTCGATAAATTTGGTCAACAGAAAAAAATCCCAATTAATAAATATTTTCTTAATTGTTTGTGATAATGCTGACAGATCCAGTATTGAATGAAGCCAGAAATGGTTCAATATCACTATTCAGATTAGTTTCCTGCAGTGTTTCTAGTGATGCAATCTTTATCAGAGCAAATCACTTCCTTCAGTACGTGAGGTCTTGTATGGAGGGTGGCCTGTTTACGTTGTACTATACAGTATCATACTTATCGCACATGGCTGTCGCAAACCCTAAATCATGGAGAGGGACATCTTGGTTCAGATTAAGCTATGTTAGATCCAGCTTCCAATGAGAGTCCAATATAACATTACCAGTGACAGAAGCCAAAAAAGATGCTTCCATTGCCGTCCTCGTTGGCTACAAGCACATATCTCTGAGATCGTGGCGACACTGCGTCTGCACATGTTTGTGGTTTTTTCTTGTTTGCAGAAGGGCAAACTCTTTGGGAGGGCCATGATTTCCAAACATGTGCGAGTACAGCTGCTTGTCAATGTGTCCCATAGTTGGAAGAAGATCTAATAAGATAGCTAAAGCAAATATATGGCTGCAATAAACACTGTGCACCACTAATAACCAAATAATCTTCATAGCCTATGCAGGACTGGGCCGGAAAGATGCATCATGGAATTGATGTATGACTTGGTCTTCATCCTATGGCACGATATGCACTGGAAACTCACTTTCTATCGCAATCTTGTAGATGAATATTAAATTGTACTTTATTAAAGATGTTGTCCAGGCTTGGGGTTTAAGTCTGCAGTTACGCTGTGTGACTGCAGATTTGTGAATACTCACAGCCAGATGTGTAACTAGAGTCCAATGGGTCATGGTGCAAAATGAGGACCTAGTCTTACCTCCCCACCCCGCATGTTGGTAAGATGTATGGGCACCTGTAGCACTCTAAACCCTATAATCATTTACAAGTTGCCCTCCTCTCTTCCTAGTATATATGTCCACGATCCTGGTATATATGTTTCCTATATCCTGGCCCCCATCCTGGTGTATATTTGTTCTCCATCCTGGGCTCTATACTAGTGTATATGTTATATGTTCCCCATCCTGGTATATATATGTCCCCCATCCCGGGCACATCCTGGTATATATTTTCCTTATCCTGGGCCCCATCCTGGTATGTATATATATCCTCTATCCTGCTATATACTGTATGTCCCTTATATATTTCTCATCCTGGTATATACAGTGCCTTGTGAAAGTATTCGGCCCCCTGGAACTTTCAACCTTTTCCCACATATCATGCTTCAAACATAAAGATACCAAATGTAAATTTTTGTTGAAGAATCAACAACAAGTGGGACACAATTGTGAAGTTGGACGAAATTTATTGGTTATTTTAAATTTTTGTGGAAAGTCAAAAACTGAAAAGTGGGGCGTGCAATATTATTCGGCCCCTTTACTTTCAGTGCAGCAAGCTCACTCCAGAAGTTCATTGTGGATCTCTGAATGATCCAATGTGGTCCTAAATGACTAATGATTATAAATATAATCCATCTGTGTGTAATCAAGTCTCCGAATAAATGCACCTGCTCTGTGATAGTCTCAGGGTTCTGTTTGAAGCACAGAGAGCATCATGAAGACCAAGGAACACAACAGGCTGGTCCGTGATACTGTTGTGGAGAAGTTTAAAGCCGGATTAAGATATAAAATGATTTCCAAAATTTTAAACATGTCAAGGAGCATTGTGCAAGCGATCATATTGAAATGGAAGGAGTATCATACCACTGCAAATCTACCAAGACCCGGCCGTCCTTCTAAACTTTCATCTCAAACAAGGAGAAGACTGATCAGAGATGCAGCCAAGAGGCCCATGATCACTCTGGATGAACTGCAGAGATCTACAACTGAGGTGGGACAGTCTGTCCATAGGACAACAATGTGTCGTACACTGCACAAATCTGGCCTTTATGGAAGAGTGGCACGAAGAAAGCCATTTCTCAAAGATATCCTTAAAAAGTGTCATTTAAAGTTTGCAGCAAGCCACCTGGGAGACACACCAAACATGTGGAAGAAGGTACTCTGGTCAGATGAAACCAAAATCGAACTTTTTTGCAACCATGCCAAACGATATGTTTGGCGTAAAGGCAACACAGCTCATCACCCTAAACACACCATCCCCACTGTCAAACATGGTGGTGGCAGCATCATGGTTTGGGCCTGCTTTTCTTCAGCAGGGACAGGGAACATGGATAAAATTGATGGGAAGATGGATGGAGCCAAATACAGGAACAGTTTTGAAGAAAACCTGTTGGAGTCTGCAAAAGACCTGAGACTGGGACTGAGATTTGTCTTCCTACAAGACAATGATCCCAAACATAAAGCAAAATCTAAAATGGAATGGTTCACAAACTTATCCAGGTGTTAGAAAGGCCAAGTCAAAGTCCAGACCTGAATCCAACCGAGAATCTGTGGAAAGAGCTGAAAACTGCTGTTCAGAAACGATCTCCATCAAACCTCACTGAGCTCGAGCTGTTTGTCAAGGAAGAATGGGCAAGAATTTCTGTCTCTCGATGTACAGAACTGATAGAGACATACCCCAAGCGACTTGTAGCTGTAATCGCAGCAAACGGTGGCGCAACAAAGTATTACGTTAAAGGGGCCGAATAATATTGCACGCCCCACTTTTCAGTTTTTAAATTTCCACAAAAATTTAAAATAACCAATAAATTTCGTTAAACTTCACAATTGTGTCCCACTTGTTGTTGATTATATTCACCAAAAATTTACATTTGGTATCTTTATGTTTGAAGCATGATATGTGGGAAAAGGTTGAAAAGTTCCAGGGGGCCGAATACTTTCGCAAGACACTGTACGTCCCTTACCCTGGGCCCCATCTAGGTATATAAATCCCTCATCCTGCTATATATGTCCCTTACCCTAGTCTCCATCCTGACATATATGTTCCCCATCCTGGGCCCCATCCTGGTATATGTAACACCCATCCTGGTATATGTCCCCCATTCTTCCACTGCATTTGGAGTGATATTGGCAGTGTTGGCTGCTGAAGCGGATTTATGTGACCTTGGCGCAGCTATACTATAACTCTTATCCCTGTGATGGGTCCAACACAGAGGAGAGTCTGAAGCGCCCCTGCCAGTAATAATCATCCGGCTCTCACAACTTATTCCAGCTAGAAAGTTTGAAGCTTTATTAATTCATGTATATAAAAAATGTGATCCTCCAACACGTTTCGAACTAATTGTTCATTAGAAATGGCTTAACTTAATGTTCATAAGGCCTTCATTACACTTCTTCGGTTGCCAAATGGCCAATACAGAAAAAAAAAAAAGCATCTTTAACTAATGTGATACCACATTAAACACAAAAGAACATGCATCAATGCAATATATGTTCCAGGCCAGAGCCTGTCCAGTGAGCGCGGCCTAGGTTCCATCCATTTGTATGGAGTGAGGCTGCGCCCTCTAAGTTGGCTATGCCCACTGGACTCAATACAAGTGTATGGAGCGAGGCTGTGCCCACTAGACGGGAACTTCCCGGGAGTATGTATAACGCATACATACCCTCCGGTCCCAGCTCAAAAACTGGCAAATCCCAGCAGTGCACAGTGCGTCAGCTGGGGGGGATTCCTAAGTCTGCAGTCCAACAGAGTGACTGCAGACATATTGATTTGGACCGGACAACCCCTCTAATATTGGAGGCTGCTATCATTGTGGCCACAAGGAAATGGAACCACTCAGAACACTTGGAAGATCAATAGAGTTGATGATGCATCTGTATGAGTAAAGACCCCCAGACACATTAGATAGCTGTCAGCTGTACGATACTTTGGCCATAGGCCGTCTCTCCCATACACAGGAGCACTCGTTCGGTCAAGCGTTCCCATGTTTTCTATGAGAAAGCTGCAGACAGACATGTCTTCCGAGGGGCTTCTCTCTGGTAATACAAAGTGATTGGCAGTCTAAAACCTGGCATGCCTGATCGATATTACCCCCAACAATCAGTTGGCTGGCGCCTCCATACACACTAGAATGGTGGCTGAACCCATCTCAATATTAGTGGTCATAGTCAACATTAGTCTATCTGTATGAGGGATAGCTGTCAGCTGAACAAACATTCTGCCAACTGCGATCTTAAGTCCCTTAAGGTACTGTCACACTTAGCGATGTACCAGCGATCCCGACCAGCGATATGACGCGGTCAGGATCGCTGGTACATCGCTAAGTGGTCGCTAGTGAGCTGCCACACAGGGAGATCTCACTAGCGACATCGCTGGGGACCGGGGTCGCTACTTACCTGTCACACCAGGCGATCCTGCGTCCTCCCGCGTCGCTCGTCGTCACAGCAGGAAGCGCCGCAGGAAGCAGACGACGAGAAGCGGTCCAGGACATTCTCGCGCGATCAGCGATAACCAGCGGGGGAGCCGGTCGTAGGTAAGTATCAGACACAGCGATATCGCTAGCAATATCGCTATAACGTCACAAGTTATAGCGATATTGCTAGCGATATCGCTTAGTGTGACAGTACCTTTAGGCTGGGTTCACACTATGTTATAGCAGTCCGTTAGACGGACTGCGTTACACCGTGGTATAACACGGTGTAACGCAGTTCGTTAATGCTGCCATTCAGCCTCTTTGTCGGGCGCATCGCGACGCATGCCGTAAAGCGACACGTGTTCGCGATGTGCAGTCATTCAGTGACGGAGCCTCGGACGCTAGCTGCAGCGTTTGAGGCTCCGTCACCGCTAGCGCAGATGGAGCACCTGCGCTAGCGGTATAGCATGACACATATCGCATTATGCTATGGCGTTAACGCAGCCCGTCAACGCTATGCGTTGAACAGGCTGTGTTAATGCAATGTAAACCTAGCCTTATACATGCTAGATGAAAGTCATCCAAACCCAACGGTTTTAACGCAGAATAGAGTAGGTTGCTGGCAGAAACTTCTGGTGTCGGCTTGTCTTCTAGGATAACAAAAGAATCGAATGGTGTAATTCATTACGTGCCATCCTTCTCTCAACATCAACTGTAGGCGGAGATTCGGGAGGCCCACATAAATATCAAGCTGGTCATTGGGATTTTGATGGTCTTAGGGCCTCCATACCCACAGGGTTAAAGCCAAGTGATTTGGAAGCCTCTTCTGAATAACATTCGCACAAATTGAAATGTATATTTCATTACTGCTCAACTCTACAAAATTCCTAGTTGGTTCCACGTCAGTAAAGACGAATCATAATCTCAGCTGCATGGAGGGAAAAATCGCTCAACATCAACAGCTCAGTAGTCAGGATCATAAATTAAAGCAACGCCTTTCTCCAACTTAGGAGCAATATGTGAGTATTGTTACATGTACCAAAAATGTTTTTATCCTCTAAAGCATATTGGTACAAACTTTTGTGTACAAAGTAGTGCTTGCATCAATTTTTCCATTAGGCATCTACATACCATTAGCTCTGCTTCTTGATATTGAGCTTTCCATAGTTATGTAAGAGCCGTAATTCAGTGCAAGACGTCTTGGCTCGGCACAAATTTCTTTACGCTGGGTGTCTGTCTAGTAGGCTTTGTGGTAAATTAAGTTGAATGTACACAAATGTAATAGTTATAGATGTGAGTTCCAGAAATAACATAAATTATTAATTAAGTAGTACTATACGGATGATGAATGAGGACAGGGGGGAACCATTGGACCACAGAATGTCCAACAGAAAGCAATGCCAAACCCAAGTTTCGAAAACGTTACGATTTATTATTGATGCTAAAGAAATTTTCGATTTTAATTCTAGGTTTCATCTTTTACTCAACAGATAGAAAAAGTCTACACATCATTCTATTATTGCAGGTGTTTGTGATTTAGAGTCCTACCAGGAAGATAAATTATGCCAGACCCACTTCTGTGATCTTGTGGCATGACAAAAAAAAAAAACTTTTGGAAACATAATTAAAAAAATATACATTTTCTTAAAGTTCACATTATCATATATATGTACATATCATAGAGCAGGGACCCTCTGGATCAACAATATACTCCCATGAAAGCCTTTAGGCGGCATTCTTTCCAATTTTTCCATTTTGGCAGTGTACTTTGGGTGCCATATTTTATTTGCTTGTTGTTGCTGGTCTTCATCAATATCTTACCGTAAATTATTTGGTATCTATTAGTGATGATTGAACGTGCTCAGATAAGGTGCTATCTGAGCACGAATAGGTGCTAACTGAGTGACCTTGGCATGATGGAAAAATATGTTCCAGTGCTCGCGGCTGTTCGACAGTCCCAACACATGCAGGGATTGCCTAACAAGCAGTCTAAGAGCCATGAGACATGCAACCGTCAGGACTCAAACATATTTTTCGAGCATGCCGAAGACACTCGGTTAGCATGGTTGATGGAAAAATGATGTCAGAGCTATAGTGCATCTGTCAAAAGATTTCATAATACAACTGGTTACTAAATCTAAATAGACATCAAGAGTCTGGTATATAAGCTTCAGTTAAAAATTAAAAAAAAATTGAGTCAATGTATATTTAATTTCCATCCTCTCACCATAAATAACAGCTGCAGCTTATACTGAGCAGTTTGAGATTTGAGCAGCAACAGCAGGGAGGAGGGACACTGAGGATCTGTCAATTTAAGTGGGTGTAGATTCAGTTTTTGTTAAGGCGGCGGAACACGCTTAAAAAAAATATAAATAAACGTGTTCGCCGCCCGGGGTCCACCGTGCGGCAGGTCTAATAACCGCTGCTAAAATAGGCAGAGCACACGGACGGGAAAGTGCACAGGGAAGAAGTGTACCTGGTGCACACAAGCAGACTCTGTTAGAACTCTCAGAGCTGTACCCAAAAAACACAAATACAAAAACGCTGAGTCTGTATTAACTTCACAGACACTCAGCGGCACACGTGCGGTAGCCAAAGCCGGAGTAGTTAAGAACGGCACTACAACCGAATGGACTTACCGTAGATAGGCGTGTGCACGGCGTCGCAACTGCGAACGCCAAGAGTGGGCTGCAGCGCAATATAGCAGGCGCAAAGCAGGACGCTGGCTGCTGCAATAGAGGATGCTTGAGCGCGCTGGCGCTAGCGCAATACTGGCTGACCCAATCACTCACACAAACGTAATATCAGAGGGAAGGGGTTTCATAATAAGTCATCCACCAGACCAAGCATCCATCACCAAACACACAGCAGCAAGTATAGAAAATACTAGCGCATGGCATAGCGGCCATGCGCACTTTTTATAGCGTACGGGACCTGCCGGAAATCTTCAGAGCCCCGAGCATAACCAATCAAATCAGGAGCAGGACCTGAGCACCTGACTCCTGAAATCCAGTGAGAGCTTGTCCCGTGAGCATGCTCAGAAGCAGGGAAAAAGGACAGCCTCTGGAGACAAATGTGAGAATCTGGGTTGCTGCATATGCATAGAATGACCCAGATTCCTAACAGTTTTATCTTTCCAAAAGGATTACACAACCATTTGACATTGATTTTAAAGTAAGTACACCATCCTCATCGGGTCTAAAGGTACTGTCACACTTAGCGATGCACCAGCGATCCCAACCAGCGATATGACCCGGTCAGGATCGCTGGTGCATCGCTTAGTGGTCACTAGTGAGCTGCCACACAGGCAGATCTCACCAGTGACATAGCATCGGTTGGGGGTCGTTACTGGACTATAAATTTAGAACCATCCTTAGGGGTGAACGCATGTGGGGGTGCACGCATCACAGAAGCAAAGCGTCACGAAGATAAGCGTCACGAAGATAAGCGTCGTGATACAGCAGTTATTACATGGCAGTTAGTCAGGGCAGGAGTCAGGTAACCCACACTCTGCTCTCCCTTTTATCTATGTGCTTTATTCCTATCCTCCTATGTTCTCTTGCAATCCACTTTCACCGACCAATCCCCCTCCATCACGACTCATATACATCAGCTCCTCTCTCTTTCCTTCTTCCATGTACAGCTCCCATGCACTTCTCACCTTCTTGAAAAACCTCAGCCCATCTTGCCCAAACACACTGCACAAACAATCTTCATACAATTCCAAAAACTACTTGCTCTTTATCTTCCTGCTCCTACTAATTTCAGGGGACATCTCCCCCAACCCCGGTCCACCATCCCCCAACCTCAACCCCTACCCTACCTCACATCGAAACCTTAATAATCTTACTAATATTATTTGCACTCCTTCATCTCCTTCTTTTAATTGTGCCCTTTGGAATCCACGGTCTGTATGCAACAAGCTTCCTTTCCTACACAATTTCTTTCTGAAAAACTCTCTGAATCTGTTGGCCCTCACGGAAATCAGGATTCAGGATTCTGACACTGTATCTCCTGCTGCCATTTCCCATGGTGGCTAACAATTCTCCCACTCCCCGAGACCGACTAACAGACCTGGTGGTGGAGTCGGCATACTCCTGTCCCCACAATGCACTTTCCAGGTCATCCCCCCAGTTCCATCACTCTCATTCCCTTCTTTTGAAGTCAACACCATCAGGCTCTTTCGTCCCCTCTCCCTCAGAGTAGCGGTCATATACCGGCCCCCAGGCTCACCCACCCACTTCCTCGACCATTTCTCTGCCTGGCTGCCGCACTTCATGTCCTCAGAACTACCAACCCTTATCCTGGGAGACTTCAACATCCCCATTAACAGCCCCACTTCAACATCTGCATCACAGCTTCTATCACTAACCACTTCTCTAGGCCTCTCACAACTCTCAACCTCTGAAACACACAAAGACGGTAACACCCTGGACCTGGTTTTCGCTCGGCTCTGCTCAATCTCCTACCTAGATAACTCACCGCTTCCCCTCTCTGACCACAACATTCTCTCCTTTACACTCACAAATCCTTGCTCACCCCAGCACCCTCCTACCTACCATTCAGTCAGAAATCTACAAGCCATTAACCCTCATACACTTTCAGACTCCCTACACTCATCATTGTCCCCAATCTCTTCTTTGTCCTGTCCTGATCTAGCTGTACATCACTTCAATGACACTCTTAGAAGCACCCTTGACCAAGTAGCTCCCCTCACCCTCAGAACCTCCAAACACAGAGTAAAACAGCCCTGGCTCACATCACAAACCCGATTTCTCCAGCGATGCTCTAGGTGTGCTGAACGCTTATGGAGGAAAACACGCACACCAGAAGACTTCATACACTTCAAATTTATGTTAAGGACATATAACTCTGCCCTTCACCTCGCCAAACAGACCTACTTCACCACCCTGATCTCCTCACTATCCAACAACCCCAAGAAACTTTTTGACACCTTTCACTCCCTCCTCAGGCCAAAAGCACAAGCCCCTATCACAGACATTTGTGCTGATGACCTGGCCTCCCACTTTATAGAGAAAATAGACAATATCCGCCAGGAAATCTGCTCCCAATCACCAAGTTCAGTGACTCCCATCCCTCCCTGCATTTCCCCTGGCTCACTCTCCACATTCAATCCCATCACAGAAGAAGAAGTCTCCAGGCTCCTCTCCTCTTCTCGTCCGACTACATGCACAACCGACCCCATTCCCTCACATCTCCTCTAGTCTCTCTCTCCAGTCGTCACAACTCACCTAACTACAATCTTTAATCTCTCCCTCTTCTCTGGCATTTTCCCCTCCTTCTTCAAACACTCTATCATTACTCCATTACTAAAGAAACCCACCCTCGACCCATCCTGCACAAACAACTACAGACCAGTTTCCAATCTCCCCTTCATCTCTAAACTCTTGGAGCGCCTGATATACTCCCGCCTTACCCGTTACCTCTCCACTCACTCCCTCCTAGACCCTTCACAGTCCGGTTTGCTAGCGATATCGCTTAGTGTGACAGGCCCTTAAGACAGCTCTGCATTAGGTATTTGACTGTGATATAATAAGAAAAACACACTGTTGACTGCAAAAGGAGGAATGTTGGTATTTAATTACTGTAGCATCATCACAAGGTACAGATGGACCCCAAAAGACCCTCTATTTAGATTTATTTAAGCTTTCTGTTTTTGATTTAGGGTATTTCCTTTCTCTCATTGTACCCCTTTCTATCAGTTCTTCCTTCAAATGGGCCGTTGACTCACCGATCTTATCAGTCTCTGGACGGCTACTTAAATATAACCCCTCTGTTCAGAATTTTGCAGCCCCCGGGGTTAAGGCCCCGTCACACATAGCGATCTCGCTAGCGAGATCACTGCTGAGTCACAAGTTTTGTGACACAACAGCGATCTCACCAGCGAGATCGCTGTGTGTGACAGCGATCAGCGACCGGCCCCCCTGCCGGTATCGCTGATCGCTCTTGGAAACCTCTGGACATTTCTTCCATCGCTGGTCTCCCGCTGGCCAGCACGCATCGCTGCGTGTGACAGGCGTGAGACCAGCGATCAGCTGGTAACTAACGTACACATCGGGTATCCGAGGGACGTGCTTCCTTTAGAAACCCGATGTGTACATTAGTTACCAGCTCCCTGCATCAGCGCATTAGTAATTAACGAACACAGCGATGCCGCGCGCTGGGCGTCGCTGTGCTGATCGCTGGTGAAGTGGTCTGTCTGACAGCTCACCAGCGATCATGTAGCGACTCACCAGCGATCCTGACACGTTGATATCGTTGTCAGGATTGCTGTGGTGAGTCGCTATGTGTGACTCCAGCTTTAGACACATGTGCACTTGTAATTCTTCTCAATGAAGGAAAAACAGGATGTAGATTTGGATGTGACTTGTTTGTATTTGTGACAGGAATAAACAGCACCGGCAGCAATGAGATACACTGGCAAAGTAGCATCTGCTTGTTAACTACAGTGCACATGGGTGAGACAGCCAAAAAAAAATAGGAAATTATATGTTTCTTTTTCAGTTTTTAAATCCTAAACATAAAAATAATTTGCCTGAAATCTAAATTAAAGGCTTTGAGTGTTAAAAAAGAACAAATGTTTCCAGACTTACTCCAGATTCTAACAATGGATTGAACTTTCTTTTCAAAGCCCATTTGGTTTCCTAAAAGTCTAAGTGTCTTCTATTTTTATGCTAGGTTACTGTACATTTTTTACTTTCTTTGCAGTATAGTAAATATTTCCTTTTTCTAAGAACCTTACCGCCGTCCATATATTTATCCAAATTTTTCCAAAGTGACCCAATACATTAACAGTCAAAAGTATAAAAAAAAACAAACAAAATTAAACTGGACAATCCTTTTTCTAAATATCAACAAAGGAAAAACTAAACCGTATATATGTATATACCGTATTTTTTCGGACTATAAGATGCACTTTTTTCTCCCCAAATTTGGAAGGAAAATGGGGGGTGCGCCTTATATTCCGAATGTAGCTTACCAGGGAGATGGGGTGCAGCGGTGTTGGATCGAGATTACAGGGGGCAGGGTGCTTTCCTCAGGAAGCTGGCGGCAGTAGAAGTGAGGTGATTCTGCAGACCTGGTGTTGGTGGTGAGCAGAGTGGAGTGCATTGCTTTCCTGGCTGCCATTTTCCTGAAGCCATGGGTTGCCCATGGCTTCAGGAAAATGGCCGGTTTCGGTGACCCAGGGCTTCATAGAATCTTAGAATGGTATAGTTGGAAGGGACCTCCAGGGTGATCTGGTCCAACTCCCTGCTCAAAGCAGGATTCACTATATCATCCCAGTCAGATGTCTGTCCAGCCTCTGTTTGTAGACTTCCACTGAAGGAGAACTCACCACTTCTCGTGGCAGCCTGTTCCACTCATTGATCACCCTCACTGTCAAAAAGTTTTTTCTAATATCTAATCTGTGTCTCCTCCCATTCAGTTTCATCCCATTGCTTCTAGTCTTTCCTTGTGCACACGAGAATAAAGATGATCCTTCCACAATGTGACATCCCTTGAGAAATTTTTAAACAGCTATTAAGTCTCCTCTCAGTCTTCTTTTTTGCAAGCTAAACATTCCCAAATCCTGCAACCTTTCCTCATAAGACAGGGTTTGCAGACCAGTCACCATTCTGCTCGTTCTTTTCTGAACTTGCTTCAGTTTGTTGATGTCCTTTTTTAAAATTAGGTGCCCAAAACTGTATACAGTATTTCAGATGAGGTCTGACCAAAGAAGAGTAGAGGGCAATAATGACTTCATGTGACCTAGATTGTATGTTTCTGTTATTACATCCCAGAATTGTATTTGCCTTTTTTGCTGCTACATCACACTGTTGACTCATAATCAGCCTGTGATCTATTAGTATACCCAAGTCTTTTTCACATGTGCTGTTGCTTAGCCCTATTCCTCACATTCCGTATATGCTTTTTTTCATTTTTATTGCCCAGATGTAGTACGTCGCATTTTTCCTTGTGTGAGGTGCCAAGGGGAGAGGTACTAGAAAACAGGTATGTTTCTCCCCGTTTCATTTCATATGTCTCCCTGTACTGATGATGAAGCCAGTTTATTTCACTGTAATCCAGTCCTGGTTTCCTTAGTGATCAGCATGGAAAGGACTGGTAGTTCCCCCTCCACTAATTCAATCCAGGTTTTGGTTTCCTGACTGGTCCAGCTGATATAATCAGGAGGAGCTGGAATCTCTCAGTCTATCATCTGCTGAGCTGGGAGCTGACACAGTAAGATAACATGGACTTGTTTGCTGTTATATAGGTTTATTTTGTAGTTAGCCTGCTATTGTTAGTTAGTGGCCAGACGGCCTTAGACGTTTTATTTCATGTTTGGCATGTGTAACATTGGATAACAAGTGTGCACAATAAATATGCCGTGTCCATATTGCTAGTCTGCTGAAGTGACTTCATAGCCACACGCTTGTGCCAAAGCAAAGATCCTAGCTGAGCTATCTATTCCCCACAAATGGTGTTTCGAATGCGGGCACTTGTGGCTGCTGGACTGTGACTGCAGAGAAAACGCTGTGTATGTCCTGGCTGAAAGCTTCTGCGCTTTTGAAGAGCCAAGAGTCCAGTAATATGGAGGAACTAGTGAAGCAGTTATTGCAAGCAAATGTGCAGCAACAGCAGACTAATACTTGCTTCCAGAAGGCTCTGGAGCAGCAACACCAGATGCAGCAAGAGCAGTTGGAGGCAATAAAACAGGCCTTGGTTCGGCAACCCCGAGATGAGGGAGACCGTGCACAAAGCGCTGCTAGTGCGCAGAAAGCCGTACAGAAGACTTTGCTTAAAATGACCGCAGACGATGATGTGGAAGCATACCTCACCGTGTTTGAACGTATTGCAGAACGTGAGCACTTACCACTGGACAGATGGGCTGAGGTAGTGGCTCCATTTCTGAGCGGAGATCCACAAAAAGCCTATTACGATCTGAGTGGAGCGGATGCTATGGACTATATCAAACTCAAAGGCGAAATCCTGGCAAGGCTGGGAGTAAACACGTATGTACGTGCACAGAGGGTGCATTTATGGAATTTTGTGGAGCATCAGCCAGCCCGCTCACAAATGCATGATCTCATCCATCTGGTAAAAAAATGGCTGCAACCGGAGGCTTTAACGTCCGCACAGATGGTGGAGCGTGTTGTTCTAGACAAGTACCTGCGGTCCTTACCCGCTAAGATCCAGAGGTGGGTTGGACAGGGTGACCCAACTACCGCTGACCAGTTGGTGAATATGGTCGAACGCTACAATGCTTCTGAAAGCCTACTCCAAGGGACGTTAGCACCCCACTGGCCCCCCAAGAAATCGCTGGAGAGTCCTGCGAAACCTACTCCATCTTCAAAAGAAGAGAACGTCACGATGAAGGGTAGCAGACCTACAAAGGACTATGGAGGTGGTACGGGCTCACATCAAGCCAGCAGACCTCGTCTGGGATCTCCATCGAGGAGACAAGGGCCTATACAATGTTGGTGATGTCGCGGGCTTGGCCATGTAGCAGCTAACTGCCCAATGACTACAGAGCCAATGGACTGTAATGCTATGAGGCGTCTTTCATTATATGTGCAGTCAGTCTGTGTGGCGGAGACCCTCACGGGAAATGAACAACACGTGTGCCATGTCGAGGTTGACGGTTATAGTGTGAATGCCGTCTTGGATTCCGGCAGTCAAGTAACTTTGGTACATGCCAGTTTGGTGGACTCTAGTGCCCTAACGAACTTAACCGTGGGCATTAGTTGCATCCATGGGGATACTAAGAACTACCCCACTGCCTGGGTTACTCTTGCCACGCCAGTAGGGACGAAAAGACATCAGGCGGCAGTCATAAAGTCTATGGGACACAGTGTAATCCTGGGGAGAGACTTTCCCTTATTTTGGGACTTGTGGAACTTCAAAAGTGGCATGAACCCTCTAGTTGAAGACGGTGCTCCGGAGCTAGCCCCTGAACCATTGCAGCAAGCCGACGGAGAACTCATCTCAGAGGAAGTACTAGAATCTGTGGACTCTCCTCTGGCTGTGTATGCAGGCGAGGCAGACCAGCTAGAGGATGTTTTAGAAATGCCTGACCTTGAGGTGGCCCGTGGTAAGTTCGGGACCGCTCAGCACCAGGATCCCACTCTAGCAAGGGCGTGGGAAAACATAAAGGTCTCCGAGGGAAGACCATTGTACCCAGGGGCTCAAAACGAGTTCCCACACGTGGCGGTGCAGCAGGAAATGTTGTATCACATAGACAAGGTGCGATGGGTGGTGGTAGAACAACTAGTGGTACCTAAGTCCTTTCGCCAGGTAGTTTTGGAGTTGGCACATAAACATCCCTTGGGAGGACACCTGGTGGTAGAAAAGACAAAACACTGTATTCTGCAACGTTTCTTTTGGCCGGGTCTAGTGGGAGACGTGACCCAGTACTGTCGGTCATGTCCTACGTGTCAATTGACCGCACCTATGTCACATTTTAGAAGCCCCTTAGTGCCCTTACCAATAATAGAGGTGCCCTTCGAGAGGATAGCAATGGATATAGTCGGTCCATTAGTTAAATCTGCCAGGGGTCATCAGTACATTTTGGTAGTATTGGATTACGCCACGCGTTATCCCGAAGCAGTGCCCTTGCGGAATGCCAATGCGAAATCAATTTCAAAGGAGCTGGTTAATATGTTTTCCCGCACTGGCATTCCGAAAGAGATACTTACGGATCAAGGGACCCCCTTTATGTCTCGTATACTTAAGGATTTATGTAAACTGCTAAAAATCTCCCATTTGCGTACCTCAGTATATCACCCTCAGACTGATGGTTTGGTGTAGCGCTTTAACAAAACCCTAAAGGGAATGTTGAAAAGGGTGGTGGATAAGGACGGGAGAGATTGGGATGCCCTACTACCATACCTCCTGTTCGCTATACGTGAGGTACCCCAATCCTCCACAGGCTTTTCACCTTTTGAGTTGGTTTATGGGCGGTGTCCTAGAGGCCTGTTAGATATTGCCAAGGAGACTTGGGAACAAGAGGTAACTCCTTATCGCAGTGTAATTGAACACATAACACTTATGCAGGACCGAATTGCAGCAGTTATGCCAATAGTTAAAGAGTGTTTAGAGCGCGCACAACATGCCCAAAGCACGGTATACAACCGAGCGGCAAAAACACGAGTCTTTCAACCCGGAGACAGGGTGTTGGTATTGGTGCCTACCATAGAGAATAAATTTCTTGCGAAATGGCAGGGACCATACGAAGTGCTGGAACGAGTAGGTGAAGTAAATTATAAGATACACCAACCAGACAAGAGAAAGCCCGAACAAATATACCACATAAACTTGCTTAAGGCCTGGCGGGACAGGGAGAGTCTGGTGGCAGGAGCTGCCCTTGAGGATGGGCCTCGAGGGGCACCACCTTCTAAGGTAAAGGACCCCCAGGTAGCTCCGCCAGAAGTGGGTATTGCAGACACGCTATCCGAAAGGCAAAAACGAGAGACCAGGGAGTTCATACAGAGGAACGCAGATATTTTATCGGAACTTCCTGGCCGGACTCACCTAATTAAACATGACATTATTACTGATCCACAGGCGCGGGTACGGCTTAAACCATATCGAATTCCGGAGGCTCGGAGACAAGCCATTGCCCAGGAAGTGAAGAAGATGTTAGAGCTCGGGGTCATCGAGGAGTCCCGGAGTGATTGGGCTAGCCCTATCGTACTGGTGCCCAAACCCGATGGGACTATCCGATTTTGTAACGATTTTCGGAAAGTAAACGAAGTATCGAAATTCGATGCCTACCCGATGCCAAGAGTCGATGAACTGATAGAGAGACTGGGTTCGGCTAGGTACATATCTACTATTGACTTAACAAAAGGTTATTGGCAGATTCCCCTCACGGAATCAGCCAAAGAGAAAACTGCCTTTGTTACGCCCCAGGGATTATTCCAGTACCGAGATATGCCATTTGGGTTGCATGGTGCCGCAGCCACCTTCCAACGTCTAATGGATATTGTCCTAAAACCCCATGGCCAGTATGCATCTGCGTACTTGGACGACATTATTATCTTTAGCAATGACTGGGACACACATTTGTCAAAAGTACAAGCCGTCTTAGACTCCTTAAAAACAGCTGGGTTGACTGCCAATCCCAAGAAATGTACGTTGGGATTGGAAGAGGCTCGCTATCTGGGATATAGCATAGGGAGAGGCGTCGTGAAGCCTCAAGCCAATAAAGTGGATGCTATTCAAAATTGGCCACGACCGGTAACCAAAAAACAGGTTGGAGCTTTTTTAGGGATCGTTGGTTATTATAGGCGGTTCATCAAACATTTTGCGACCATCGCAGCTCCTCTCACAGATCTTACTAAGGGGTCGAAATCTGTCACAATAAAGTGGAACGCAGAAGCAGAGGAGGCCTTTCAGCGATTGAAAACAGTCCTCTGTGACCAACCATTGTTGGTTGCACCAGACTTTAAACGGGAGTTTATTGTCCAAACAGACGCCTCTGGGGTGGGCCTCAGCGCGGTTTTGTCTCAAGAAGTAAATGGCGAGGAACACCCAGTGGCCTATCTAAGCAGAAAGCTTACGAGAGCAGAAAAGAACTACAGTGTAGTTGAGCGGGAAGCCCTGGCTGTGAAATGGGCCCTGTGCACCTTGCGCTATTATTTACTAGGTCGCCAGTTTAGGCTAGTGACGGACCATTCGCCCCTAACATGGATGTCCCGGGCAAAAGAAGGCAATGCACGGGTGACACGCTGGTTCTTAGCATTACAAGGGTTTAAATTTTCCGTTGAGCACAGGGCGGGCACAGCGCACAGAAATGCAGATGCGTTGTCTAGAACGCACTGCTTGGTGACTCGTCGTGTCCGACCCCACGGGCTCGAACAGAGGAGGGGGGTGTGTGAGGTGCCAAGGGGAGAGGTACTAGAAAACAGGTATGTTTCTCCCCGTTTCATTTCATATGTCTCCCTGTACTGATGATGAAGCCAGTTTATTTCACTGTAATCCAGTCCTGGTTTCCTTAGTGATCAGCATGGAAAGGACTGGTAGTTCCCCCTCCACTAATTCAATACAGGTTTTGGTTTCCTGACTGGTCCAGCTGATATAATCAGGAGGAGCTGGGATCTCTCAGTCTAACGTCTGCTGAGCTGGGAGCTGACACAGTAAGATAACATGGACTTGTTTGCTGTTATATAGGTTTATTTTGTAGTTAGCCTGCTATTGTTAGTTAGTGGCCAGACGGCCTTAGACGTTTTATTTCATGTTTGGCATGTGTAACATTGGATAACAAGTGTGCACAATAAATATGACGTGTCCATATTGCTAGTCTGCTGAAGTGACTTCATAGCCACACGCTTGTGCCAAAGCAAAGATCCCCAGCTGAGCTATCTATTCCCCACACTTGTTAAAAACCATTCTGTTAGTTGCTGCCCACTGCTCCAGTTTATTTATATCTTTTTGAATCCTCTCTCTCCTCTAATATTACCTATCCCTCCAAGCTTTGTGTCATCAGCAAATTTAATCAGTGTACCCTCAATTCCTTTATCTAAATCATTGATAAAGATGTTGAACAATATAGGGCCCAGGAGAGAGCCCTGTGGTACCCCACTTGAGACATTCTTCCAACTGGATGTGCAGCCATTTAGACCACTCTTTGGGTCCGATAACTAAGCAAGTTATGAATCCACCTAACAGTTGCCTTCTCCATTCAATACTTAGTATTTTTTTTCAATAACAATGGTGTTTGATACTTTGTCAAATGCTTTGCTGAAGTCAAGATATACTATATCTACAGCATTTCCCTGATCCACCCAGTCAGTAATTCTCTCATAGAAGGAAATTAAGTTAGTCTGACATGACTTATTAGTTACAAACCCATGCTGACTCTGGTTAATCACTTCATTCTTATCCAGGAACTTACATACATGTTGTTTAATAATTTGTTCAAACATCTTTCCTGGTATAGAAGTCAGACTCTCTGGCCTATAGTTGCCTGGGTCCACCTTCTTCCCTTTTTTGAAGATAGGAACATTTGCTCTTCTCCTGTCTTATGGGACTTCTGTTCTCCAAGAATTTTCAAAGATTATGGAGAGTGGTTCAAAAATTTCTTCTGCTATCTCATCTCCTTCAGTAAAAAAAACAAAGATGGACGTTAAAAGCATATATATCTAGGCATATACCATGAACAATGTAAACATATGCGTCCAAAGAAATATTGAAAGGCAGACCATCCGGATTTGACACCAAAAGAAAAAACACCGAGCATGGAAGTATTAATATCACAACAATAGAAGGGATGAAAAAGGGGATATAAAAAAAAGCCTTTATTAAAGTGAATGGCAAACTGGTACAATGTGCAAGAGTGTCCGCACAAAAAAATATGTATAGGAATAAATCAATAAAATATAGCACCATAAATACATTGATAAGAATAAAAATCCTAATAAGAAACAGGAACCACCAAGAGCAATCATTTGATAAAATACTAATTGGCAAATACTAAATAAATAAAATAATATATATATATGTAAAATAATGCATCACTAATTCACAGTGTATGATTCAATACAACAATTTAGTAATGCTGTGTTATAAATAAATCTTCAATATACACTGGAACACCAATCAATAAAGGCGTTAATTAGCCAATCTGTAAGGTGCATAAGGGTAATTATAAAGCAGTTCAATTGAACATATAAAAAATATAAACCCACTGAGTCGTATAGGAATGACCCACAATGAACATATGAATAATACCTGGTGGTGATGTGATGGCGGTCCAGTGCTGTGCGGAACACACCACGATGCGCGTTTCGGATCTGCATCCTTCGTCAGGAGTCAACTGATTCGTCAGCCAGCGGCTTATTTCAGGGAGAACAATGCGATTGGCAGTTCATACATGCCTGATCAACCTCTCAACCATCAGTCATCCAGCTCCTCCATACACATTTGATTGTCGGCCAAACCCGTCAATATTGGCACGGTCGGCCAAAACAAGTTTAATGTGTATGGCCAGCTTAATGTTCGGGGAAAAATGATAAATTTCCCTGCAGCATATCACTGCAGAAATTATGCTTTACATAATATCCACTTACATCAATTGGCAGTCCATGCGATGCAGGACCGGATAGGTCCTCCACGATTAGGGACATTCTTGTCAACCACTTTCTACTGTGAATGTCTAATTTTTTTGGAGAGAGGAACTCCCTCTATTAATCTCCAATAGGTTATGATTTAAATAACACTGTTCCACAGCCATAAAAGGTTGAACCCAACTAATTTTGTGGTGCTGAAAACAAATTTGATACCAACATTTGCTGATTGGTTCTAATTTTCAAGATCGAGAGGAGGTTGTAATTACTTATGACACTTTTCATGCAGACATAGAAAAATTGTGTCTTTATTATTTCATCATCATTATTATGTTCTTAGCAGCTCGTCTATTACACCAACAATTTTGTCTATTAAGCTCAGTATTATATTATCTAGGGCACATATGTCAAACTCTGACCCGCAAGTTGATAACATTTGGCCCGCTAGGAGGCAGCCCGCCTTGTGCAGTTAATGTAATGTTACGTGCCCGCACTTTTCAGACCACCCACAGCATTGTCCAATCAGAGAAGAGAAGTCCCAGCAGGTGATCAGACAAGAGATGCTCCTGTGTAAGGACAGATAAGACCTTTCCTCTGTACCTAGTAAATCCCCAGGTGACCCCAGCTTGCCTTTGTTTTTGGGAAGAAGCAAGAGAATTGTACCTATTCCTGTGCCATTCAGAAACACAGCAGTGATTCCTCACACGTACTGCTCTCCTGGGCTGACAATTACAGCACTGTAGGTTTGCTTACATTTTAATTCCTACCACTTGTTATTTCATTTGCTACATTCTTGAGGCTTTTGGTGTCAGTCTTGTTGAATTGCTAGTGTGCTTAAGTTTTACTTATTTTTTATCAAGATCCAAAATTTGCCATGTTAAAAGGTACCAAAGAAAGACACCCAGCATCATCCCCCCCTTTCTCCCCACCATACGCACATTCTGTAGAAAAGCACACTACACTAGGAATGGGGTCCTGCATAAAGTGCCTGAATCCAGCGCTATTCCCTGTGAAGTCACTCACCCCTGCAGAAAATAGTGAGTGCGGAGTTATCGGAAGGGGTTATGGCACTTTCCTGGTGTCGTACCTGGTGTCACGATCCATTTTTGGATCTGTGTCAGTTTGGGCTTCTCAGATATAAATTTTTTTCCTTTCTGCCATCGAGGGTTAATGTCAGTTTTTCCCCCTGGTGGTCGCTGGTGTTACTACATGTTTAGTTAGTCTGCTGGTGGTGACCACTCCCGCTTTCCTATATAAGGTCACCTGGTGCATCAGCTGACCGTTGGTTATAACAATGTCACGATGTGACTGGCCCTGCGTGACACGACTCGACGATCGGCCGGTCACCAAACAACTAGACAAACAAGGTGACACTGGGGACACAATTACAACGGTGGGCCCTGCTATAGGGAACGGGACACCTCCTGCACTCTGCTGTGGCTGAGTCCTGGACTAACCTGACGTCCCTATACAGGTTTCTCTCAACCTGTCGCTGAGCAGGATACCTTGTCCCTCACTTACCCTGCACCTAACCCTCACTAGGGAATTGGTAAGTGAGGACACTGGTCCCACCGCTGCACTAATACAACACCAAGGGAAGAAATAACAGACAAGGTATAACAAACAACACTTAGCTTTATCTGCTGCAATGCACCGCACAGCAGAGTAAGGTACCCGATCACAGCATTCAGCTGAAGCACCACTGCACCAGAAAGATCCTTTCTTCAGCACGGTTGGTTATAACAGGTCCTTTGGACTGCTTGGCGACAGGTTGAGAGAACCTGTATAGGGACGTCAGGTTAGTCCAGGACTCAGCCACAGCAGAATGCAGGAGGTGCCCCTTTCCCTGTTCCCTATAGCAGGGCCCACAGTTGTAATTGTGCACCCGGTGTCCCCTTGTTTGTCCAGTTGTTTGGTGACCGACCGGTCGGGTCGTGTCACGCAGGGCTAGTCACATATCGTAACTCCTGGGAGGCACCATTTCAGCTATACTGCAGTGCCACAATTTTCTTGAGATTCATTAAAGGTGCTGTCTGGTTTAATATGACAAGTCTGCACTCACTCAATGTGACTGCAGACTTGTGATTCCTCCCAGTGCACACTGCTCACTGTGAGGAGTCTCCAATGTCACCACTGGGAACGGCGGTCAGGTGACTGCAAGTTTGCATTATGCAAACTCCTTGCCAGAACCTGACTAGACTGTTTCTGGTCTTGTGCAATATACTAACATTGACCATGCCAAAAACAGTCTAGTCCGGTTCTAGCCAGTAGTTTGCATAATGCATGCTTGGAGTCATGTGACGGCTGATCCCGCAGCTGACGCTGGAGAATCCTCACAGCGCTAAGTGATTGCACTGGTGACTGCAGACTTGCCATTTTAGACCAGACCTTTAACCCCTTCACAACATATGACGTACTTATATTTGTTGATCAGGAAAAACTTCCTCAATCGTAGACATTATTTTAATAAATATCAAGGTTGGCCACTTTGTCCCGAGTTTTAAATTTGGGCCCTCTGTGTATTTCAGTTTAACATCTCTGATCTAAGGTGACCAATCAAAAAAACCACCAACTCAGCTCCGATGACGTAATCCTAATTACAGTTGCATCACCTACTTTTAGAAATGCTCTTTGTGTAAGGTATACAGTTTTAGGATTTCTTAACTGAGTTTCTTTTTTATATGCTTTTTTTTTAGATGTGCCTTGTTCTTGCATTAACAGAGCAGACAGGTTTTCCTACTTACGTGGAGAAGTCACTTTTGCGTCACAAAGACGAATCATGACAACCATGATAAGGAAAGTCTACAACCTGTATTTTGGCTGCAGAATAGGAGATCAGGACAAGAGATGGACTCCACACATATGCTGCAATAGATGTGCATCACATCTTACCCAGTGGTTGCATGGCAAGAGGCACTCTATGCCTTTTGTGGTCCCAATGATCCGAAGAGAGGTGCTACTACCAGTTGCTATTTCTGCATTGTGCCCCCGATAGGAAATGAGTTTCAAGGACGAAGTGGACTTTAAAGTATCCAAACATTCCATCTACACAATGCACAGTACTACATAGAACTACAGTCTCCAAAAGCACCAGAAACATTTTCAGTTGAGTCACGTGAGGAAGAAGAGGGCGCTTGATGTCATGGAGCATTTTCCTTTCACGACCCAGACTTTCTGTCAGCAACCTCAACTTAACCACCTCTTATAACACAAAGTGAACTGAATGATCTTATTAGAGATTTGGATCTCCCCAAGAGTAAGGCTGAGCGCTTAGGCTACAGGCTACAGCAGTCGAATAGCCTAATGGGCGATGTTCGGATTTCTTTTTTTTGCAACCGTGATAAAGATCTTGTCCAATACTTCTTCATGGAGGGCAGTCTTGTGGCATGGAACAGCATCAACAGTTTAATGGAAGCTCTGAAGATAATTCATAATCCAGAGGAATGGAGACTGTTCATCGATTTGTCCAAAACAAGCCTAAAAGTTGTCTTGCTGAATAATGTGAATGCACCATCTTCAATTCCAGTTGGTTATGCAGTCCACATGGAACAAACCTATGACAATATGAAACAGCTCTCGAGTGTCAGGAACACCGCACTACACTCGCTCACAGAGCCAGTGCGCGTGTCCTGAGTACAGAAACAGTGCTAAAAGATACCTGTGGAGCAGGGCAGCAGAGGTGACAATGCGTGCTTCAAACTATCAGTGTCAGGATCCTGTCAGCGCCGGAAAGTAAAGATGCACAGGACCTGAGGTCACTGAAGTTAGCAAGCTGGCACAGGATCTATGGTCATGTGACTGCAAGGGGGAGGGACTTAGCGTCCTGCTTTCAGAGATGACAGGACATCATACAACAACTCAGAGTCAGGCAAAACGGAGGTCACACACAGTACGGGCAAACGAGGCACAGGAGGGACAAACAGATGGGTGGTCAAACAAAGCCAAAGGTCATACACAAGAGGGCGACGTGGTACCAAGGGGACGAGCAGAGAGAAGTCGGGTCACAAGCAGAGAGTCATACACGAGAGGTAGCGCAGTACAAGAGGGACAGGCAGAACTCGTAACAGGGACAGAACCGGATCAAAACCAAACAAGCAAGCAAGATATCAGGCACAAGGCACACGTACGCACAAGGTCAACTAACTCAGCCGAGGGCAGGAGTATAACTGACACCGGACCTGGGTCCAGTGAGCATAAAATAGCCGCCCTCTGCCAGAGAGAGGCAGAACAATTAACCCCCAGTCTGATCAGGACGGGCCAAAGTGAAACCCCGTCCTGGATCATGACATTGAGGTGCCTCAACTATGACCAACATTTGTAGCCCCTCTGTGGTCTGCAGGATGAATACACAAAGTACTGCTGCTTTCTATGTGTGAGATAGTCATGCAAGAGACTATCACTACAATAAGAGACTGGCCTCGCCGACATTCAGGGAGGGAGTAAAAATGTCCTGCATCCAGCACTTGTTGACCGACATAACATTTCGTTGCCACCATTGCATATCACGTTGGACCTAATGAAGAACTTTGTAAAGGCAATAGATAAAAATGCTAAATCATTCAAGTATCTCACTGACAATTTCCAAAGTTGAGTGAAGCAAAGATAAAGGAAGGAGTCTTCATTGGACCTAAGATTTATAAACTTCTTCAAAATGAGGAGTTTCTCCGTTTTGTTACAGAGCAAGGAAAAGGCTGCAAGGGTAGCATTTGCATTAGTGGTAATTCATTTTTTGAGAAACTCATGATCAGATAACTATGACGAGTTGGTGGAAAATCTCCTCAAAACATATAAGGATCTTGGCTCTATCATGTTCTTAAAGATTCATTTCTTACATTTGCATCTAGACTTTTTTCCACCAAACTGCAGAGCAGTGAGCGACGAGCACGGTGAGACATTTCACCAAGATATCAGGGCTATGGATAAAAGATATCAAGGAAAATGGAACGCATCAATGGTTGCAGATTACTGTTGGACAATTGTAAAAGATGATCCGATGCAGGAGTACAAGAGACAAGCAAAAAGAGACAAGCAAAAATTACACTAAATGTTGTAGTGTCATTTCTGTAACTTTATAATTACAAAGGTGTTGAGACAGGTTTTAGTTATTTGAATCGTTGCTAAGCTTCCTTTAAATAAATATCAGATTGCCATAAATAAAAATATCCATCTTTATATTTGCAGAAATAATGTTTCAAAGTACTTAAACTTTTATACATTATGAAGCAGCAAAAGGAAAACGCTTTGATATTACAGAAGCAAGAGTCAAGTAAAAATGTTCAGTCAGATATGAATTCAGGAGGTCAAAATTCAGGAGGTCAAAATCTAATATATATTTACCTAAAATTGTCCATCATCCACTTCCGTCTGGATGTCCTCGAATCCCATATTCACCGCGCCGACCGGAAGTACGCCGACAGCCATATTGCAATACCCAAGTGATGGGTATTCCAATATGACACCTGGTGGTGGTACCAGGCCCTTCCGCAGTACCACCAGTGGGACACCGCTGGGACACCCCACCCGCCGCCAAGACCCTCTGCCGCCTGACTACACGCGCCCAACTCTGTGCAGTCACGCCGGCAGGAAAGGCCGCGGCTTGCGGCCTGTGCTGGAGATGGGGTGCGGGCGCCCTCTGGTGGGGCCGCCACACCCCATCTCCAGCACAGGCCGTAAACCACCGTCTTTCCTGCTGACTGTACGGAGGTGGGTGGGAAGGCAGTGGCGGGACACACCCCACACACACACTTCCCTCCTGATGCGATAGCATCAGGCCCACCTCTAGTCATTAATAAAAGGCTCATGTCATAACTGAACCTGACAACTTTTGAAAATATGTAGAACGGTGTAAGTTTTCTAAACTTGACATCCCCCCCTCAAATAGTGATTTTCAATAAAAAAATTTTTTAGTCTAAAAACACGCTTTTTACAGGCAGTGCTGCTTAATATCATTTTTCTTCAAAGCAAAGGATTCGGTTATTTCATGGGTGAGCCAATGTTAATCTCATAATGGTAAATGTGTCCCATAATTAAAACATGTCTGATCTCTGCAAAGTATTCTCCTATGTGTAGTGGATGCTCCTCGTTGGCATATGTAGCTGAGCAATCTATTAGCATATCAAAACTGTTAATCAAATGCCTGATTCATTTTACTGGGCTTGACTTAATTTCTGATAAGAGGCATATAAGAGTATTTAGGCTGATGGAATCATGGGCTTTTTTTTTTTTTTCCCGCTGTGTGAATAACTGAAATTCATATACGCTATTCATCCTTAAAGCAACTTGCTGTCACTACTGAACTGTAATGAATTCCATCTTTATGCCATTAGTCGGCTTTGGATGTTCACAAACACGAGCAAAGAACTCATTTTCCACTGCCTAAATCGCACAATGAGGCAAGCTACTAATTCTATAAATGAAATGGTTTGTGGCCACTCAAGCAGAGATTTAATATATCATGGCAAATTAGGTTGATTTTAATAAATGACTTATCTCCCTGAATACTTTACATATGCTTATGAGTGAACACAAATGCACGGAAAAAACCTGGTTCGCTTTCAAAAGAGATTAGAACCGAAAAAAAAAAAAAGAAATACGCGAAATTGAAAAAACGTGTAAACAAATAGAAGCGGATGTAACGACGGTTCGGAAGAAGAAATGTTTTGTGTCGGAATCTTAAGGGAATTCTGTTCACATTCTAAAAGCTTCATAAAGTACAAAAACAATCGCAAACAGATTAGACTTGGGGTGCAAATCCTTAAATTCAGTTATTAGGCACCCTGGATATAATAGTAAAAGGCATCAATCAGTCACACGTACATATGTCTTTGATTGGTAAAAGACAGAATAAAATGGGGAATAAATAAGTAAGTGTAAGTTAGCTCGTTATCGTTCTCTAGCGGCGGCTGCAGGAAGTCCGATTTTTAAGATTTAAAGGGGATATACGGTTAAAGCCAGTTATCAGTGGGGGTCCGCTCTTAAATGAAGAGACATCTGACTGCTTCTCTCTCTATGGGGCTCTCAAGAAAAAATGTAATCAAACCTACTAATTAGCATGCTTGGAGCACCCTTGATGTGGCCAAGAGACTTAACACGCCCCACCTCCCTAGCTAGTGATTGACAGCCTGTAATGAGCACAGTCTGCAGATGGACAGCAGACTAGCAGTACTGTCAAGGACCAGTGAGGAAGGTGGGGATATGCAAAATCGGTGGATCGAAACAATGAGCAACCTAATTAGCATATTTGAACCCACCTCAGTGATTGGAACACTAACGTGTGATTTTTATAGGGGGCTACATACCCTACAAGGCTATGTGCTTAGTTTATACTGCCCGTTTAGGCTGATAGACTTCCTTTAAGGAGGAACCACAGAGAAACCTGCCTCTGAAATATCACCAATTGTAGATGGCAAACTCATTAGTCATTGTCCTACCCTATAACTAGAATAGTAACATGATCTGGGATATCAGTAAATACAGACACCAATCTAGAGACAGCAGTTTAAGGATACTTGACCTCAACAGTAAGCCTCCTTCACACGTCAGTGTTTCCGTTACGCGTGGTGACAGTTTTCATAAGTACCAGAGACACTTACACATGTAGACCCATTCCAGTGAATGGGTCTGCACACGTCAGTGTGTTTCCACGGACCATGTGTCCGTGGCAAAACACACTGACATGTCCATTTTTAACAGCAGCACGGCCCTCAAAATGTCCCGCACACAAACACATGGATGTGTGTGTTATCAGTGTGACACATGCCGGCACCTGGTGATCAGCAGTACTGTCTGCGCTGTTCCCCGCTGCCAGGTGCTGAAGACAGCTCACATCATTGTCCCATACTCTCCTTGCAATCAGGCGAGAATGTTGAGAGTTACATTCAACTGATAACAGCGATAGCAGGTCGCGGCTGATGGATTTTTCAGCCATCGCCTGCACTATGAATAAAAAAGATGTGGGGTCTCCCTGTATTTTTGAATACCAGCCAGGCAATACTGATAGCTGTGAGCTGCAACCCTCAGCTGTCAGCTTTAGCAAGGCCGTTTTTCAAGAATAGAGATCCCCACGCCGTATTTTTTAATTAGTTACAATCAGTCAAGCTAAGGCAGAGAGCTGGTATTCTCTGGCTGGTAAGGGGCCATGCAGCCAGCCCATAAAAGGCACATCTATTAGATGCGCCAATTCTGGTGCTTTGCCCGGCTCTTCCCACTTGCCCTGTGGCGGTGTCGAGTGGGCTTCATATTTGTGAGGTTAATGTCACCTTTGTATTGTCTGGTGACATCAAGCCCATGGCTTTGTAATGGAGAGGCATCTATAAGACACCTATTCATTACAAATCCTATAGTGGTTTTGTAAATAAACACACAGCCAGAATAAAGTCTTTTATTTGAAATATGAACACACTTTTCCTTTTTTATTTAAAAATAACAAACACAGTTATACTCACCTAGCGCCCATTCCATTGAAGCCCTTGTCTCCTGTAATAAAACAAAAAAAAACAACAACCGTGTCACTCACTTGTCCGTCGTTCTGCCCCACGCTGTAATCCATGTCTGGGGATAAACAGTTTTCAACCTGGACGGTGCCAAGATGCGACCATCCAGGCTGAGAACTACTGAATGAGCTGGTGAAAGTGCAGCATCAGTGACTAATGGTGACCTCATCGAGGTTAACGTTAGTCACTAAGTCTGCATTCCCAGCTAGGCCCCTGATCTGCGGTGACCTCAGCACCGTGAGAAAGTCAGTGAGTTAACCGCAGTTCAAGCTCCGTGAGTTGACAGCAGTTCACCATGAGAAATTTTTCACGGAAAACTCACTGAGCTTGAACTGTGGTGAACTCACTGACTTTTTCTCACGGTGCTCAGGACACCGCAGTTCAGGGGCACGGCTGGAAACGCAGCCTCAGTTACCCACGGTAACCTTGATGACATCACCGCTAGTCACTGATGCTGCGCTGGCAGCAACTCATTCCTCAATGGTTCTCAGCCTGGATGGTCGCATCTTCGCACCGTCCAGATTGAAAAGTTTACCCTAGACATGGATTACTGAGTGGGAAAGAACGACGTATACGGTTGTTTTTTGTTTTTGTTTTATTATAGGAGACAAAAGCTTCTATGGAACAGGCATTAGATGAGTATAACGGTGTTTCATATTTTTAAATAACAAAGGAAAGTGTTGTTTTATTTTAATAAAGGACTTTATTTTGGCTGTGTTTATTTACCACACAGCTATTGGATTAGTAATGGATTGTGATGTGCATCTTTATATATGCATGGATGTACTTGTATTGTTTTATGCATTTGAGAGGTATTTGAGTTCATACGTGCGTGTTCACATATACGCATTTATTGTGTGCATGTGCACAGTGATATATAACAAAGTTGCTCAGTATTTATTACTTGGCAAATATTGTGCACTTATTTATCTCTTAATTACTATCTGTATGTATAACTAATAAGCACATCCTATGGGAATTTTTCTATTGTTACTGCCTGTAATCTTGTTCCTATTGGTATTGGTCGTCTGATCCATTATACATGATATAATGAGAAGGATGTTAGCGGTCTACATTGGCGTTGTTTTACTAAGGTGCAGCTTTTCTGTCATGATTCAGGCTGAGCGCCGTGGAGTATAACTCTCCATTTCCCCCATTGCTGCCTCCTCTGGCGTGCTCCGTTGCCGGGTGACGACTAGGCGTCAGCCGTCCCCTCCACGGTGTCACTTCCTGTTGGGGCAGTGAGGGCGGAGGTCTAGATTCCCTTCTACTGCACAGGCGTGATTTATATCCTTCATGATTGGATCATTGCACCCATGTGATCTCTGTGACCAGGTATTTAACAGGGCGTGTCACGGTGTAAGCCACGCCCCCTGAGGAAGCGGTTGTACCGCGAAATGTGCGTTGGGGTCTCCCTGGACAGCGGTATTCTCACTGGCTGACATGATGGGTATGTTGTAACCTGCTATGACTATTACATTGGGCAAATGTGCAATATGTGATTAGATCGCTCCTCTCTCTTCATTATTTTACTGCTATCTAGGAATGTTATATCTCCAGAGAATTACATTCACTGAATGATAGAGAGTCTCATTTTCACAGCATACATTTGTGGCCAAAAGTATTGACACCCCTGCAATTCTGTCAGATAATACTCAGTTTCTTCTTGAAAATGATTGCAAACACAAATTCTTTGGTATTATTATCTTCATTTAATTTGTCTTAAATGAAAAAACACAAAAGAGAATGAAGCAAAAAGCAAAACATTGATCATTTCACACAAAACTCCAAAAATGGGCCAGACAAAAGTATTGGCACCCTCAGCCTAATACTTGATTGCACAACCTTTAGCCAAAATAACTGCGACCAACCGCTTCCGGTAACCATCTATGAGTTTCTCACATTGCTCTGCTGGAATTTTAGACCATTCTTCTTTGGCAAACTGCTCCAGGTCCCTGATATTTGAAGGGTGCCTTCTCAAAACTACCACAGGTGTTCTATGGGATTCAGGTCTGGACTCATTGCTGGCCACCTTAGAAGTCTCCAGTGCTTTCTCTCAAACCGTTTTCTAGTGCTTTTTGAAGTGAGTTTTGGGTCATTGTCCTGCTGGAAGACCCATGACCTCTGAGGGAGACCCAGCTTTCTCACACTGGGCCCTACATTATGCTGCAAAATTTGTTGGTAGTCTTCTGACTTCATAATGCCATGCACATGGTCAAGCAGTCCAGTGCCAGAGTCAGCAAAGCAACCCCAAAACATCAGGGAACCTCCACCATGTTTGACTGTAGGGACCGTGTTCTTTTCTTTGAATGACTCTTTTTTTCTCCTGTAAACTCTATGTTGATGCCTTTGCCCAAAAAGCTCTACTTTTATCTCATCTGACCAGAGAACATTCTTCCAAAACGTTTTAGGCTTTTTCAGGTAAGTTTTGGCAAACTCCAGCCTGGCTTTTTTATGTCTCGGGGTAAGAAGTGGGGTCTTCCTGGGTCTCCTACCATACAGTCCCTTTTCATTCAGACGCCGACGGATAGTACGGGTTGACACTGTTGTACCCTCGGACTGCAGGGCAGCTTGAACTTGTTTGGATGTTAGTCGAGGTTCTTTATCCAACACCCATACAATCTTGCGTTGAAATCTCTTGTCAATTTTTCTTTTCCGTCCACATCTAGGGGTTAGCCACAGTGCCATGGGCTTTAAACTTCTTGATTACACTGCGCACGGTAGACACAGGAACATTCAGGTCTTTGGAGATGGACTTGTAGCCTTGAGATTGGTCATGCTTCCTCACAATTTGGTTTCTCAAGTCCTCAGACACTTCTTTGGTCTTCTTTCTTACCTCCATGCTCAATGTGGTACACACAAGGACACAGGACAGAGGTTGAGTCAACTTTAATCCATGTCAACTGGCTGCAAGTGTGATTTAGTTATTGCCAACACATGTTAGGTGCCACAGGTAAGTTACAGGTGCTGTTAATTACACAAATTAGAGAAGCATCACATGATTTTTCGAACAGTGCCAATACTTTTGTCCACCCTCTTTTTTATGTTTGGTGTGGAATTATATCCAATTTGGCTTTAGGACAATTCTTTTTGTGTTTTTTCATTTAAGACAAATTAAATGAAGATAATAATACCAAAGAATTTGTGTTTGCAATCATTTTCAGGAAGAAACTGAGTATTATCTGACAGAATTGCAGGGGTGTCAATACTTTTGGCCACAACTGTATACTGTTCTTTGCCTGCATTATAAATGAGATACTTTTGTGTCAATTTACCCTGCTGTGCCATTGACTGTACCGCTCAGGGTTTTCTTTTTGTATCTGGCTAGCAATGACACTAGTTTTGTACATCTGTTTTTATGCCTTTATGGGTTCTGCTCCCTGTTTTTGTCCTTTTTAAATAATAAAGATGGTGAATTGTATCTAGCTTTGGACTCAGTTTCTCCTTTTTCATAGTCCTTTTTGGAGTCATTTCTACTTCTAATTTTTGGGGCATTTATGTGCACTTGCACAGCATGAATTATAATGTATTTTGAGGGTTGTTTTGTTCTTTCATGGATAGGTGTCTTGTAGACGCTTATCCATTACTAAGCTGTGGGCTTGATGTCACCAGACAATACAAAGGTGACATCAACCCCACTTGCCACCACCATAGGGCAAGCAGAAAGACCCGGGCAAAATGTGCATCGGAATTGGCACATCAAATAGATGTGCCTTTTCTGGGGCGGTTATGAGCTGCTATTTTTAGGCTGGGGGGGCAATATCCATTGCCCCCTTCCAGCCTGAGAATACCAGCCCTCAGCTGTCTGCTTTTGCTTGTCAAAAATGGGGGGACCCCTCTGGGTTTATTACATTATCTATTTAAATAATTAAACATTATCCCCTGCTAGCACTGATCTCAGAGTGAGCAAGGGACATTGATGACAGCTGTCTTCAGCACCCGGAGCCAGGGAACAGCACGAACAGTACCACTGATTACCAGGTGTCGGTAGGTGTGATACTGAAGCAGCATACGGGAGGTACATGTATACAAGGACATGGATGTCTCCGGTACTATTTTTTCCAGTATCAGAAATATCAGGATGTGTGAAAGAGCTCTAAAGCTGTGTCAAGGGTGTCTCATGTGCTACAGAGTTTGTACAGTGTGCACTTATGACTTTTCCAGGCAAGTCTGTTTCGAAACCTGTCTGAAAAAGTAACCAGAAAATGCTCAAAAGAATGAAAACATGCATTTCTATGTAAAAATTATTTACTGTTTATACGTTCAGTCTTTTGAGCATCCTTTTAAGTCCACGTTCACATGCTCAGCATTTGGTCAGCATTTAACATCAGCATTTGCAAGTTCGGTGAGAGAATTCACAGCAGTGAAAATTCTCCCGGTGAACTCGCCTCTGCATCGTGAGACTTTCTCACGGTGCTAGTGGGGATCTCACTGAGGTCTCCACAGTTCAGCCCGGCTTTGAACACAGCCTTAGTGACCAGCAGTAACCTCGATGATGTCACCACTGGTCAGTGACGCCACGCTTGCAGTTCATTTTCCAGTGGTTCTCAGCCTGGACGGTCACATCTTGACATCGTCCATGTTGAAAACTGTTTATCCCCCAGACATGGATTATGGCATGGGACAAAACGACGGAGAGATGAGGGATATTATTTTTTTTATTTTTGTTTAGTTACAGGAGACGAGGGATTCAGTGGATTTAGGTGTTAGGTGAGTATAACTGTGTTTGGTCTTTTTTACCATACAACTATAGGATAAGTAATGGAGAGGTGTCTTATAGACACCTCTCCATTACTAAGCTGTGGGCTTGATGTCACCGGACAATACAAAGGTGACATCAACTCCACAAATATGAACCCCACATGCCACCCCTACAGGGCAAGTGGGAAGAGCCAGGAAAAGTGTCAGAATTGGCACATCTAATAGATGTGCTTTTTCTGGGTGGCAGCAGGCTATTTTTAGGCTGGGGGGGCAATGTCCATGGCCCTTTACCAGCCTGAGAATAGCAGCCCTCAGCTGTCTGCTTTAGCTTGGCTGGTTGTCAAAAATGGGGGGAACCTCACCTGGATCTATTTCAATAATTAAAACAAAATCAGCGTGGGGACACCTCTATTCTTGATAACCAGGTGAAGCCTGGGTTATATTTTATTTTCATTTATTTATAGCACAGGCGGCGGCTGGTGAATCACTTGCCTCCTGCTCTTGCTATTAACAGTTGAATACAGCTCTCATCATTGTCTCCTGCTAGTACTGATCTCAGAGTGAGCAGGGGACAATGATTATAGCTGTCTTCAGCACATGGCGCCAGGGAACAGCGCGAACAGTATCACTGATTACCAGGCATCGTTACGTGTGATACTGATGCGTCACATGGTTGTCACACATATTAAATACATGTATACATGGACACAGATGTCTTCTCTGGTACGGTTTTTTTCCTGTAACAGAAATATCCGGATGTGTGAAAGAGCCCTAAAGCAGCATCAAGGACGTCTCATGTGCTATAGAGTATGTGCACATTATGACTTTTCCAAGCAAGTCTGTTCCGAAACCTGTCTGAAAAAGTAACCAGAAAATGCTGAAAAGAATGAACACATGCATTTCTATGTAAGAATGATTTACTGTTTATACGTTCAGTCTTTTGAGCATACTTTTAAGGCCACGTTCACACGCTCAGTATTTGGTTAGTATTTTACATCAGTATTTATAAGCCAAAACTAGGAGCGGGAGAATCAGAGGAAAAGTATAATAGAAACACGTCACCACTTCTGTATTTATCACCCACTCCTGGTTTTGGCTTACAAATACTGATGTAAAATACTGACCAGATACTGAAAACGTGAACGAGGCCCTAGAAGTCAATCAGAAAGCATCAAAGATTTTGCTTCTGAAAGTCTCCTATGGTAGTGTTGGTTCTAAGTAGACCGATAACTAATGGCTCTGAATTACCATGAGATTGCACTCAGATTAGCCAGTGACTGCGCACAGGATCGCCTTCAGTACAAAGGTAATTTGCATTAGGCCTGAGGCAAACTGCTATGAAGCAGTAGAGCTGGGGCACATGTTTGCAAATGACCTTTTTTTCTGCATGTTATTTATGTTAATAACGAATTAGGCTTTTTCTGACTATTCTCCATGTCAATGTGTTCGACTCTACACGTCACCTAATGTTTAAAGGGAACCTGTCACTAGTGTTGTCACATATCAACTAAAACTATCACCTTAATCAACCCCGGTGCGGCATTCCATAAATGCTAATATAACCCCCTGACTCTCCCTGAATACGGTTCAAAAACTAAGTTCTCTCTACTGTACGGTAATCTGGTTGGTTCGGTCCAATGAGCATGGTTTTGGGCCTCTCCATCCCTCCCCAGGAATCATCCACATTGACAAGGCGACATATTGCTCCTGCGCACAGAAATTGCGGCTTGCGCCTGTGCACTATGCTTTGCCCTACTGCGAGCAGAGCTAAAAACATAATGTCATGTCGGACGCTGTTCACACCACAGCGTCCGGCAGGCAGAGGTAGTTCCACCTCCAGCCACTATAGCCTCAGTGGCGCCGGCTTGATCTTCAGGCTCTCGGGGGTTAATCCTGCTGGAGACCAGGTTGGAAGGTTAGTCACGCCCACGGTCTTTAAATAGTCATACTGGCATATGGGCGTCGCCGATTATAGCTTGTGTTTTCATACCAAGTGGTTCCGGTCTGGAGTGGAGGTGTTGCAGGGAGAGAGATTCGTATCTGGTGTCGTATGATCCGTCGTTATCCTTTCTCCTTCCCATATTTGTGTTTAGTTGTGCCCTGTTCACATTACTGTATATTCCTCTGTGTGTGCGGCGCAGTGCAGTTTAAGTTCTCCCTGTCTGTCTTATTTTTGTGGGAGCTTTGGTGGTGTGTCTCCTCACTGGGTGGAGGGTGGAGGGTTAAGTGCAGGGCTGAGCAGGAGATAAGGAAAGGGTGGAGGCTCAGGCATTTGCACCTTCAGCAAAAACCCTGGGTTGAGGGTCAGACAGGGTTTCCCCTAGTGAAAGGGACACCACAGGGGCCTCGGGTATTTCTGCCTTAGTTGTCCTAAGCCCCGCGTGACATTATAATCGGCCCACATTTTTTCAGGAGTCCATGGATCCCATGGATTCCATAACCCGCCAGTTGGCGGCGCTGTCCTTACAGGTCTCCGAGTTGAAAGGGGCAGTTCAGCAGCAGGGCCTGGTAGTAGCAAAGGTGCAAACGGCATCTGCAGGTATCGGTGCAGAGCCGAAGTTTCCGCTGCCAGAACGATTTTCAGGCGATCGCAGCAAATTTGTCGTATTTCGGGAGGCCTGCAAATTATACTTCCGCATGCGGCCAATCTCCTCAGGTAATGAGGCCCAGCGAGTAGGGCTGGTGTTGTCATTCCTAAGTGGTGACCCCCAAGCATGGGCATTTTCCTTACCAGCTGCCTCTGCTACATTTCATTCGGTCGATAATGTTTTTTCTGCCCTCGGGCTCATTTACGATGACCCTGACCGACTGGCTCTAGCGGAATCTAAAATCCGCGCCCTCCGCCAGGGGGAGCGCTTGGCAGAGGACTATTGTTCGGAATTTCGCCGCTGGGCTGTAGACACACAGTGGAATGACCCAGCACTGCGGAGCCAGTTTATTCATGGGGTATCAGGGAGGGTGAAACAAGCCCTCCTGATGTATGAGACTCCGGCATCATTGGAGTCTGCCATGAGTTTGGTGATACGTATTGATCGCCGTTTTCGTCAGGGGGCACAGGAGACGCTACCTCTGGGGGAAAGCAGAGGTTCAGGTGTGGTTGAAGTAGATGAGTCCCCTGAACCTGTGCAGATTGCTGGCGTGGCACAGGTTCAGCCTCGCGCTCCAGGATTCCGGAAGCCCGGAGCATGTTTCTACTGTGGTAAAAGAGGTCATTATGTTAACGTTTGCCCGGTACTACCTAAGAGGGTCACATCGGCGGAAAACTGTTAAGCTCAGAGGGTATGGAGGAGACCCAACTGAGCATATGCATATCCTCCATGATGGTATCTCAATGTATGCTCCCTGCCAAGGTTATTATCGCCGGCAGAGAGCTACCTATATCAGTGTTTGTGGATAGCGGTTCCGCTACCAATCTCATAGATGAGGAGTTTGCACACACCGCCGGGTTTAAGATCGAAAAACTTCCTCACCCCATACAGGTGGTGACCATTAATGCTGTTCCCCTCCCTCAAGGGGAGATTACTGAGTTTGTGGCAGAGGTGAAACTCCACATTGGGGTCCTACATTCTGAGTCGGTTACATGTAGGGTCCTCCGTAATCTCCCAGCTCAAATGGTCCTGGGTTTTCCATGGCTGTCCAGGCACAACCCGGTAATTGATTGGAAAACTCAGGACATAGTGCAATGGAGTGGTTTCTGCCAAGACAATTGCTTGGCCACATGTGTGTCCGCCGTGACGCCCAGCCTGCCGGAGGCTTTGCAGGATTTCGCGGATGTTTTCTCTAAGGGTTGCTCAGAACTGCCTCCACATAGAGCCTATGACTGTGCGATTAGGTTAAAACCCGGGGCCAAATTACCTAAGGCCAGGATGTTTAATATTTCTGGTCCTGAGAGGCAAGCTCTGAAAGACTACATCGCGGAGAGTCTGAGCAAAGGACACATTCGGCCTTCATCCTCGCCTGTAGCCGCGGGGTTTTTCTTCATTAAGAAGAAAGATGGGGGGTTACGCCCGTGTCTGGATTTCCGAGAGTTAAACCAGATTACTATCCGTGATCCCTACCCAATGCCGTTGATCCCGGATTTGTTCAACCAGGTAGCGGGGGCGAAATGGTTTTCCAAGCTGGACCTCAGGGGGGCGTATAACCTCATAAGGGTCCGTCAGGGGGATGAGTGGAAGACGGCGTTTAACACTCCTGAGGGTCATTTTGAGAGTCTGGTTATGCCGTTTGGGTTGACCACCGCGCCTGCCGTTTTCCAACATTTTATTAATGATGTATTTGCTCATGTCCTGGGGAGATTTGTGATTGTATACCTGGATGATATCCTCATTTATTCTAGCGATCGGGACACTCATTTGGAGCATGTTAGGCAGGTGTTACAGTTGCTCTGGGAGAACCAGCTCTATGCTAAGCTGGAAAAATGTTTATTTTTTGTCCAGGAGTTGCCCTTTTTGGGATATATTGTGTCCGCAGCCGGTTTTAAAATGGACACCGCTAAGGTGCAAGCGGTGCTGCAATGGGAGAGGCCGGAGAGTCTGAAAGCACTCCAGCGGTTCCTTGGGTTTGCGAATTATTATAGGAAATTTATAAAACACTTTTCGACTGTCGCCAAACCGCTCACGGACATGACAAAAAAGGGTGCCGATCTGGCGAACTGGCCTGAGGTGGCTATACGTGCATTTGAGCGTCTGAAGAATAGTTTTTCTTCAGCCCCCATTCTGGTGCAACCAGACGTGTCTAAACCTTTTGTGGTAGAGGTTGATGCATCGGAGGTGGGAGTGGGGGCAGTACTGTCTCAAGGCTCGTCCTTGAGCGAGATGCATCCATGCGCCTACTTCTCCAAGAAGCTGTCGCTGGCCGAACGGAATTATGATATCGGCAACAGGGAGTTGTTGGCCATCAAACTGGCTTTTGAGGAATGGCGACACTTCTTGGAGGGGGCGGCTCACCAGGTCACAGTTATCACCGACCATAAGAATCTGCTCTATCTGGAGTCGGCCAAGCGTCTGTCTCCTAGGCAGGCTCGCTGGGCATTGTTTTTTACTCGTTTCAATTTTCTTGTGACGTACCGTCCCGGGGCTAAAAACACCAAGGCGGATGCTTTGTCTAGGTGTTTTCCGGGGGGAGAACCTCGGGAAGAGCCGGTACCCATCCTCCAGAAAGGGGTAGTGGTCTCGGCTCTCATGACGGAGGTAGAGGCGGAGATTGCCGAGGCCCAAGAGGAGGTACCACCAGGACTTCCCGCCAACAAATCATTTGTACCCCTGCATCTTCAGCTTAAGGTGTTGAAGGAACACCACGATTCGGTACTGGCTGGTCATCCAGGGGTGAAGGGCACCTTAGAGCTGGTATCGCGTCGTTTCTGGTGGCCCAAAATCCGGCAGGACGTGGTCTCGTACGTGGCAGCTTGCATCACGTGCGCTAGGGCTAAGTCACCCCGAACCCGTCCTGCTGGCACGCTACAGCCTCTGGGGATACCCAATAGGCCATGGACAGAAATCTCCATGGATTTTATCACTGACTTGCCAGCCTCAGCAGGGAACACGGTCATCCTGGTGGTGGTTGACCGTTTTTCAAAGATGGCGCATTTTGTGGCGTTGTCTTCTTTGCCCAATGCTAAGACGTTGGCTCAGGTATTTGTGAAGGAGGTGGTCAGACTCCACGGAGTACCATCTGACATAGTATCTGATAGGGGTACGCAATTTGTGGCGAGGTTTTGGAAAGCTTTTTGCTCAAGGTTGGGGATCAAGTTGTCACATTCATCGGCGTTTCATCCACAGTCTAATGGACAAACTGAGCGCATGAACCAAAATCTAGAACAGTATTTACGATGTTTTGTGTCCGACAACCAGGAGGAGTGGTCTACTTTCCTTCCTCTGGCCGAATTCGCGTTAAATAATCACCGCCAAGAGGCATCAGGAGAGTCTCCATTCTTTTGTGTGTACGGTCAACATCCTCAGTTTTGTACCTTACGTCAGGGTGACTCCGGGGGTGTCCCGGAGGAGGATCAGCTAGGAGCCCAATTGTCATCAGTCTGGAGGCGGGTGAAACAGTGTTTGTTGAGCATGAGTGCCAGGTACAAACGGGTGGCTGACAGTAGACGCGTGCCAGGTCCGGACCTGTGTGTGGGTGAATGGGTGTGGTTAGCTACGAAGAACATAAAACTCAAAATTCCATCTTTAAAACTGGGTCCTAGGTTTATTGGGCCTTTTAGGATTTCTGCCATCATTAACCCAGTGGCTTATCGGTTGGAACTTCCTGCGGTGTACAAAATACATAACGTTTTTCACAGGGCTTTATTGAAAAAAGTGATAGGCTTGGTGGACACGACGCCGATGCCACCTCCAGTCTTGGTGGATGGCGATTTAGAGTTCGAGGTCGCCAAGGTAGTGGACTCTCGAGTAGTACGCCGTACTCTTCAGTATTTGGTGCACTGGCGGGGTATGGTCCGGAGGAGAGGTCTTGGGTTCCAGCCTCAGACATACATGCGGATCGGCTGGTCAGTTCTTTTCACCATCGTCATCCGGACAAGCCGGGTCCTATGAGTCTTGAGGGCCCTGGGGTCCCTCGTAGAAGACGGGGTACTGTCATGTCGGACGCTGTTCACACCACAGCGTCCGGCAGGCAGAGGTAGTTCCACCTCCAGCCACTATAGCCTCAGTGGCGCCGGCTTGATCTTCAGGCTCTCGGGGGTTAATCCTGCTGGAGACCAGGTTGGAAGGTTAGTCACGCCCACGGTCTTTAAATAGTCATACTGGCATATGGGCGTCGCCGATTATAGCTTGTGTTTTCATACCAAGTGGTTCCGGTCTGGAGTGGAGGTGTTGCAGAGAGAGAGATTTGTATCTGGTGTCGTATGATCCGTCGTTATCCTTTCTCCTTCCCATATTTGTGTTTAGTTGTGCCCTGTTCACATTACTGTATATTCCTGTGTGTGTGCGGCGCAGTGCAGTTTAAGTTCTCCCTGTCTGTCTTATTTTTGTGGGAGCTTTGGTGGTGTGTCTCCTCACTGGGTGGAGGGTTAAGTGCAGGGCTGAGCAGGAGATAAGGAAAGGGTGGAGGCTCAGGCATTTGCACCTTCAGCAAAAACCCTGGGTTGAGGGTCAGACAGGGTTTCCCCTAGTGAAAGGGACACCACAGGGGCCTCGGGTATTTCTGCCTTAGTTGTCCTAAGCCCCGCGTGACACATAAGTGCGCATGTGCCATTAGTAGGGCAAAGCATAGTGCGCAGGCGCGAGTCGCCATCTCTGTGCGCGAGGCGTCATCCACGTCAATGAAAGGAGGAGGGTGGCGAGCAGCAGGGGAGAATATTGCATGCTACTAATTCAACCAAAAACATGGCCGTCTGAACCTAAAGCCTCCTAAACACATTAGATGAAGCTCAGCCAAACCCACCCATGTTGGCGGGACTGATCGCCTGGTGTGTATATGGGCCTCTCCACACTCCTCAACAGAGAGCGGAGAGAAAGATCAAGCAGTTGGAATTTAAATACCTGAGCCTTTTGTTTTTGGAGAGATAAGTCAATGCCGGAGGTGTCTCATGTGTTTTCTAAGGAAGAGCCGGGAGAGATAACTGACTGCCGATTCGTCAGTCAGCTATGTCATGTGTTTGCCCAGTTTATGACTCAGATGGGAAACCGACTTAAAAATGTATATTTTCTACAAATATGTTGTTTAACATGGATCAGTATTCTCTCTACATCCAACAAACATTTATAGGAAAAAGAAACGTGTGAACGCAGCCTTAAGATAGCTGTTTAAATAAGTTTTCCAAGCACATCAATGCTTATCCTTAGGGTTCAACCTCTGCACAAAATAGAGGGGTTGCAATGCTCTGAGGCTTGTTCAGTGTTTGCACAGCATGCTTCCAGTGTCTGGTTCACTTAAATGAGGCTGTGTTGAAGTCCCTTGCCCGGGTGAGAGTAGAAGAGTAAAGACGAATAATGAAAAAAATGAAGGGACCTGAGGTTGAATCGGTAGCGATCATTTTGTTATAGTATATCCATGACAAACGCCATCATAGTCTATGGTGGAAGTACTTTATCATACAAAACGTTACAGGGCTCATAAATAATGATGTTCCAGAGTTCAAGTTACAGAATTTATAAGAAGGGGAAAAAATGTAATTTATGGAAACCACAGTGCACCACATTCACTAGTCATCCACCTGTGCAGTGATTCCATGGGTACTTATCAGGGTCTGTATTGATTGACGTCTCGCATGGATCAACTGTGCCAAGAAGGATGCCAATCTAGTTGGTGGTCATATGCAAAGAGCAGGACGACAATAACTAGTCCCCATAGCAGTACCACCAAGATGACTAGTAAAAGTGGCACGTCGCGGTTTTAGAAATTCAATTCCTTTTTTATAGAAGCTACAATTTGAACATTGGGCATCTAGAAAAATATTAGGGTCCCTGAAGCATACAGGTTGCTTCTACAACCACCATCTTGATGACAGGTTACTACTAGCATTCATGACCTGAACTGATCTCTGCAAATATAGTTACACATCTGAATGTAACTTTCTTCTCTGTTCTCAGGAAGAGGATGTGATCACTCTTGAAGGGGCCCGACATTTTGTCAGAAAGAGTGTCCATAATTTTGCACGTGTGTTGAGTTCTCCCATCGATATAAGAGGCGAAGTGCCTTACTGATGGCTCACATCTGACATGCGTATGGTACTGCCCAGATGTAAATCATTGTCAAAAAAGAATACCCTGACACATAGCTAATAGAAAATTTACATATTTTAATATTTTGATCATCATAAATATGTGAAATTTACAAAAACATCTTTACAATCATATCAATAAGGCACCATAAAAAGAAATCCCATGATTTGATTTTATTTTTTTCCAATCGTATATAGTTCTGCCAGGCAAACTAGAGCAAAAAAAAAAATTTATGTCAATGTATAATTTTGTACGTAACACCAAATGTTAGCGTTTTAGCACACATTCTTGCTATATAAGCCTTTGCCAAGAACTTCAGGCGGAGAACCTCTTTTAGAAACTGTTAAATATTTATGTGACTTTTTTCGCTTGATTGAAAACAACAAGAATGCGATTATTAAAGTGAAAAACGTGAGTTTGGGTAAGCGATATGTGGCCTGGATTTCTCTATTAAATTCACATTATTATCGACATATTAAAAGCTGCTTTTTAGGATCAAAACTGGAACTAATCTGAAGGAAGCAACAAAGTTCGGCGATCTCTTCCCCGTACAAAGCCCCAGCCTTTAATCCAGCATCAATGAGCGAAGTGCCTCTGCAGCTTCCACTGTCACGGTCATCTTACCAATTATAGTCTGTCCAGACACTGAATCATAAACTGGATCAGAAGAAGAGAAAAAAAATAGTTAACAAGACCACAATCTCACTGGGGGCTTTTTCGTCTGAAAGGCACATGAGACCAGTTATCTATAATGGACCATCATGCTAAACCACTGTGGCATCCAAACATGCTTTATCAATGATTACGCCAATTATCAATAATAATAATAAAAAAGTGGCTTGTTAGAACGTAACCCTCATAGCTTGGCATGGTTTCCTGTACTGGCTGCTGTGGATTCCATCATGGAACACTTTCACAATAAGCCATGTGACGTTTGCCTGTTGTGCAGATATGAAAGACAGATGGCTTAGGAGAAAATGAAAAGGGGCTTCTTGCCTTTGGCAAAAGACACGCAATAAAAAAAAATTAGATTCCATAGTGGTTGCTCGCTATGTCTTTTCTGATACTGGCCACCAATTAAAACCCTAGACAATATTTCCTTGTCCTGAAGAAGCAAAAATACAAGTTAATGAATGGCAGAATAGAATTATATATCATATGTTTTAATACGTTACTTTTACTTTATTCTGGTCTACAGAAATTACTACTGATCCACTGGATAGATCACAATTGTTAAATTGTTGTAGGTCCCGCCATGGGGTTGACTTCAACCCCCCACCCTTCACTAGATGTTTACTACCTGCAAGACCGCAGCCAATGGGAGTTGAATGCAGCTGGCTGCACAACTGCCATGTTACTCCGGACAAAGTCCTTGGCACAACTACCCAAAGCTATCTTAATATTTTTAGTGACACAGACACAGAATGGACATGCATGGCTCATGGGCAACCAGTCACGTGAGTCTACTTCTCCTGACGGTGGTCTTCCTAGGAAAAAAAAACGTTTAGGGATCACAAGTGATTTTTCTTGTTAGCAAAAAACGGACCAAGTTTCATCAGTGTTTGGTCTATGTTAGTTTTTACAATCAAAGTTTTTTCAGGTTTTTCTCAGATGGAAAAAAAATAAATTGAGTTTTCTCAAGCTTCTATTAGTCTCTGAAAAAAGGACAGTACATAGATGGCATATCAGTGCTGTCTGACTTTTTCAGAATCCACAGACTTACATTGTTGAATTTGATCCATCATTCTGATCAACATCTGACAAGTCTCCGTGCTTTTGTGCAGACCACTTGATCGGACCTGTGAACTACCCCATAGACTATCATACGTAAGATTGCCATCTGTAAAAAAAAACATGGATAGCACAGTGCAGTAAAAAACGACCTGTGAAACAGCCCTTAGTCCTCAATTTGGTTGGCTGGTCAATCATGTATGTGCTTTATTAGTATTTTTCGTCGATACAATACAAACCCATTATAGTCTATGGGGCTGCTCACATGACCATGTCATTTATGTGCTGTCCGTGATTAACATTGCAATAGGTAGGAAAAGTTTTTAAATTTTTATTTGCATAAAAGAAAATCATTAATGGTAAAAATGTATGCGCTGATGAAAATTTGATCCAACACACTGATGACAATTGGTACGTTTTTTGCATGTACGAGAAAAATCACCGACGTTTAAATGAGGTGTTACGGTCCAAGCTGTGAGACCCTACAACAAGTAAACAATTATAACCTTTCCAGTAGATTTAGGTACAACGGAAAGCCCCTCTGAAAGTGAACATTTAAAAACCCTAAAGGGGTTATCCTACATATAAACTATTTTTTTTCCAAAAGACCTCAGACTGGTTAAAGGGGTAACCGGTTTCAGAAAAACTTGATCCCCAGGTCCAGCACAGAGTCTCTGTCCAGCACAGAGTCTCTGTCACTGCTCCCGTTGTCTGTCAATGTCTGTGTGAGTTGTCAGCAAGTTCAGCAGCTTGTGTCCTCTTCTTTGGCAGAGCCACTGAGCTCACTGTTTGGCTGCAAGGTGACTTCAGCGCTGCAGACAATAACAGACATTGGGATCAGGAGAGATTAAGCGCCGGACTCAGGGATCGAGTTTTTCTGAAACCGGAAAATTCGTTTTAATAAAAGAGAAATAAGGGATAATTCGCCCCCACACTTGCCTACTGTCATATTGATATAATGAAAATGGCAAAAAATGCCCACTCATTACTGGCGGGTACTGAGCTGCAGCTATTAGTGACGGGGTGTATTTCTTTTATATACCATTCTGAGACCTTTTAAAGGGAATCTGTCACCAAGTTTTAACTATGTAATCTGCAGAATAAGATAATTTATTTCTTTGTAAGTTTTCTGTGGTTGGTGGCTGTCGGGACTCACCATTTGATTTTGATCTGTAGATTAAGGAATGAGTAAAAGGGGTTATCCAGCTTGATAGAAAGTGATTTTTCTTTAAAATATGTATTTAAACTTCCTAATAAACTTTCAGCACCCATGTCCCATTGTCAGTGCCAATCCAGTGTCCTGGCGGCTCTACTTCTGCATTAGGCAGACTGTTAGCATGTGACTAGTGATGTGTGTGAAGGGGTTGGCTGACTGGCTCATTTCAATAACTAAGCAAGCCCCATCACTGTCAATGGCTGCTCTCTTTCCCCAGTCGCGCACGCTCGGTGCCTTGGGGTGATCCTCGACTTTGCGCTCTCTTTCAAACCACATATCCAAGCGCTCGCCTCCTCCTGCCGCCTCAAACTCAAAAATATTTCCCGGATCCGCTCATTCCTCAACCACGAAACCACAAAAACACTGGTGCATGCTCTTATCATCTCCTGCCTCGACTACTGCAACCTCCTACTCTCTGGCCTCCCCTCCAGCACTCTGGCACCACTCCAGCCCATCCTACACTCTGCTGCCTGACTAATCCACCTGTCTCCCCGCTATTCCCCAGCCTCCCCCCTATGCCAGGCCCTTCACTGGCTTCCTATTGCCCAGAGGCTCCAATTCAAAACCCTAACCATGACATAAAAAGCCATCCACAACCTGTCTCCTCCATACATCTGTGACATGGTCTCTAGGTACCTACCCGCACGCAACCTTCGATCATCTCAAGATCTCCTTCTCTACTCCCCCTTATCTCTTCCTCCCACAACTGCATACAAGACTTCTCCCGTGCTTCCCCCATACTCTGGAACTCTCTGCTGCAACACATCAGACTCTCACCATCAACGGAAACCTTCAAAAAGAACCTGAAGACTCACCTGTTCCGACAAGCCTACAGCCTGCAATGATCCTCGGTCTACTGAACCACCGCACGACCTGCTCTACCCTCTCCTACTGTATCCTCACCCATCCCTGTAGACTGTGAGCCCTCGCGGGCAGGGTCCCCTCTCCTTATGTACTTCTGTGTCCCTTGTCTTACACATGTTTATTGTACCTGTCTATATTTCCCCTTTTCACATGTAAAGCGCCATGGAATAAATGGCACTATATAAATGCATAATAGTAATACTAATCACAATCCATGACTTTGCAGTGAGAGAATAATATCTATTCTTGTAACCTCTATAAAGGGTGAAATCTAGAACTTGACAGCAAAAATTCATTCAATTTCTACAATTATGGTGGAATATTTCCTGCCCTACTTAACAAGCCTTGTAGCATGACGAGGGATTAATGCCATGCCAGAAAGTCATCTTGGCTTTTATTGCTGACCATGTTACAAGGGTCAGACACTGACTTATAGAGTAGCTAGTTACCTCTCTTAGCTGGTACTTGCGACAGTTTCTTTTGTCCAACAAGAGTTCTGTTCCCTTTTTCTCATGGATCATTGTCAATAAGATGCCGCACTCAGTTGGTCTCTCTAAAGGGAATCTGTCACCAGGTTTTTGCTCCCCCCATCTGAGCACAGCATAATGTAGGGGCTGAGACCCTGTGTCATGTCTGGGTTTGAACTTTTGAGCCTGTGCTTTGAGGCTGGCTTTTCTGCCGCTGAGTCACAGCAGATAAACTAAACACCCAGAAAAATGTGTATTATCCTTGTTGCAGCTTTTTTTTTTTTTTTTTAAGGGTAACAGGTGTCTTTCATTTGTCTGCTCTATCATCTTTCGGGTGCGGCTTATATAATAATATAATTTAAATTAGTCAGTGAAGGAGTAGCTAGGGTTTATCTCTGTTATTTTTGTTCCTTTTCCTGAACCTTTCTTCTGTTTCTTGTTATGAAGTAGGTGGTTTATTTTTTTTACAGTTCATATTTAATCTTTCACTTGTTTTACTCACTGTGGAATCCTTTTCTATTTCAGCACACTTTCCTTTCTGAAGGTAATTTTCACTCTTCTCTGTACTTTGGTTCTTTAGGAGGAACGTGTAGTGCTCGACGGCCTATCGGGCAGCATAGGTCTGAGTTGCTATGCTATCGTCTAGAACTTGGTTAGGGCTAACTTAGCTCTCACAGTAACCACTAGGGACAACAGGGTCAGGATCTCTAGTCTATACAGGAACCAGTGGGCTCAGTTGCAGTTTTTTAGTGTGTTACCTATTTTCCCGGGTGAGTTACTACACTGTCATAACACGCTATGTGTTAACACATAGATTGATTTAACCACTGCTTTATCTGCTGCAAAGCCAGACGTTCTCTGAATGTTGAGCTCTGTATAACCCTGCCCACACCACTGATGGCTGCTTTCTGTGTACAATGTGCATAGGCAGAAAGCTGACAATCTGTGATGGAGGCAGGGTTATACAGAGCTCATGAATATGGAAGACTACATGGCAGCAGGTTTACTAGTCGTCTAGTGATAAAATCAGTTTTATCAGCAGGAAATTATCCAACCTACAGCAAGCAGCCGAGTAAGTGATACACTGCCAGAATCAGGGTCTCTGTCTCTATCTTAATGCTACTTTCAGATTAGATGGTAAAAAACTGTCTAAATTCTCTTTAAGGAGAACCAATACTTCCTCTACTTTTGAAGTAATGATGTATATGAGATATTGGTGAATAACCTATGTAAGGCAGCTTGGGGAGGCAGGTTTTAACCTACAGAAATAGGCATTTGTTGTTAACTCTGTTTAACCTGCTGAACTACAGCGCTGCTGTAAAGTTCTATAATCAGTTGAGAAAGAAATATCCTGAAAGTGAGCACATAGGTTGTCAAACTCAATTTCAGAACCCAACCGAGGATTAGACTTAAACTGACGAGAAAGTTGGGAAGAGAAGCTTAAGAAAACATTAAAGCATTTTTATCTTCAAGTAGAAAGCAAATTACTTCCACATGTCGCAAGCTCTGGTTACTATTGCGTCCCGGCTAGTTATCTACAGTTGGATGATGCCAGCATTAAAATTTGATGACTTTACTACATTATCGTGATTTATTCTCGGGATATTCAGGTAAAAACATGAAGAAGATACTTACTTTCAAGGTCTCTATTGATGATGTCTTGACCCGTATGTAATATATCTCTCAAGCTGACATTACTAAAGCCTATGTCGTCACAATCCAGGTCCTGCTCATCGTCGGGTGGGTCACTAACCACCGTAAATTTAATGCTGATGGATAGAAAACAAGAATTGCAATAGAAATGTACCTTGGCAAACTTGGGATAGGGTACAGTCCCACCAAGCCAGTGAGTTTAGCAGAAAAAGTCCAAAATCTTCAATATAGAAAGCATTGATGTGGGTACTCCATGCTTTGGGAATTCACTTTACTGGAGGAGAGACCTATTTTTTCCTTATACTACACTTCTCAACATTGAAATTGCAAAGTCGTGGAATTATGGAAATCACAGGATGGATTGACATGACATCATCAAAACTTCTCAATTTATTCAGTATCCTGTCGGTGCACCATGTGCAGAAATCCCGGCATCAGTGAGGATATTAATGGTTGTCTGACGAATGTTCTTGGGCAAATCATCAAGATCTGCTGCTGGCAGCTCCTTTGTAATTGCCGACCAATGACGTCCCAGATGTGCTGGATGGGAAACAAATCTGGAGACAATGAAGACCATGGTAGAACATTTAAGCCATGTAGGCTGCTCACAGTAGAACAAGCAACATGCAGCCTGGTATTGTCGTGATGAGAAACAGCTCCTGTGATACTTTGGAGAAATGGCTGTACCACTGGTTCCATGAGCAAATAAATGTAATGCTGAGCTTTTAGTGTACCCGGAATGAAGACTAGATGGGTCCAGCTATCGTACATTTTGCCACCCACATCATAACCCCGGGAGTAGGCCCGGTGTGAAGTTCCCTTGTGATGGCCTCTTCATGGCATTGTCAAAGTGACCTCTTGAGATTTGTAGGATGGCACGTACTGATCCATTCTGTTCTGCCAGCTAAATAGGACATCACATCCCAATCATAAGGTGTAAAACAGTCTCTACACAAACCATCAGAAGGTGTGTGCATGACATTGGGCTAGGAGGCATACGCCCCCTCCCGATACAGGCTCTCAAAGGGTGCAGAGCAAGACAGCAATAGATGTCTCTCCTCTTAGAGATCAGTCTGGAGACTACATGGGCAACACCAAGAAGGAGCCTTCACGTGGGAAAATGAAATTATCTCAAGAGCAGTTTGTCAACACAACGCCAGGCCGTATGTTTCTGGTGCTACTACGAGCAGGCTGAGTGGCCTAAATGTGCTTTCATGGCCTGCAGCATCTCCGGACTTGTTTCGCATTGAGCACATCTGGGACGTCATTGGTTGGCAATTTCAAAGGGAGCTGCCAGCAGTGAGTCTTGATGATATTTGTACCCAAGTGCATTCACTGCGGCAGAACATTCCTCCGACAACCGTTAATAACATGCAAAGGCGTGTAAGTGCCTTTGGGATGCCCTAAGAAAACTGTAATTGCCCCTCTCTAAACAAATGTTCATAGTCCCACCAAAAAAGTGTGCTCGGTGTTATAATCCAAAGCCCCAAGCGGTACCAGCTAGTACATTTCCATAGATTACAAACTGCAATTTCTGCAGCAGATTTGGAATGAAAGTCAATCCATTGCGAAACCGCAGTCGAAAATCCACTGCATTTAGGTTCCTTGGAATCGTAAAGGTTTAGTTATTTCTACACTAAGCAGTCTGACCTATTTTTTTTCCCTGTTCTTTTTGAGAAATTTAAAGAAACGATGTAACTACGAAAACCGGGCAAATTCCTATAAATGATTACATTCTCCATAGTCGCCTAACAGTACCCGGTTTTACTACATGAAGGGGTTATTACAGTCCTAACATTTTTTTTATTACTATTTCTTAAGAAAAGTGTTATTTATTTATTTTTTTGACAAAGTGATTAATAGGGGAATCTGTCCCACAAACCCTTCAGTGACCTGACTCTGGATCAAAACTAACCACAGTAAAATGCTGCTTCCTCTGTAAAATGTGGAAAACACACACCCTTGGTAGCTTATGAAATTTAAGACGGGCTTTTAAGACGGAGAAAGATGTATGTGTTCTTTAAGCTGCATTTCGACATCCAGACTTTTCGTGGCCGAGCTTTAGTCCTCCTCGAAAATGCTTAATTGCAGGGCAACGCGCAAGATGCTTTGAATTTGTGGTTTGTGTAAGAGTCAAACTCCATTTTGGGCTGGCTCCGGGACCAGAATTGCAAGACATGGCGGATTTTGATGTTTCTTGGCAGCGTAGAGCGAGCTATGATCTGCTTGTAAAGATAACTGGTTTAAGGTTCGGAATAAACCTCATTTGATTATATTAGAAGTGGATCTTGGCTCCATCGGAGAAAAGAAAGAAAAAAAAAAGCCCTACTTCAAACTTCTGTCACATTTGGATAAATCTTTACGCTGACGGGGGCTAACAAACAATACTGTCCCGGAGAATCGGATGTAATTAGTAGTAGCATCAGTTGTGGGTCCGCGGCCAATATGTCCTGCTGGCCAAGAAGCCGTCTGAGGATCAGAGAAAAAGGTCTTCTGCTCCATGGCCAACGTCTAGTATTGCATCTTAGCCCTTCTCTACTTGCAATAAGCTACAGTACCAGACACAACCTATGGACATGAGTGGCGCTCTTTCTTGAGAAAAAACAGACTCCTTTTTTTTTTTTGACAACGATTTGGCCTGGATGTCAGTGTAACCCAATTAATGTCCCATTACCCCATGATGTACATTGATGACCACTGCCACTCAATTATATTGTCTCCAAGTGGGAGATTAGAGGATGTGGACACATAGGGGCGGTTTTATTTTATTAACCATATATATTTCTGGCCCCTCAAAAATCAGGGTTTCTATAGAAGTGTGGGCCAGGTTGTTTTCTGCAGTAGCATAATGCAGAGAACCTGACAGTGGACACATGCTGCCCGGTCCATGTATCCGACATTGGCTACATGACCAAACTGCGCTGGAGGTTAGTCGGGACACGCGGAATACTGGTGGCTGCACTCCTCCGGCTACCCTTGGGTGAGGATCTCGCCCTATGTGTGTATATAGGGCAGCACGGTGACTCAGTGGTTAGCACTGCAGTCTAGCAGCGCTGGAGTCCTGGGTTCGAATCCCACCAAGGACAACATCTGCAAGGAGTTTGTATGTTCTCCCTGTGTTTGCGTGGGTTTCCTCCGGGTACTCCGGTTTCCTCGCACATTCCAAAGATACTGATGGGCAATTTAGATTGTGATGATAATGTGTGCAAACTGTAAAGCGCTGTGGAATATGTTAGCGTTATATAAAAATAAAGATTATTATTATTATAGGGAGAGACCTGGTGACCAAGCTGCACGGGAGACTAGTCGGACAAGTGGATCTCAGGTGGCTTCTCCTTGCCTAATGTCAGGTCTCTCCCCATAAATAAAGGGAGAGATCCTCACTAAAGTGTAGCCTGAGGAGAGAAGCCTCCGAAATCCGCCTGTCCAACTAACTTCCAGCATGGCACCTGACTGACAGGTCTCTCCCTACAGGCACTCGCAAGAAGAGACCTACCACTCCAAGGCAGTGGCGGGGAGAAGGGATCTGCCTGTCCGACTAGTGTCCCGTGCAGCTCAGTCCCGGTGGCATTAAGCGGTCGTTGGGACCTTGTCACACAGCAGCTATTCTGACGACTCAGACCTCGATACACGTGCTTCAGCGTTGCCTTTTCCATGCCCCTCTGCTCCGATTGGTGGCCACTACTGCGCTATCACTACGCGGTTTGAGTCGCCAGTGCGCTATTTATTCGTAGATCCACAGTCACTGACAAGGGGACACACGATTATTCTAACTGTACATGTTAAATGTTATGACTGCATACAATTGATAGCTGACCTATAAAAGGAAATGTTACACAGATCCTAATTTGAGACCACCAATCGGAGCTGAGGGGGCATTGAAAAGACAAAGTAAAATCACGCCTGCGTCCCTGAGTTCTGAGTCGCCAACGAGGACGCTCGTCGTTGTTATGGCATCAAACACAGCGATGCGTGCTGGCCAGTGGGACACCAACGATCAAAAAATGGCCTAGGACATTCAAGCACGATCAGCGATATCCAGCGGGGGGGTGGTCCGCTATGTGTCACACGTAGCGAGATCGCTGGTGAGGTCGCACAAAATCTGTGACATTTCAGTGATCTTGCTAACGATCTCGCTATGTGAGACAGGGCCTTTACCTTTATGTCTCATCTCGTGAACCTTCTTCTAAACTGACTTAGGACCACATCAGAGTTAAAAAAAGGCTATAAATCAGTTTAGAAGATGGCTCAGATGTGCAAATAAGGGTCACAGACCCTGCAGACAGACAAGCTCACTGACGGATTCACTGTGAACTCATTTTGCTGCATACTGTGAGGTTGTAGGTTTACCATTTGTAATAAAACCCTATTCGTGAGAGGTGTATTACCGGAGTAATGCTTACATAAGACAAAAGGTTGATACCTTGCATTGCTGGAATTCGTGTCTTTTAGGACAGATCTTACAGAGTCTCGGTTTGATTGATTATTTGACTTATCCAGATGAATCACTAGAGGGATTTAAAACAAGACAGGTTAAGGACCCCTACAAGACATCCTAGAACTCAGGGCTTTATTTTCATTTTTGTATAATAAAATGAATATATAAATAGAAAAAACAAAATCATAATCTGGCAACTACAATGGACACAATAGATTGGGGCTTCTGTTTTCTGCAACTCCGGATTCAGCTTTGCTGTATAGATTTGGACAAATGAGCAGAGTCATCTCAATATCATTAGTAGGTAAGTTAATACAATGGATAAATTAACACTACACACACGAGTAATGTTCTGCATGTATCTGTCCTGTCATTCTCTGGTTAAGGACGCAGAAAGCACATTTGGGTGAATACATCAGGACTTATATGCCAGCTTTGATCTAAAGTCCCATGGAGTGGAATGCGGAAAATGTATTAACAAATGCACGTCCCCTCTTGAAAAGCCACGTCCACTTTAAAAAAGTTATAGGACAGGTGTGGAAACACAAGGGGCATATTGGTGTTGATAGGGAATCTGTCATCAGAGGCAGGGACCCTGATTCTTCCGATGTGTTACTTATTGGGCTGCTTGCTGTAGTTTTCATAAAATCATTGTTTCATCAACAGAAGATTATCACTAGAGGACTAGTAAACCTGATGCCAAGTAGTTTAAACATGCTCGCATCACTGATTGGCAGCTTTCTGCCTATGCACAGCGCACACAGAAATCTGTCAGTCAGTGGTGTGGGCGGGGTTGCACACAGCTCAACATTCAGAGAACTGCTACATCTGTAGCAGATAATAGTTTTGAATAAAAACGGCAGCACTAAGTAAGGTAAGTCTTATATCCCTGGAATCGGGGTCCCTGCCACTACATCCTGCTGCTCTGAGATGGGGTAGCAAAAATCTGGTGACAAATTCCCTTAGATCAGGCTCCCTTATCTAACAATGCACAGAAAGGGACGAAAAAACAGAATAGATATAGATCATATTTTCAAGAAAACCGCCATTAGTGTTAATATACCGTACCAATATATTGCCATACTAAGCGGGAAATGCCTTGTAATGTGCTGAACAAGTGTACATACACTGCTGACATGTATTTCTGTCTGTTTTTCATTGAGAAATAACAGTTTTTAATTCTAATGAAGACCAAATACAGCTACCCAGGCTAACAATAAAATGGTTTGTAGAAGTATGGCATCCTTTCATTTACTCATCTACTTGTTTTTTTAGGCAAGTATGATCCAAAAACCAGAAGACTAACGCCCCCGTCACACGCAGCGAGATCGCTAGCGAGATCGCTGCTGAGTCACAAGTTTTGTGATGCAACAGCGACCTCAGCAGCGAGATCGCTGCGTGTGACACTTATCAGCGACCGGTCCCCCTGCCGGGTATCGCTGATCGTGTAGGAACGTCCTGGGCCTTTTTTTTGATTGTTGGTCTCCCGCTGGTCAGAGCGCATCGCTGTGTGTGGCAGCGGGAGACCAGCGATCAGCGAGCTCCCAGCGCTGTAAGCAGACGCTGGGAGCTGGTATCCAAGGTAAACATCGGGTAACTAAGCGCACGCGTCGCTTAGTTACCCACTGTGTACCCTGGATACCAGCTCCCAGCATGAGCACACTGGTATCCAGGGTACACAGCGGGTAACTAAGCGACGCGCGCTTAGTTACCCGTGTCCTTGCTGGTCCTGATCTCTGGTGAGTCTGCCTGTTTGACAGCTCACCAGCGATCATGTAGCGAGGCACCAACGATCTTGACCAGGTCATATCATTGTCGGGATCGCTGGTGCGTCGCTATGTATAAAGGGACCCTAATGCATACGAGCTGTTCTCATTCCTTGTATCATACTACATGGGGTAGCCATGCCCAGGCAATGCATCCATCCTCGCTTACCGCTGGTGTAATTGTAGTGGATCTTCTTCCCGCTGGTGGGTTTCGGAAGGGAAACTGGGGTCTCTTCAGCTGGCAGACTGCACAATTTATATTCCACAAATAATCTTTTTACGGATTCATTCTGGGCGACGTCTGACTTCAGATCCAGACTCAGGGATATGATCTCAATGCGGATTCTCTCTGATAGCTAAGAGAATAAAAAGAAGAAGGAAACCATTATACTCCACACACAGGAAAAACTGCTCTCTAGGGAGTAAAAATGCTGCATTCAAAACAAAGATTTTGCTATTTTTTTTTACGTGGCATACATGTACGATTAGTCAACGGTTCATGTTTAAGCCTCTGATAAAAACAATTAAATACCCTGCAGTCAGTATATAGTAGTAGTACTTGTACATAACATAAGGTACTTAGCTGACACTATTTAGATAAAAAAAGTGTAAAACTCATCCCACCATCAGGATGGTTCCTAGAGTGGACAGGTTTTGTTCTTATTTTATTCCCACTGCCCTCCAGTATGCCTAGTTTGTTTTATTTATTTAAATCCACCTTACGATTCCAGAGATATCGGCCTTTTTATTTAACGAGTGGCTCACAGGATCCTCGGGGGCGTGTCTTTAGGCTGCTCAGCAAAGTTACCCTGCGAGCCACGCCTCCTTGTAAAGAACTGAAAAATTAGCACAAAAAAAAGAAAATGACACCCAGTTCTCTGGAACCGTTAGGCAGATTTTAAAAAAGAAAAAAGTAATGGATTCCTCGGGGGAACAGCAGAAATAAAATAACTCTCAACTTTTGACCTAGTCCACGACTGTTTTCTTCCAAAAACCATGGGAATGATTTATGACAACTGAAAGGAAAGTAGTTGATTTTCTCCCAACATCCAAATTGCGTTGATTGTCCAAGAAGCATCTTCTGGTTACCGGCCGGTCACTTATAGCGCGGAAACAAATCTCGAGTCTTATGGAGATTGTCTTTAAACTCTCGGATATATAGCATTTCTGGAGAATTTCATAAATGTTTCAGTAGAATTATATTTAGCCCCGGCATATAATGTAAATGAAACGTGCGATGTCTCCCTCGCTGGTGTCCTGAGCCTGAGGTAATGTAGAGGGATGGTATGGCTGAATCCGAGCGCGGGATCATTTATTTGCAGAGAATATCAGATTACACAAGAAGCTAGAAAAATTACAGAGCAAATGGATATGCTGTCAAGGGTACTTTTTTGTGGGTTTTATAGTTTTAAACAGAGCAGCCTTTCCTGGGGTGTAATGATCACAGGGCTGCCAAGTACCTTTCACAAATTCACAGGAAAAATGTAAATACCGGAGGACCTTGAGCACCAAGCAAAAGACTGTGCAAATAAATTCTTCAACGGAGAAAATATATAGATGAAATAAAATAGAAAAAAAAAATAACAAAAAAAAAGTAAAAACATACGGACCTCCTCTACAAGACCACTCTACCAGCTCCGGCAAATACGATGGTTCATACAGTGAAGTAAATGGACGGACATTCCTCTGAATGGCTACCATGTATTACTACAAACCCCTGATCACTGGGCAATAATGACGTAGAGGGAATCATAAGGCCCCCATATACAATATACTAATGCTGGCCAAACCCAACGATATCTGAGGGCTTCACCGACAGTCTACTGAGTATGTGGGCCCCCGAATCTTTCCACGACAGATGATTGTCAGGGGAGATAAGGATCAGGAGTGTCCAATTTCATACTGCCAGATAAGCGGTCACCGGAGTTGTGTGGCAGCGGCTCTCTCATAGAGCACAAAGGAGCACTCAGCCCCTCCGTATGAAGGAGTAGGGAGAGATAACTGCTGGCCGAAACATAATCCGAACCACCGTGTGGCTAACAGACATCTAATGTGTATGGCTGGCTTTCATGGATGCTAAGCTTCACTCGCTTTCAAGCCACTCATTCCACCTAACTGCAGACTTGTGAATCCTTACAGCGCGCACTGTCAGGATTCTCAGATGTGACTGCCAATATGGGATTTGAAGACTACCGGCCACATTCCGATTAGACTGCTTTGAGCGAGTCCATGCACGTCTAGTCGGCAAATCGCATACTTGAAGTCACGAGGCCAGCACCGACACCAGAAAATCCTGATAGTGGACACACTACGTGCTCACATACAATTACTGCAGACTTCATCCTCAAGCCTATACAACCCCTTTAACTCTTAACCTATACCAACACAGAATCTGTACTAACCCCTCCATTACACTAAACAAGGCACATTTTTTTTTCTTTACAGTCTCTGGTGCATATCTACCGCATATACCAAAGAACATAATAAAAGTAACAAAAGGATTAAACTCTAAAACTTTACGCTTCCTTTAAAGTAAAATGTCACACTGCTCACATAGAATGACTGCAGACTTCATTCTCAAGCCTACACTACCCCTTTAACTCTTACCCTATACCAACACAGAATCTGTACTAACCCCTCCACTACCATAAACCAGGTACATTTTTTTTTTCCTTACAGTCTCTGGTGCACATCTACCGCATATACCAAAGAACATATTAAAAGTAACAAAAGGTTTGAACGCTAAAACATTACGATTCCTTTAAAGTAAAATGTCACACTGCTCACATAGAATGACTGCAGACTTCATCCTCAAGCCTATACTACCCCTTTAACTCTTACCCTATACCAACACAGAATCTGTACTAACCCCTCCACTACCTTTAACCAGGTACATTTATTTTTTCCCTTACAGTCTCTGGTGCACATCTACCGCATATACCAAAGAACATATTAAAAGTAACAAAAGGTTTGAACTCTAAAACGTTATGATTCCTTTAAAGTAAAATGTCCTTGCAATACGGCTTTGTACACATCCCTCGCCTGTTCTAATATTGTACAGCAGGAAAAAAAAGAACAAAAACAACCTTGACGTGAAAAATTTAATTAAAAGTGAGTTGATAAAAAAAAATGAACCGCTCCGAATCAAACTTGTTTGCCTCATATATAATCCCGCTTGTGACACTTTGCAGATTTAGACTATTACAATGGAAGGCGGCTTGGAGAATATTTATTTGGAAATGTTTCTCCTGTATGGACTTAGACGGAGTACCCATTTAAAACGACAATTTTCACAGCTGTCAAGCTGACTGAATATTTGATGTGTGCAGGCTTCTCCTCTCCTATAAATGAGACATTTCCTTTCATCTTGTACCCTAACACACGTTACCTAAACCCCCCAAATCTGAATATTTCAATAAGGTTCTTTCATTATTCACTAGGTTCATGGAAATTTCACTAGGGCAACCACATTTTTCTGTCGTTATGCATACAGGTACAAGCCTTCAGCTGGCAATATTACCGCGATTAGCATAGTTTGATGAAATATTTAAAAGGTTTTCTTTTTTTTTTTTATTATTATTTTATTACTCTAAAACCTAATAAATCAAATGACTGCCAAATGCCATTAAGGTGACACTCTGACTGCAATGTGCTTTTCATATTCAAATTTCAAGCCGAAGCTGATGAAAGAGCGCGCGGGGGCCTCCCGTCTGCCGCCCGCAGCTCACAGTCACACGTACATTATATGTAGATACGGGAGGGGGGGGTGTCCTTATTAAATATAGACTAACACAAATGAAGAGGGAGCATGTGTGGAGTGTTAATAATAATCGCTATTTAGACAAATTTAATAAGAACTGATTTTTTAATGTAAATATTTAAGTAATAAAAAATAAAAAATGATAAAATATATAAAAAAAACTAAAAGATTACAGGAAAAAAAAGAAGATCTACTGTTCTGATCTAGCTGATCTCAGTCAATCAACTATTTTGTGTTCACGCTCAGTATAAGGTCACACGATGGTCCGATTATTCTGATCAGACTTTGATCAAAGTGGCATCAGTTTTCTCCGACGGAGAAAAAAAAAAAAAGTTTTCCACTCTATGAGTCCGTCACCGTACGTGGATCGTTTTTAAGAAATCTCAATATGGAAGAGGCCAGGGGTTAGCTACGTTGAAGATCATTAAGGAAGGTGAAGAGTTCTTGGACAGAGCAGAATTATCTCTTCATGTTACAGAAAGAGAAGAAATTCGAAGTGCACCTGAAGAAACAGAGGAACGGAGACATGTGACCCAGAGAAGCAGGAGGATCAGGAGGCAGTCAGCACCCATACTTCTCAGTAACCAGTACCAGGCTCTTACACAGGAGAACGATGAAGAAATACATCAGGATAAGACTTTGCCAACAAACAGCAACCTTGTACGCCTTCAGAGTCCTCCTGGATGGAGAAAGAAAAATGTTGTGAAGAAGAAACGGAGAGTGGTGGTCATGGGGGATTCCCTGTTGAGAGGAACTGAGGCCGCTATCTGCAGACCGGATATAACTACAAGAGAAATGTGCTGTCTTCCAGGTGCAAAAATTAAAGATGTGTCTGACAGGATATCAGGACTCTTCAGACCTACAGATGACTACCCATTCCTGCTACTACATGTGGGGACAAATGACACCGCAAGAAACGACCTGGAAACCATCTGCAGAGACTTTGAAGACTTAGGCAAGAAAGTGAAAGAACTGGGAGCGCAGGTGGTCTTCTCCTCCATCCTCCCAGTGGATGGCCATGGAACAAGGAGGTGGAATAAGATTCTGCAGGTGAACAACTGGCTACGTCGATGGTGCCGTCAGCAAAGATTTGGATTTCTGGATCACGGAGTGAATTACTTTTACGAAGGACTACTTGCTAGAGATGGGGTGCACCTTACGAAGACTGGAAAGCATGTATTTGGAAGTCGCCTTGCTACACTTGTAAGGAGAGCTTTAAACTAGAACAACATGGGAAGGGAAGCAAAAGACCAGAAAAAGCCATACACCTGACAAATGCTATTGAGAACTCTGCTATTAGAAGTGGAAAGGAAGAACAAAGACAAAAGAATCTAATTAATAAAAATATTGGAGAACGAGAAACCAATCACAAACTAAAATGTTTCTATACTAATGCACAAAGCATGGGCAACAAACAAGGAGAATTGGAACTACTAACACAGGAAAAGAAATATGATGTCATTGGAATCACTGAAACTTGGTGGGACGATACACATGATTGGAATACAAGACTAGAAGGATACAACTTATTTGCAAGAAACAGACTTGATAAACGAGGAGGGGGTGTCGCATTGTATGTTAGAAACGCGTATATCTGCACAGAGATTGAAGCTTCAGAGACTGGGAGTTCTGTGGAAACTGTTTGGGTAAGAATACAAGGACAGAACAATGGAAAGGACACCATTGTAGGCATTTACTACAGACCGCCTGTGCAAGCTGAAGATATGGATGAACTCTTTATGCATCAAATGGCCAAGTTCTCCAAAAAATATGACATAGTTGTCATGGGAGATTTCAACTATCCTGACATTTATTGGGAATCTCTCTCAGGCAAAACTAACAGGTCAAGGAAATTCTTATCCTCTCTTGCTGACAACTTTATCTTCCAAAAGGTAGGGGAGAAAACAAGGGGAACTGCTACCTTGGATCTAATCCTTATAAACAGGGAGGAAATGGTTGAGGAGGTAAAAGTGGCTGGGACCCTAGGAGGTAGCGACCATGCTATTTTAGAATTTTGGATAACTAGAGGCGGAAGACCTGTGAAGACTCAGACGTCAAGGTTAGATTTCAAAAAGGCATATTTTAAGGGATTCAGAAAGAGAATTGGAGGGATCCAATGGCTGGATATCCTTAAAGACAAAAATGTCCAGGAATGATGGGAAATCTTGAAAAATGAAATTCTCAAAGCACAGTTGTTAACAATTCCGAAAAGAGGGAAGAATAGGAAGCATTTAAGGAAACCAGGATGGATGAACACAGAACTTAAGCACATGCTAAAAAGGAAGAAAAAAATGTTTATAAAATGGAAAGAGGGAGGCATAGCTAAAGAAGAATATAATGCTGTCTGCAGAACCTGCAGGGCACAAATCAGATTATCTAAAGCTGAAAACGAATTGAGGCTTGCAAGAGATGTCAAAAGCAATAATAAAGGATTTTGGGGATATGTCAAAAGTAAAAGAAAAGTCAAAGATGCTATAGGGTTTTTACAGGATGAAAATGATGAAATGGTAAGACAGGATGTTGAGAAGGCTGAACTTTTAAATTCCTATTTTGCATCTGTTTTCTCTCAGAAAGGAAATGTAACATCAACTGTTCTTCACTGTCCTATTAAGGGAATAGAAGAATCCAGGATATCTATAAACAGAAAGATAGTGAGGAAACACTCAGCTAACCTAAATGAATTCAAGTCTCCAGGTCCAGATGAATTACACCCCAGAGTACTGAAGTAGATAGCAGAAGAAATTTTTGAACCCCTCTCCATAATCTTTGAAAATTCTTGGAGAACAGAAGTGCCAGAAAGAAGACTGGAGAAGAGCAAATGTTGTTCCTATCTTCAAAAAGGGGAAGAAGGTGGACCCAGGCAACTATAGGCCGGTGAGTCTGACTTCTATACCAGGAAAGATCTTTGAACAAATTATTAAACAACATGTATGTCAGTACCTGGATAAGAATGAAGTGATTAAACAGAGTCAGCATGGGTTTGTAACTAATAAGTCATGTCAGACTAACTTAATTTCCTTCTATGACGGAATCACTGATTGGGTGGTTCAAGGAAATGCTGTAGATATAGTATATCTTGACTTCAGCAAAGCATTTGACAAAGTCTCTCATACAATCCTTATTGAAAAAATGACTAAGTATGGCATGGACAAGGCAACTGTTAGGTGGATTCATAACTGGCTTAGTGATCGGACCAAAAGAGTGGTCGTAAATGGCTGCACATCCAGTAGGAAGAATGTCTCAAGTGGGGTACCACAGGGCTCTGTCCTGGGCCCTGTATTGTTCAACATCTTTATCAACGATTTAGATGAAGGAATTGAGGGTAAACTGATTAAATTTGCTGATGACACAAAGCTAGGAGGGATAGCTAATACTAGAGAAGAGAGAGAGAGGATTCAAAAAGATATAAATAAACTGGAGAAGTGGGCAGCAACTAACAGAATGGTTTTTAACAGGGAGAAATGCAAAGTACTACATCTGGGCAATAAAAATGAAAAAAGCATATACAGAATGGGAGGAATAGGGCTAAGTGACAGCACATGTGAAAAAGACTTAGGTATACTAATAGATCACAGACTGAATATGAGTCAACAGTGTGATGCAGCAGCAAAAAAGGCAAATGCAATTCTAGGATGTATTAACAGAAGCATACAGTCTAGATCACGTGAAGTCATTATTTCCCTCTACTCCTCTTTGGTCAGACCTCATCTGGAATATTGTGTCCAGTTTTGGGCACCACATTTTAAAAAAGACATCAACAAACTGGAGCAAGTTCAGAAAAGAGCGACCAGAATGGTGACCGGTCTGCAAACCCTGTCTTATGAGGAAAGGTTGCAGGATTTGGGAATGTTTAGTTTGCAAAAGAGAAGACTGAGAGGAGACTTAATAGCTGTCTACAAATATCTAAAGGGCTGTCACATTGTAGAAGGATCAACTTTATTCTCATTTGCACAAGGAAAGACTAGAAGCAATGGGATGAAACTGAATGGGAGGAGACACAGATTAGATATTAGAAAAAAACTTTTTGACAGAGTGATCAATGAGTGGAACAGGCTGCCACGAGAAGTGGCGAGTTCTCCTTCAATGGAAGTCTTCAAACAGAGGCTGGACAGACATCTGACTGGGATGATTTAGCGAATCCTGCTTTGAGCAGGGGGTTGGACCAGATGGCCCAGGAGGTCCCTTCCAACTCTACGATTCTATGATTTTTTTCTTGGATTCCCAGGTTTGCATTGTGATCTTGACACTTGGATCTAAATTGGACAGGTCTCTGACTTTGTCGCAGACCTATCGGTCCGAGAAAAAAAAAAAATCAGACATGCACAGCCCCATAAAATATCATAAACAAGAGTTCTATCCGTGATACATTCGTCTGAGAAAATCGGTCACGTGCACGAGCCATCAGGAGTTTTCCCTCCAATTACCATTCCCAACTTTCCTCTTCAGAGGTTTTCGACTATCCCTATTATTAGGAAGTCAATTCTTAAACATTTGTCATCTCCTTTGAAGTCATCTGTTTTTTCATGTACGTGATCCAGCTCTATTTTTCGTGGCTAGAACATGTATCCATCATAGACTAATGAGCTGTTCATGTGTCCATGGTTCTTTTTTGTGGTCCATGTTTCTGCTAAAAAAAAAAAGACCACAGTGACATGTCCATTTTTGATCCATTTTGAGCTAAATCAATGTGGGTCTGTGAAAATCAGATGCAATTTGTGGGCTGTCTGTCTATAGATAAATATTAGATAGATAATAAATAGATAGAATATATAGATATCCTATAGATATATGTATAGGGATTGTGAAATTACACAATAAACTTGCACTCTTCAGTGCCTTTCATGTGGCAGTAAATAGTCGTATTTAACCTAATAAAGAATCAATTTAAAAATACAACCTGGGGTTCCCCTATGTTTGATAACCAGCCAATGTAAAGCATACAGCTGCAGGCTTATATTATCAGGTTGGGAAGGTCCATGGTTATTGTGCTCTTCCCAACCTAAAATACCAGCCCACAGCAGTCCCAGAAGTGTCGCATCACATTAGATGCACCAATTCTGGAGCTTTGTCTGCGCTCAGCGAGATTATTATTTTTGATTACTGTGTTAGTAGTTGGGGTGCCTGATAGACACCTCTACATTACTAAAACCAGGGCTTGATGCCAGATGTGATTTTTGAAAAATCACACCTGCCATCAACTCCAACTACCATTACCCCAATTCCTCAATAGTCACCAGACCAGGGCAATCACGAAGAGCACGGACAAAGCTCTAAAATTGGCAAATCTAATTTGATGTGCCAATTCTGGAGTGGCTGTGGGCTTATATTTTTAGGCTGGGAAGAGCCCAATATCCATGGATCTTCCCAGCCTCATAACATAAACCCGCAGCTGTCTGCTTTACCTTGGCTGGTTATAAAAAAAAACACGGGGGGGTATTCCACATCATTTTTTTTATTATTTTTTATTAGGTTAAACCAGGCTAACACACACTTTTGTGCCACTTGAAAGGCAGTAAAGGGTGCAAGTTTATGATATGTAGGGGGCTAGAGGTGTGATACATCTGAGGATTCTGGCTGTGAATTTACTGTACTTGGATGATGAAATTTCAGGTTTCCTTTGAAATGTGTTAGTAAAAATCGTTCACCAAACATATGGTACATGTGCCGTCCGATTTTTTTTTTTTTTTCTTACACCCATAGATTTGCATTGGCAAGTCCCGTCTGATATACGCAGTCAATCACAGCTTGCTGAGATTTTTTCCTCACTGACTCAATGAATAACACTGGTGTGAGTGCAATGCAACTTTTTTCTCCCATTGCACTCGTCCGATTTATATGGAAGTGGGAGCGAGGCTTTAGTCTCACTGTAGCAGGTTGGCGCAATATTACAAAGGCATTGTACATGTCCATTACGTCATTGCTCTATCCTGTCTTTATTGCGCCATATTGTTTAAATGACCTCTACGATGAGACAGATCAGTAGAATTCGAGTTGGACGTTACATGACAATGTCGTAAACTACTTAAACTACTATTTACATGCCTAAAACAAATTCCCCGGGTGTAGTTTCCTACGGTGCGTCAATGAAATTCTAATTCTTGCTACATGCAGAGCAAATGAAATACACTCACATATCCAAAGAACTGCGGTGAGGAGCACAATGCATTCCCCTAAACTCCCAAGCGTCGGATAAATGTCATTATTCCGAGAGTTACATATATCTGGTATAATTAGAGTGAAAAACGCGGCTTTATCTTGATGAATTTTTCCTCTCTCGTATTTTAAAAGACTCATAAATATTTAAAACAGTTCAAGTATTTCAAAATTTAATGATGCTGAGCCGGCTTGTTATGGCACGGCAGAATTATAGGAGTATTTTATGAACAAAATGGTTTTAAATCAACCTGACAAACTCAACTGGGACCCTGATGTCCCCTTTCCAAATGAATTTGTCAAGTGTTTAAAGAAGCGAGGATCTGAATGGAATTTTCTACTTTAGAAGCTTCCACTCGAGATAGATTAGAAGTGATCATGGATATAATACAATTAGAGCAGCCGCTTTTACAGAATAGCGGCACACACATTCCAGCCGTGGGGATCGCTGCACATTCTTCTCCGCCAAGACCAGTGATAATGGTAAAAAAAGGGTGGAATTCGGAATAGTGTTGGGGCGATTCGTTTGTCCATTGATAGCTATATATTCTAGATGTTCCCCATAGTCTATATTTATAACACATGATGGAATCTGGGCTGGTTGTCCCACCACAATAAAATCTATCCATATGTCGCACTAGGAGGGTATGTGCAGAATACAGGGTGGGTCACCCACCCGTCACCCACCCACTATAGACCACTCAGTGTATGTGCCAGTTCTGGTAGATCAGATTTGCCATGTGGCAGCTGCAGGGTACGGCTTACTTTGTTGGTAACAGCTGACTACCAGTGGGTTGAAAAACAAAACAGCAATCAGTAGTCAGCTCGTTAGCTTCTTTTTCAAAAAGGCAGTCTTCAGGATTCTTATACCAAACCACTAGTTTGATTAATAATATAACACCTTAAAGGGAGAATGTCAACGGCAAATGCCTGTTCAAACCAAGTCCGGACGCATGGTGCACCCAAGCGCATGCGCTTAGTGCACCCTTGGTGTGATCAAATATTTAAGTGCACCTTCCCAACTATTTGTTTTCCCTCTATCTTCACCCCTCCACTTCTTTGATTGACACTTTTGACTTTTTAGAGCCAGAGGAGAGCACAGAGAGATGGAAAACAAGTAGGCGGGAAGGTGCACTTAAATGTTTGGTCACACCAAGAGTGCATTAAGCACATGCGCTTGGATTGAACAATTATCCTGGGCTGATGGATTCACTCTAAAGGGAGTCTGTTAGCAGCAAATAAATGTTCTAATGGAGCACAGGCGTTTGGGGCACCCTTGGTGCGGCTGAGTAGTAGTTCATAGCACTTTCCCACCTAGATAAAGTCATGACTCAAAGCATTGGCACCCTTGAAATTGTTCCAGAAAATTAAGTATTTTTCCCAGAAAATTACTGCAATTACACATGTTTTGTTATATACATGTTTATTTCCTTTGTGTGTATTGGAACAACACAAGAAAAAAATGAGGAAAAAAAAGGCAAATTGGACATAATTTAACACTAAACCCCCAAAATGGGCCAGACAAAATTGTTAGCACCCTCAACTTAATTTTTGGTTGCACACCCTTTGTAATAAATAACTGAAATCAATCCCTTCTTATAACCATCACCAAGCTTCTTACGCCTCTCAACTGGAGTTTGGGAGCACTCTTCATTTGTAAACTGCTCCAAGTCTCTCATATTTGAAGGTGCTTTGTCCCAACAGCAATTTTAAGATCAATGGAGATGCCCACCTTTTCAGCCCAGGAAGATGCCATGGCCCGCCCTGAATGGGCTCTCACTCCCTCCGGTGGGGTTTTCCCTTTTTCTGAATAAGCTAGGCAGATTGCGTCTCTTATCCACCGGGCGATAGTGCTTTTTGTGACACTCGACCCCTTTTTCTGGCCCTGAAAGGAGACAAACAGTGCCCTACTCTGCCTCCAAGACTGAGTCCTCCCTAAGAACTCTAGTACAGCTCTTCTGACATCTAGAGTATGGAACCTTCGTTCCTCCGCTGAATCAGGACTATCAAAGAAGGATGGTAAATAAATCTCTTGGCTCCTATGAAACTTAGAAGCGACATTTGGTAAATAAGCCAGTTCCGATTTCAGAACTATCTTATCTTGATAAATCATCAAAAATGGAGTATCTACTGATAGTGCCTGAATGTCACTGACTCGTCTTGCGGAAGCTAAGGCTACTAAAAAAGCTCTTTTGAGGGTTAAAACCTTAACAGAGGCAGAATCTAAAAGTTGGAAGGGGGGGACCTGTTAATGCACAAAGTTTAAATCCCATGGAGGTAATCTAGGAATACGCACTGGATCACTGCGTTCATAGGCTTTTATGAATCTAGTGACCCACCTATCCCCTGCTACATTATAGTTATACAGCGTGCCCAGAGCTGAGACCTGTACTCTAAGGGTGTTAACAGATAACTCCAACTCTCCTCCAGGTCTTAAAATAAATTTTTGTGGTAACCTCCTTCCTACTCCTTAGTAAAGTGGTGACTAGGGCTTCTGAAAACCCTCTAGGCCTCAGCAGCTCCCTCTCAAATTCCACGCCGCCAAGTGGAGGCTCTCTATCTGCTGATGGCGGAATGGCCCATGAGAGAAGCCCCGGGCTCGTTGGTAGCACCCTGGGTCGGTCACGGACATTGCCCTCAGCCAAGAAAACCAAGGCCTCTTGGGCTAAAAAGGGGCAATCAGAATTACTCTCGCTCCCTCGTCCCTGATCGTTCTGAGCACTAGTGGAATCAGACACATCGGAGGAAATGCATAAGCTAGAGTATAATCCCACCGGACTTGAAGGCAGTCTACTACCTCTGGCTGGGCTGATATTTGTAGTGACGCAAACCCCCTGTCCTGTCTGTTGCTCCCTGTGGCAAAAAGGTCTATGTGCATAACTGGCCCCATAACCATTCAATCTGTCTGAAAATCTGTCGGTCTAGGGAGCATTCCCCCTGGCGCAGCGAGTGTCGACTGAGATAGTCTACCTGAATATTGCATTCCTCTCTGATGTGAAGCGCTGACAGGGAGAGGAGGTGACCTTCGGCCAGGGTGAATGTCACCTGCTGTGGACATTAGTGATTGAGACCTGATCTCCCCTTGATGATTCAGATAGGCCACCACCGTAGTGTTGTCGGTGTGTATCCGAACGTGAGTGTCCCGCAGAATCGGCAGAAACTCGAGGAGTGCATACTCCACCACCCTTTTTTCACGTTTGAGGAACCCCGTGCCTCCCTGGTCGTCCACTCCCCTTGGGCTAGTCTGTCTCCCACGTGAGCATCCCACCCCGAGGGACTGGCATCTGTCGTGACTATACTGTCATGGTTTTATCCACCATGGCACCCCTTTGCATAAATGTAGCGGGTTTAGCTACCAGGATAGACTGCTCACAGTGGCGACTGACAACCGCATTCTCCCATCAAGGTGGCCTCGCAACTTCCTCTCTGCCTTGAACACCTCGTTCTGTAGTGCCCTGGTGTGAAATTGGGCCCACTGCACAGCCGGTATGCAAGATGTCATAGTACCCAGCAGGGACATTACATATCTCAAAGATAGCTCTGGATTGTCCATTATCTTCCCAACTTTGCCGATGATGCCTAGCCTTTTGTTTTCTGCAAGAAAGCAATGTTGATCTACTGAATCCAAGAGGAGGCCGAGGAAACTTTGAAGGGTCGAGGGAACTAGTATTAATTTCTTCAGATTGACTAACCAACCCAAATCCTGTAGGGACGATATTATATGGTTCAGTCGGGTGCTGCACTGGATGGCCGACATCACTACTAAAAGGAAGTCATCCAAATATGGAATAAACAGGGTATCTCGTTCCCTCAAATGGGCCATTACCTCTGCAATCACCTTGGTGAACACAAGTGGTGCCATGGACAGACCAAACGGCATAGTGGCGAACTGAAAGTGTCTAACCTGAGTGCCCAGACGTACAGCCACTCTGAAATATTGTTGGTTGTCCTGGTATATAGGCAGGTGGTAATAGACGTCTTTTAGGTCCTGGACTGTAATGAAACACCTGGGAAACAGAAGTTTGGTTGCAGACTTGATGGACTCCATTTTAAAGGTATGAGACTGCAGGAATGAATTCAACTTCTGCAAATTAATAATGGTTCTGAAGGAACCATCTGGTTTGGAGATCAAGAGCAGACGTGAATAAAACCCCCTCCCCTCTTGGTCTTAAGGAACCTCAATTAGGACCCGTTTCTCCATTAATTGCAGAATTTCCATTTCCAGGGCCTGTTGCCGATCGGGGAGTCTCTTAAGGTTAATAAGAAGGAGTCCGGAGGTGTACTCCGGAACTCTAATTTCAGCCCAGATGATATATCGAGGATCCAGGTGCTGGACGTTATACGGACCCACTGACTATAAAAATATTTTAATCTACCGCCCACCGGGAGATCAGGGCTAGCGATACTTGGAGGAGGTGGCCTCACCGAAGAAGGCACCTTTTCTTTTTGTTCTGCTGTTTTCCCGTCTCGGCCTCTATACTTCCTCTGGAAAGATGACTGTCTCCTAAAGGTGTTCCTGAAAGTAAGGGTAATAGTTTAGGGTACCCTTTTTTCTGGTCACCTGCCTTTGTGAGAATTTCATCTAGCACGAGGCCAAACAAGTACTCACCCCGGCATGGAATAGCACATAATTTGGTCTTAGCGTGCGCATCCCCTTCCAGCTCTTTAACCAGAGGGCTCAACGGGCAGCATTGGATAGAAAAAAAAGGGCTTTGTTCCAGCTTCTTGAGTAAAAATCTTCAAAATTTTATTCCAGTAATTAAAACATGACAAAAAACATACTCCAAGACCGCACCATATGTGCACACAGGGACAGCAAGCGACGTGTTTAGATTGCAACAGCAATCTTTATCAAAGCATTGGACAGACCAGCAGACCTGGCAGCTAAACGCAATGAGTCGACCAAAGCATCCGCCAGATAGGCTCACCCTCCACGGATCTGTGGAAAAGAGTTCAGCAACTTGTCCCTAGGTGTTCCAGACTGTATTTGGTCTTCCAGTTGGTCCAGTCAGACCATCATCGATCTGGCGGTACAGGTACTCTAAACATCTATCGCTCACGGCTTCCCTTGGCCTCACTCAATGGTCCTCTGTGGCCACTCACAAAGATGGTCACACGCTGGACCTTATCTTCACCCATCTCTGCTCCCTCACTAATCTCAATAACTCACCCCTCCCCCTGTCTGACCACAACCTACTGACATTATCTTCCCTCTCCTCTCGTACTGCGCAACCTCTGCTCCATAAACTCGCTCACCCTCGCAGGAATCTCAAACATCTCAATTTACAATCACTCTCTGAGTCCCTTCTCCCTCTTACAGACATAGCTTCACTTCATGACACAGATGCTGCTGCCACTTTTTATAACACCACAATAACAGCAACACTTGATTCGGCTGCCCCCCTCACGCAGAGCAAAACTCGTACAATCAACAGGCAGCCCTGGCTGACCGGCCTGACCAAAGAACTGAGACAGGTTTCCAGGGCCGCTGAGCGGAGATGGAAGAGAACCCATTCTACTGAGCACTTTAGCGCATACAAGCAGTCCCTTGCCAGCTTTAAGTCCACGCTCTCTGCAGCTAAACAAACTTACTTCGCATCTCTCATATCCTCCCTGTCTCACAACCCTAAACAACTCTTCAACACTTTAAAATTCTCTACTCCATCCCACAGCACCTCCTCCCCCTCCTCTCATTTCTGAAGACTTTGCCTCCTTCTTTAAGCAGAAGATCGACAAGATCAGACAAAACTTTGGCCCGCAGCCCCCAATGCCCCTCTTAGTCGCTCGGCCCTGTTCTGCAAAAGCCAGCTTCTCCACCATGACAGAAGATCAGCTCTCCACCCTTCTGTCAAGATCACACCTCACCACTTGTGCCCTCGACCCACTCCCGTCTCACCTCATCCCTAACTTGGCCACAGTCTTCATCCCATCTCTAACACACCTCTTCAACTTTTCACTTACAAATGGTATCTTTCCCTCATCCTTCAAACATGCCTCAATCACACCCATCCTCAAAAAGCTGTCCCTTGATCCATCCTCTGTATCTAACCATCGCCCGATATCTCTTCTCCCTTACGCCTCAAAACTACTGTAACAGCATGTATATCTTGAACTGTCCTCCCACCTCTCCTCCTGTTCTCTCTTTGACCGGTTACAATCTGGCTTCCGACCGCATCACTCAACTGAAACTGCCCTAACTAAAGTCACTAACGACTTACTAAACGCCAAGAGCAAGCGACACTACTCTGTCCTCCTTCTCCTGGACCTGTCCTCTGCCTTCGACACCGTAGACCATTCCCTCCTGCTACAGACTCTCTCATCTCTTGGCATCACAGACTTGGCCCTATCCTGGATCTCATCATACCTAACAGACCGAACATTTAGTGTCTCCCTCTCACACACCACCTCCTCACCTCGCCCCCTGTCTGTTGGTGTTCCTCAAGGCTCTGTCCTAGGACCCCTACTATTCTCCATCTACACCTTTGGCTTGGGACAGCTCATAGAATCCTACGGTTTGCATTATCACCTCTATGCCGATGACACGCAGATCTATCTATCTGGACCCAACCTCGCCTCCTTACTGACTGAAATTCCACAATGTCTGTCTGCTATCTCAGCCTTCTATTCTGCTCGCTTTCTCAAACTGAACATGGACAAAACAGAATTTATCATCTTTCCCCCATCTCACTCTACCCCTCCACCAGACCTATCCATCAATGTCAATGGCTGCTTTCTTTCCCCAGTCCCGCACGCTCGGTGCCTTGGGGTGATACTCGACTCTGCGCTCTTTCAAACCACATATCCAGGCCCTCGCCTCCTCCTGCCGCCTCAAACTCAAAAATATTTCCGGGATCCGCTCATTCCTCAACCACGAAACCACAAAAACACTAGTGCATGCTCTTATCATCTCCTGCCTCGACTACTGCAACCTCCTACTCTCTGGCCTCCCCTCTAGCACTCTGGCTCCGCTCCAGTCCATCCTACACTCTGCTGCCCGACTAATCCACCTGTCTCCCCGCTATTCCCCAGCCTCCCCCCCTATGCCAGGCCCTTCACTGGCTTCCTATTGCCCAGAGGCTCCAATTCAAAACCCTAACCATGACATACAAAGCCATCCACAACCTGTCTCCTCCATACATCTGTGACATGGTCTATAGGTACCTACCCGCACGCAACCTTCGATCATCTCAAGATCTCCTTCTCTACTCCCCCTTATCTCTTCTTCCCACAACCGCATACAAGACTTCTCCCGTGCTTCCCCCATACTCTGGAACTCTCTGCCGCAACACATCAGACTCTCACCATCAACGGAAACCTTCAAGAAGAACCTGAAGACTCACCTGTTCCGACAAGCCTACAGCCTGCAATGATCCTTGGTCTACTGAACCACCGCACGACCTGCTCTACCCTCTCCTACTGTATCCTCACCCATCCCTGTAGACTGTGAGCCCTCGCGGGCAGGGTCCCCTCTCCTTATGTACTTGTGTGTCCCTTGTCTTACACGTTTATTATACTTGTCTATATTTCCCCTTTTCACATGTAAAGCTCCATGGAATAAATGGCGCTATATAAATGCATAATAATAATAATAGTAGCTGGCTTGAATGCTTGGTCGACGACTCCCAGGCCCACTTCAGAAACATCTCTGCCTTTCTATCGGACGGATCCTTTAGACGACCTCTGTCTTCTAGGGGCATCACCGACTGTTTTGATGAAGAGGCTAGCGCTGCATCAACCTAGGGAACGTTAACCCATTCCGCTAACAGGTCATCATCAAAGGGGTATTTACGCTTTGAGGATAGCATGAACCCCCGGCTGTCCTGCTTCTCCCACTCCCTTCTCACGAGGCTTTTCATCATGTCATTTACAGGAAAGGATTTTCGATTCCTCTGGTATAAGCCTGCAAACATCAGGTCCTGAGCTGACTTGGGCTCCATACTGTCAGTAATCCCCCATGGTGGATGTACTGATCTCACCAATGAATCCATATTATCAATGGGGAAGATGAAGATAAGGATGATTCCATAGATTCAATTTGCCGCTCCCCTGCCGACAGACTAGTTCCTGAGCCAAACTCTACACAGCTAGTCTTCTTCCTATGGATTTTCCGGACTTTAAGGGAGCTTCTAATCTCCTTTCTGATAAATGACCTAAGATCAGACGTACATACAGGAGCTTCCTCCTCCAGGGTCTGGCATATACATGACTGACACAGCCTTTTAAGATAAGCGTCAGGCAGGGGCTCTGTGCACAAAGCACAGTTTGTGCTTAGTTTTAATGGATTCCTTTACCAGGGAACACACAAAACAGAAAGGGGGATTCAGCTTACCAGGTGACCATTGTATGCACTCACCATCTGAAGCTTGTTAGCAGGGTACCGGTTCAGGAGCTGGAGAAACAGAGCGCGATTTGGAGGCAATAGATGTTTGCCGACCCCGTTCTCTTCTGACCTCAGTGGTGTCACTCCCTCTAGAGTGACCACTGCTGCTGTCTTTGCTTCTGCGCTGCTCACTAGCCAACTCTCCAGGCTGTGGGTGCTCCTCAACATCTCTTGGGGAAGACATCTCTCAAGCACATTGTTGCTGCATGGTGCCAGCTAAAGAAGGGCTGGCCACGCCCCTTCACTTCCTCGTCCACGATGCACCTCCCCGATCCCACCCGGAAATCAAGAGGAGGCACTTCCGGGTTACGGGCGAGTCACTGCCATAGCACACATGTGGAAGCCGACCGGAAATGGCCTGCACATGGCGCAGGGTGACCGATGCCCCTTCCCGGATGAACACAGGGAGCCTCACCTCCACCCGGACCATGGGATCACGCCATCCACACCAGACGAGGCTCTGCCATTCCCGCAGAGACCGCACAGAGGCTGATTGGACCCAGGTAAGATTCTCTCCTCAGGTTCCCATCAGGACTGGAACCCAACTGAGGAGACGAGGGGGACCGACCCCTTTTTTAACCTGTAGGTTCCTGTCCTGGTGGGCGGATCCCCTCTCTCAGTAGGGTGCTGTCGTGGCGAAATGAAAACAAAGATGTTTTCTACACACATACTGCTTAGAATTATCACCAATGCAATATACTAAAGGAACAGAAAAGCGCATCTTATCAGAGTTAATATTAAAAGATTAAAAGAAATTCACTCACCTATTTGTAGGAGAGATGAAGCACATAGGATTCGTAGTCAGCTGCTGCACGTCCAAAGGTCAAACCGAATGACCGCTGATACATCAATTCTTATGGAAATAATTTATGGACTTCCATGTGCTGCTTGACAAAATACAGAATCCCACTTACGGTGAAAGATCTTTCACCGTAAGTGGGATTCTGTATTTTGTCAAGCAGCGCATGGAAGTCCATAAATTATTTCCATAAGAATAGAATTATCACCAAAAAGTTCTTTGTCTCATCAGACCAGAGAATCTTATTTCTCATAGTCTGGGAGTCCTTCATATGTTTTTTAGCAAACTCTATGCAGGTTTTCATATGTCTTGTACTGATGAGAGGTTTCCGTCAGGCCACTCTGCCATAAAGGCCCGACTGGTGGCGGGCTGCAGTGATAGTTAACTTTGTAGAACTTTTTCCCATTTCCCTACTGCATCTGTGGAGCTCAGCCAGTGATCTTGGGATTCTTCTTTACCTCGCTCACCAAGGCTCTTCTCCCATGATTGCTCAGTTTGGCTGGACGGCCAGGTCTAGGAAGACTTCTGGTGGTCCCAAACTTCTTCCATTAAAGGATTATGGAGGCCACTGTGCTCTTAGGAACTTTGAGTACTGCAGAAATTCTTTTGTAACCTTGGCCATATCTGTGCCTTGCGATCCCGACCAGCGATATGACGCGGTCAGGATCGCTGGTGCATCGCTAAGTGGTCGCTAGTGAGCTGCCACACAGGCAGATCTCACCAGCGACATCGCAGGGGTTGGGCGTCGCTACTTACCTGTCAGACGAGGCGATCCTGCGTCCTCCCACCCGGCTCCACTCTCGTCGCTCGTCTCTCCACAGGAAGCGCCGCAGGAAGCTGACGACGAGAAACAGTCCAGGACGTTCTCGCGCGATCGGCGATAACCAGCGGGGGAGCCGGTCGTAGGTAAGTATCAGACACAGAGATATCGCTAGCAATATCGCTATAACGTCACAAGTTATAGCGATATTGCTAGAGATATCGCTTAGTGTGACAGGCCCTTTAGAGTCATCTCAATGAGGATCACAAGGAAATGGACAGCATGTGACTTAAATATGAGAGTCTGAGCAAGAGTCTGAATACTTATGACCATGTGATATTTCAGTTTTCCTTTTTTAATAAATTTGAAAAAATTTCTACATTTCTGTTTTTTTTTTTCAGTCAAGATGGGGTGTAGAGTGTACATTAACGAGAAAAAAAATGAACTTTTTTGAATTTACCAAATGGCTGCAATGAAACAAAGAGTGAAAAATCTAAAGGGGTCTGAATACTTTCCGTAACCACTGTATGTATATTTTTTAAATATTATTTTTTAATTTCCAGAAAACAATTGGGAAGAAAACACCTATGCAGGGGGGGGTTCCAGGAGAGTGGAAGCGATCTACATGAATAAGTGTACAAACCATGAGATTACATGATTACATTTAACGTCCTTACAAGAGAGAATTACAATGTTGTACAGTGGAAGGTCTGGAAATACAATTACTGCCAGTTGGGAATATTCTATTAATCAGGAGATTATGCATTCACTCTTTAGTATTCAAATGTATGAAAAATTCATAAAGCATTGTCTAACAGCGAGCACTCAACAGCTATTCCCCTGTTCGCCCCTGTAATTAACATGCCTCCAAGGTTTTTATGGATGTAGGGAGTAAAGGGTGGAGGAGTCACCGTCCTGGGAACATGCTCACTCTACGTCTCAGAATGATTGTGTGATGGAGAGCATTGTGATTGCTGCGCCATTTGCTTGTACAGGTTCACTAAACTCTAAATTACGGCACAAAAATGCTTGATTTCATAAGGGTCACAGCAGGAAATAAAAACATGCAACATTAAAATTCCAATTAATCTAAGGTTATTTATACAACTTTTTCTATATTCTTTCTGAAAATCGCCTGAAAAAAATATAAGTTTTTTTGATGTGACAATTAAAAATCTTGTTATTTCATTATTTAGGCTCCAGAAACCAGCACAGATGCTTCTATGTGCATCGACCCAATATATTCACCTCTAAACATTATTTTCTAATTTACATATAGAGATATAATTTACATAAAGTATGAAATTCTTCTTTTGTATTGCAATGTGTCAAAAAAAACCCTTGAAATTGGTTTTAATAGTAAAAATTGTGCAATTTGGCTTCTGCAGCTTGCATGTATTGCGATACAGTGCAAGCTGCTCGAAGCCTTTCAGTGTCAACTCAGCTTCTAACTACTCCTGAAAGCAAGTCTAAAGGCCCCGTCACACACAGCGAGATCGCTGATTTTGTGATGCAACAGCGATCTCGCCAGCGATCTCGTTGTGTGTGACACGCATCAGCGACCGCCCCCCCCGCCGGGTATCGCTGATCGTGCAGGATCGTCCTGGGCCATTTTTTGATCGTTGGTCTTCCGCTGGCCAGCACGCATCGCTGTGTGTGGCAGCGGGAGAGCAACGATCAGCGAGCTCCCAGCGCTGTAAGCAGACGCTGGGAGCTGGTATCCAAGATAAATATCGGGTAACTAAGCGCGCGCGTCCCTTAGATACCCGCTGTATTCCTTGCATACCTGCATGCTCGCGCTGGGAGCTGGTATCTTAGTTACCCGATATTTACCTCGGATACCAGCTCCCAGCGCAAGCACGCAGGTATCGAAGTTACACAGCTGGTAACTAAGTGACGCGTGCTTAGTTACCCAATATTTACCTTGGATACCAGCTCTCAGCGCGAGCACGCAGGTATCCAAAGTACACAGCGGGTAACTAAAGGATGTGCTCGGTTAGTTACCCGATATTTACCTTGGATACCAGCGTCCTCGCTGGTCCTGATCGCTGGTGAAATCTGCCTGTTTGGCAGCTCACCAGCGATCATGTAGCGAGGCACCAGCGATCCTGACAAGGTCGTATCGTTGTCGGGATCGCTGATCCATCGTTTAGTGTGACGGGACCCTAAGATCAATTATGATTGTATGTGATAAGATCAGATGTGAGAAACATTTACAAAGCTGATGTACTAGAAAATGTAATAAAAACAAATCTGCATTTATTAAGCCAAATATACACGGAGTGGATTTATTTGGCTGCTACAACATGCATATGCTGCAATGCCATGCAAGCTGCTGGATGCCTTTCAGTGACAACTCGGTCTCTATTCAGCTGTGGATTTGCAAATATGTGTGACTACAGTACTAGTTTTGCTTGCATTAAGCCTTAAAGGGGTTATCCAATCACTAGATACTGATCCAACCCGATAGGCAAATATTAGTTACACGGGGTCTGACGCAGACCAGTTGTTATAAGGTACCAAAGTGGCTCAGTGGTTAGAACTGTTGCTTTGCAGAGCCTGGGTCGCAGGTTCAAGTCCCACCAAGGAGTTTGTATGTTCTCCCCACATTTGCGTGAGTTTCCTCCCGGTTCTCCGGTTTCCTCTCACACTCCAAAGACATACTGATAGGGAATCTAGATTGCAATCCCCGATGGAGACAGTGATGATGATGTCTGGAAAGCGCGCCGGAATATGATGGTGCTATGGCATAAGAGTGCTGGAAAATTCTGAAGTCACCCCTGCTCTTTTTGTGACACATTTGTATACAGGGTCAAGAGATCCATAAATGGTTAATAATAATTGTGCCCCCGATGTGTTCATGTGATGCTACGATTATAGTAGTGTGCTGAGGATATACATGGAAGACAGAACTTCTCCTTAACGTGTGGGAAGATTTTAATTAAGTGATCTCCACTCTGTGAATTAGGTAAAGTTCATCGGTAAAATATCAATCGCTCAGCGGCAAGAAATTTATTAAAAAGATCTCTTCCCTTAAATTCATATCAAGAAGCCGTCTGTACAGCGCACGTCCAGAAGTGTATGATTAAAAATGAGCACCTCTTCTCCTCTAATGAAAAGATTAGGGGCTCGAGCCATTATTGCATTTCCGACAGCTTTTTTGAGAGTGAGAGTCTTTCAATTAGTGACTTTTCGATTTGCGACAAATTGATCAAATAAATTGCGTTTTTTTTCCAAGTGATTTTTTGTGGATTTGTTAGCCTTCTCAATTTTACTAAGATGTTTTAGACAGATTCATAAAATGCGAATTTTCTTTTTGCAAAAATTTGCCGCAACTGTATTCCAAGTCCCCCAGCCATGGAGTGATTTTATGGATGCCAGCTGTGTGACCTTTCTTGCTAGAAAGTTGTAAAAGCAGTTTAAGACAGAAAAAAAAAGACGTTTTGGGCAAAATTCATGAATCGTGTGTGCCATTTTAAGAAATTTGGCCCCCCAAAAACAAGCTAAAAAAAAAGTGACTTAAAAAAACCTGCAAATGATGAATCGTGCTCTAAGGCGACATTTTCTCGGTGGTCTATGGTAATGGACAGGTTAATGTTACACAATTACATTGTGGACCGTGGTCCCCAACCTCTTTCCTTGAAAGCCATATTTACCTATAATACAGGGTCATGAGCCACATTCAGAGCCCCCCACAGCAGTGACATCGACCTACAACCTCCCCATGCTCCCAAAGGAGAAACACCCAGAGCATCCATTATCAGCAGGGCAGGTGCACCCGGCCATATGTTCTCCATCAGGGAAAATCGGTACAACTATGCTAATCACACTCTGAACAGAGTGGGATCCATTTTTCTCGGATGTAGAGACTTAGAAAAATAAAAAGTTTCTCCATTCAGTCTGTCCGTAAATTCCGACAGCACTCTGATGTCAGCCGAGAGCGGTCTTATGTTTTCCAAAGATCCATAGACCGGAATCGCCGACTGTCATCCGATTATTGGAGGCAAATGCTGCTGTTTTGTTCATCGGACCATTCGGTTTGAGGAAAAAAAATAGGAAGTTTCATTGAATAACATTGGTCTGAGTATCATTCGATGTTTTGACGGATCGCACTCTAACCGAAACTATGGTCATCTGCCAAAGCTTCCAGACAGAAATCACCACCACCACGGCATTCTTGCATCAGGCATTCCCACCACCCCGATACATCTAGCTTCAAGCACCTCCTCTGACAGGTAGAATCACCCTAACTCCTGCTTACCATACCATAAAACATCACTCAGAGGGTGCCTGGGAAATGGCATGGACGAATATCAAGAATGGATTGTGTAACAAATTTGGAAAGCTTCGGGTATTCTTCTGCTGTATGTGAACCCAGCCTCTCCCTGTAGTAAGCTGGAGTTTTTCCTGTAGTAAGCTGGAGTCTTCCCAGTAGTAAGCTGGAGTCTTCCCAGTAGTAAGCTGGAGTCTTCCCAGTAGTAAGCTCGAGTCTTCCCAGTAGTAAGCTCGAGTCTTCCCAGTAGTAAGCTCGAGTCTTCCCAGTAGTAAGCTCGAGTCTTCCCAGTAGTAAGCTCGAGTCTTCCCAGTAGTAAGCTGGAGTCTTCCCAGTAGTAAGCTCGAGTCTTCCCAGTAGTAAGCTCGAGTCTTCCCAGTAGTAAGCTCGAGTCTTCCCAGTAGTAAGCTCGAGTCTTCCCAGTAGTAAGCTCGAGTCTTCCCAGTAGTAAGCTCGAGTCTTCCCAGTAGTAAGCTCGAGTCTTCCCAGTAGTAAGCTCGAGTCTTCCCAGTTGTAAGCTCGAGTCTTCCCAGTTGTAAGCTCGAGTCTTCCCAGTAGCAAGCTGGAGTCTTCCCTGTAGTAAGCTGGAGTCTTCCCAGTAGTAAGCTTGAGTCTTCCCAGTGGTAAGCTGGAGTCTTTCCAGTGGTAAGCAGGAGTCTTTCCAGTAGTAAGCTGGAGTCTTCTCTGTGGTAAGCTGGAGTCTTCCCTGTAGTAAGCTGGAGTCTTCCCAGTAGTAAGCTGGAGTCTTCCCAGTAGTAAGCTGGAGTCTTCCCAGTAGTAAGCTGGAGTCTTCCCAGTAGTAAGCTGGAGTCTTCCCTGTAGTAAGCTGGAGTCTTCCCAGTAGTAAGCTGGAGTCTTCCCAGTAGTAAGCTGGAGTCTTCCCAGTAGTAAGCTGGAGTCTTCCCAGTAGTAAGCTGGAGTCTTCCCAGTAGTAAACTGGAGTCTTCCCAGTAGTAAGCTGGAGTCTTCCAAGTAGTAAGCTGGAGTCTTCCCAGTAGTAAGCTGGAGTCTTCCCAGTAGTAAGCTGGAGTCTTCCCAGTAGTAAGCTGGAGTCTTCCCAGTAGTAAGCTGGAGTCTTCCCTGTAGTAAGCTGGAGTCTTCCCAGTAGTAAGCTGGAGTCTTCCCAGTAGTAAGCTGGAGTCTTCCCAGTAGTAAGCTGGAGTCTTCCCAGTAGTAAGCTGGAGTCTTCCCAGTAGTAAGCTGGAGTCTTCCCTGTAGTAAGCTGGAGTCTTCCCAGTGGTAAGCTCGAGTCTTCTCAGTAGTGAGCTGAAGTCTTCCCAGTAGTAAGCTGGAGTCTTCCCAGTAGTAAGCTGGAGTCTTCCCTGTAGTAAGCTGGAGTCTTCCCAGTGGTAAGCTGGAGTCTTCCCAGTAGCAGGCTGGAGTCTTCCTTGTAGTAAGCTGTAGTCTGCATGCTGCCTCATACATGCTGCTTGCTGCCACGCAGTGCTCAGCCTCGAGCTGCATCCTAGACCTGTATGCATCAAGCATTCTGCTCCTAATTCTGCATTATCCAAGTAACTGTATCTTCTAATATGGCCGCACTTACATGTTATGTATATTGCACTATTAACATCAATAAAAAATCCTTTGTACACAAAATTCTGCGTTTTACTGGGTATTTCTGAAGACATACTATAGATAATATATGATTTCATAAATCGTTCCTCACCGACTTCAGTTCTTGCGCTGCTGGGATGACGCAATCATCGCTGTCACTTTCTATCGATTCGTTTCCATCTCTCGTTTGTCGTCCATCGGTATCTGTACAAAATAAATGAAATGATAAAAAGACTGACGCTGCTTTATTCACTTTTACCAAAAATTGGACCACTTATGACTCTTCAGTTCCTCTGTATGTACCTGAACAGAACCTTTTTCAAGTACGCAGTTCCCCTTTTAAAGTAAAATTGGTATACGCTCCACTCCCGCAGGAGCGCCATTCCAGCAATGTCGGCATCGGGTATATCGGGGCTCTCGTACCACTGCTGTGCCGTGTGAGCCCTGCAGTCAGTCAGTGGCTGCCATAGGTCTGCTGCGCCCTCACTCCCTTCAGTAACGTATAGAATGCAACTTGGTGGATGAATCTGGGCTTTTTTGTCCAATCGTTGTGTGGAAGGTCCTCTGCGGTCAGAATGACCAAGTCCATACCATATGGCTTGTACGGTTATAAGCAGAAGATCTTGGCTGATGATGGCCAATCTGAAGCTGCTGGCCAGAAATGGAGGCTTCTATAGGAGTCAACTGGTGGAGGCCATGGGCAACTCATATTAAAAAGGTACTAGTATCTTGTAGATTTGTGGCATATCCGCTATCAGTGGAGAGGTGGTGAGGACTCATTTGTCTGGGAATCCTGATGGATATCAGCATGGGTTAAGGCCCCTTTTCGAGACAGATGAGGGACCCATTGGTGGGGCGAGAATCTGCTATGCATTTATGGTTATACCCTGTCCGAAACGTAAAAAGTGAGAACGCCCTTTTAAAAGTAGATTATGGAGCTAAAGGCAACCTGTCAGGTGATACATGCTGCCCGATCCACGGGAAGCATATGTAACAGACACTCGCTGCATGATTCCACCCATGTATGTTTGTTTTTCTCTGAGACAGAGTAGCATTTCAGACTCATAGCTTAAAAGTTGCTGGATAACCGCGCTAGAGATTAGTCAGACAGGGAGTACCCGACAGGCAGGTCACTCCCTACACGTGCATACAAAGAGAGAACAGTCACTCAAGGGCAACGGGTGGGGAGAAGCCGTCAGACTCGCCTGACTAGTCTCCCGTGCGAATTAGTAATGCCTGACTAGTGTCCCATGCAAATTAATCCTACCTGTCTGACTAGTCTCTTGTGCGACTTAACCTCACCTGTCTGACTAGTCTCCTGTGCAAATTAGTCCCACCTGTGTCTGACTAGTCTCCTGTGCAAATTAGTCCCACCTGTCTGATTAGTCTCCTGTGTAAATTAGTCCTGCCTGTTTGACTAGTCTCCTGTGTGAATTAGTCCTGCCTGTCTGACTAGTCTCCTGTGTGAATTAGCCCTGCCTGTCTGACTAGTCTCCTGTGTGAATTAGCCCTGCCTGTCTGACTAGTCTCCTGTGTGAATTAGCCCTGCCTGTCTGACTAGTGTCCTGTGTGAATTAGCCCCGCCTGTCTGACTAGTGTCCTGTGTGAATTAGCCCCGCCTGTCTGACTAGTCTCCTGTGTGAATTAGCCGCGCCTGCCTGACTAGTCTCCTGTGTGAATTAGCCCCGCCTGTCTGAATTATCCCCGCCTGTCTGACTAGTCTCCTGTGTGAATTAGCCCCGCCTGTCTGACTAGTCTCCTGTGTGAATTAGCCTTGCCTGTCTGACTAGTCTCCTGTGTGAATTAGCCTTGCCTGTCTGGCTAGTCTCCTGTGCGAATTAGCCCTACCTGTCTGACTAGTCTCCTGTGTGAATTAGTCCCGCCTGTCTGACTAGTTTCCTGTGTGAATTAGCCCCGCCTGTCTGACCAGTCTCCTGTGTGAATTAGGTCTGCCTGTCTGACTAGTCTCCTGTGCAAATTAGCCCCGCCAGGTTGACTAGCCTCCAGTGTGAATTAACCCTGCCTGTCTGACTAGTCTTCTGTGTGAATTAGTCCAGCCTATCTGACTAGCCTTCAGTGTGAATTAGTCACCGCCTGGCTTCATAGCCCAGTGATGGTAGTCAGGGTGCCAGTTGTACATCATGTGCCTGCTGCATCCAATCAGTGGCCTCAGCATTCACAAGCCCCACTACTGGCATTTTATTAATAAAGAGTGGGAAGACTGCCTAAGCATCATCGCTGGATCTGCTGGGGGGGAGAAAAGGTGAGAATTTTGCCCATTTTTGTTTTCTAACATATACAACACTTTTTGCATTTTTCTTTTTTCAAAAGATGGATTGCTCTCTTTTACGGGTACTTACACATTAGTACAAAAATACAAAGAGACCATTTAGCTTTATGCCGATGAAGACCCACCTGCTGCCTCCAAATCTTCAGTTATGTCATCTTCTGATGTGTCATAGCTTGGATCTTCATATTGTCGATGTGACATTGGAGATTTCTCCTCCTCCTCATAAACAGATCCCTTTAGTTGCTCTCTACTATTCTCCTCTTCAGCAGATTTATCATGTTCTGCCTACAATAAGACAAATCAGGTAACAGAACACAAGTATTCTACAAGGAACATTTCTGCTTAAAGAGAATCTGTCACCAGAATTTTGCTTCCCCATCTAACTGCAGCACAATGTAGGGGCAGAGATCCTTATTCCAGCGATGTCTCACTTAGTTTACTGGGTGCAGCAGTTTTGATTAAAACCTATTTTATTGGCTGCAGATCTAACAGTTCTGTGAATGCTGACCTCTGTATAGTCCCCCACCCACACCACTGATTGGCAGAAAGCTAATTTCATGCTGATAAAACAGGGATTTTTGTGATAAACTCATTGTTACTTCTCTCCGAGACGCTCATTAGGGGACACAGGTACTGTGGGTGTATGCTACTGCCGCCTGGAGGCTGACACTAAGTGAAAAAAAGAGGTTAGCTCCTGCTCCTCCGTATGCACCCTCACCCTGATTGTGGGCGGAAACCAGTTTAGTGCAAAAGCAGTAGGAGAACAATAAAATCAGCCTTAATGCAAGTAACAATATGTCTAGAAAATAACCACCTCAATGTCAACGAAAATGCACATTAATTAAATAAACAAGAGCCAACTGGCTATCAGGGTGGGTGCTGTGTCCCCCAATGAGCGTCTCGGAGAAAAGGATTTTACGGTGAGTTTATCACAAAAATCCCTGTTTCGCCTTCGCCTCATTGGGGGACTGTGGGACGTCCTAAAGCAGTCCCTGGCTGGGAAGTTGACTCACCGATCCAATCTACATGCACCTCCTGTCTAAAGGTGCGCCACCGCTGCTTGGAGAGTCCTTCTACCGCTGAAGCCTGAGTATGGATATTGTAATGTTTGGCAAACATGTGCAGGCTGGACCACGTTGCTGCCTTGCAACCCTGTTCCGTCGAAGCCTGGTGCCGAAACGCCCAAGAGGCGCCCACTGCCCGAGTAGAATGGCTCTGATCCCTGCTGGAACCGGCGCACCTCTGATGCGGTAGGACTCCTGAATAGTCAAACGAATCCATCTGGCTATGGTTGATTTCGAGGCAGCGAGCCCCTTGCCGCACCCCTTGGGGAGCACGAATAGCGTACTGTCTGCCGAAAGGGTGCCGTCCGTGACACGTACCTCCTGAGGGCTCTTACCAGGTCCAATGTGTGAAGAGCCTTTTCCACGCGGTGTTGTACTGGTGCTGGACAGAATGAAGGCAAGATAATATCCTCAATAATGTGAAACGAGGAAACGACCTTATGCAGAAAAGGGGGGAGCTGGTCTGAGAACCACCTTATCCTTGTGGAAAGTGAGAAACGGGGCTTGGCAGGCTAGAGCTGCCAGCTCTGAGACCTGCCTGATTGATGTTATCGCCACAAGAAACACTACCTTCCAGGAAAGGTATGACAAGGAGTCATCCTGTAGCAGTTCAAATGGCGCTTCCTGCAGAACGCTTAGGACCAGGTTAAGGTCCCAGGCATCCAGGAGCGACCTATAGGGAGGTACCAAGTGGGAGACTCCCTGGATGAAAGTCTTTACCTGTAAATTGGCAGCAATTCTGCGCTGGAACAGGACGGATAAAGCTGATATCTGTCTCCTGAAAGAGCTCGGGGCCAATCCTGAGTCTAGGCCAGATTGTAGAAAGGCCAAGATGTTGGGAATAGAGAATCTCAGCGGAGGATAACAGTGGTCTCGACACAAAGAAAAGAACACCTTCCAGGTGTGATAGTAAATTCGCGCCGAGGTAGGCTTCCGGGCGTTAACCATTGTAGCCACCACCTCGTGCCCAAACCAACCCTGGGTCAGAATCCAAAATTCAACGGCCATGCCGTCAAACACAGGGCCCCTGAGCTTGGGTGCAAGATCGGGCCCTGGGAAAGTAGATCTGCGCGCTCTGGCAGTCGCCAAAGGAACGTCGGCGAGCAGCTGCACTAGATCTGCATACCACGCTCGACGGGGCCAGTGTGGCGCCAGCAGAATTGCTGAAATCCCCTCTGGTTTGATCTTCTTTAATGACCCTCGGAAGTAGTGGCAGCGGGGGGAATAAGTATGGGAGGCGAAACTGGTTCCATAGCAGAACCAACGCATCCACGGCGATCGCCTGCGGGTCTCGGGACCGAGCGACAAACATGGGCACCATGGCGTTCACCCTGGAGGCCATCAGGTTCACATCCGGTGTTCCCCACCGTTGGCAACTCTGCTGGAAGACCTTGGGGTACAGTGACCATTCCCCGGACACAAGACCCTGCCGGCTGAGGAAGTCTGCCGCCCAGTTCTCCACGCCCGAGATGTGGAGAGCCGATATCACCGAGTGGTTCCTTTTCGGCCCAGTGAAGAACGTGCCTTACCTTGCGCATGGTTGCTCTGCTGCGGGTGCCCCCTTGATGATTTATGTAAGCCACCGCCGTGGCGTTGTCCGAGTGAATCCGAACAGGGCGGCCTGCTAGAAGGCACTGAAACTGTTGCAGAGCCAGCCAGATCGCTCGTATTTCCAACAAGTTGATCGGCAGGCGTGCCTCCTGCGGCGACCACCATCCCTGGGTCGTGTGGTGGCGAAAAACCGCTCCCTAGCCGAGGTGGCTGGCATCGGCTGTGACTACCAACCAATGGACTGGGGGAAAAGGTTTCCCCTGAAGCAATGCGGAACTGACTGTCCACCACTCGAGTGACTGACTGACCTGAGAGGACAACCAGCACCGGTGATCGAGCGTGAATGGGTTCTTGTCCCAGGATGACAAGAGGGCGTGCTGCAGGGGGCGAAGATGAAACTGGGTGAACAGGATCGCTTCTATCGCTGCCATCATTTTTCCTAGTATCCTCATCCCGAAAACGGGTGGTGTGAGGGACCGGTCGGCGAAGCGTCCGGACTCCCTGCCGGAGAGCTAGGGGTTTGTCTCGAGGGAGAACTACCAACTCTCGGCAAGTGTCGAAGATCATCCCTAAAAAGACAATCCTCTGAGCTGGGACCAGGGATGATTTCTTCATGTTGACCAACTATCCTAAGAGTTAAAGAGACACTTTCCTCGCATACCTGAATTGAAGGGCCCTTGACCAAGAGGTCGTCTAAGTAAGGCAAAACGACTATGCCCCGAGAGTGCAGGATGGCCATGACAACTGCCATGACCTTAGTGAACACTCTAGGGGTGGTAGCTAGCCCGAATGGCAGCGCTGTGAGCTGGAAATGTAAACTGCTGATGGCGAAGCGTAGAAATCTTTGATGCGGAGGGGAAAATGGAGATGTGCAGGTAGGCGTCCTGGATGTCGATAGAGGCCAAGTATTCTCCCTGCCCCATGACCGATATAACTGACCGGAGAGACTCCATCCGGAAATGTCTCATCCTGATAAATTTGTTCAGGAGCTTTAGGTCCAAAACAGGCCTGACCGTCCAGTCTTTCTTGGGGACCGCGAATAGGTTGGAATAGAAGCCCTGAGCCTTCTCGTGCTCTGGTACGGGAATAATGACTCCATTGTGCTGGAGTAATTCGATGGTTCCTAGCAACGCCCTTGCCCGGGTCTCCCCTTTGGGGAGACGGGAGAGAAAGAACCGCTTTGGGGGGTACCTGACAAACTCTATCTTGTACCCTGAAGATACCAGTTCTCTCACCCATGAGTCGTGTGCGACGGCGACCCAGACGTGGCAAAACCAGAGTAGGTGGCCGCCTACTTTGCTGATGTCGCCTAAAAAATGCCTCGAGCCATTTGGCTGAGGCTCTCTGGGACCTGGTTCCCCTCAACCTGAGCTGGCGAGCCAATCTCCCCAATGGGTTGTGAGACTTGTCGATCCCTATCCTGGTCGGGGCGACTTGAAGCGGCGGAATTGGCCGCTGTAGTCCACCCGGGATTGCGAAAGGCCCGAAACCGTGCCTGAAACTGGTGGCGAAACAGCGGTTTGACCCTTTGCTGAGGGAGCAACCCGCTCTTCCCTCTTGTGGCGTCGGAGATGAGCTGGTCTAACTTTTCTCCGAATAGGCGGCCGCACTGATAAGGTAGGGAAATCAAGGACTTTCTGGAGGTTGAATCGGCCCGCCATGTCCTTAACCATAAGGCTCTCCTAATGCAAATTGCGTTTGCGGCAGCCAGTGCCGCGCAATTGGCCGCATCCAAAGAAGCATTAAGTAGTCCCCAGCCATAGCGATCTGACTCGCGATCTCTGATACCTCTGTAGGTAGTTCCCTATCCTGCAAGGCTCTGTTCAATGATTCAGACCAAGAAATCATGGCCTTGGCTACCCACGTTGCCGCAAAAGAGGAAGAGAGTGCTGATCCTGATGCTTCAAAAACTGAGCAAGCCAAGCTCTCTATGAGACGATCAGTGGGGTCCTTAACAGATAACAGGGTTTTAGAGGCCAAGCGTGACATGGGTGGATCCACCATTGGGGATTCCGTCCATTTTTTACAGAGATCCGGGATAAACAGATACCTCGCTTACAGCGCCTTCTGGCCTGAGAAACGTCTGTCTGGCCGTTCCCTGTGTCATTGCACTATGTCCTCGAACTCTGGGTGAGTGCAAAAAACTCTATACGGCCGCTTAGCTCGCTTAAATGACACCTTATGGCCTGAAGCCAGGGTGGAATCATCCTCAATCCCCAGAGTCTGATTGACGGCTTCGATGAGGCTGTCCACTGCTTCTCGACACCCCGGGGTGCCTAGATCCAGGGGTTCGTCCGAGTCATAATCTGAACTTTGCTCGCTCTCGACTGCTGGTGAGGGAGAGCGAAAAGAAGAACTCACGGATGCCGAGGCACCGGACGGGCCGGGAGACGCCGCGTGGGTTCGTTTCCCCCACGTCTGCTTGGAGAGCGGCCTCTGCAGGCCAGAGGCTCCTGTGAGGTGGAGGACCCCTCCAAGACAGGCGAGCCACTATCCCTGCCCCTATCTGGGGCACGAAGGGAATCAATTGCTCTCGTAAGTGACGCCATAGACTGTGACAGTGATAAGGCCCATTCCGGGGGACTTGGAACACTGGGCTCGGTCGCAGGGGAGGGCTCCTGGGCGCGTTTGGAATCGCGGGCTTCGCATAATCGCTTTCTCTGCACCCGCGGGAAAGCGGCCCGATAAGAGGTGCATGCAGCGTATAGGAACATGTGCGTCTTCGCTTTTCCGGACATGCTGTATCTGCCAGGCATCAGTACTGCAGCCTGCTAAGGGGGGGGGGAGGGGGAGTACAGTCCTCGTTTAACCGTAACGTGGCCTCTCGGGTTGGGGAGCAGCACTTACCCCCAGTCCTGTGCCCCCCCACGTGTCCTGGAAGTGCCGGGCGTTGCTCCACTCAAAGAAACGCGCGCCTCAGATGCGGGCGTGCTGTCGCAAGAAGAGGCATCCTGGGCGGTACTTCCGGTTGAGGCCTAGCACTGGTCCGAAGCCGGGAGCTCAATTTCTTCGGCGCCCGCCCAGGCCACGGGGGGCAGCCCGCCGGAAGTGACGCGAAGAAGGGAGGCGGGACTTCCGTCCACGGCCCAGCATCGGCCGAAGCCGCGGGCTGGATTTTCAGCGTCTGCCCGCGAGGGGGGGGGGGACACCACCGACCGCCAGCCGAAGATACGTGGCTGGACGCCAGCACACACCGCTATGAGCGACGGGGGTGACTACCTTCGCCCAACAAGACAAGGCTAAGGGCCCCAGCCCTGTGGACGCTGCTGCAGGGGCCCTCCAAGGCCATCCCCTCCGTGACGATGCTTCAGCTTCCCAGCTCAGGTAGAGGGGGGCCACATATAGGACGGTGCAGGCACCCTAGCTCCATCTAACCCCTTCAAGGGGTGAGGAGAGGGACCGTCCGCCGCCTTGCAGCACTGCAGTCTAGCATTGGTGGAGCAGTGAGGGCCGCACGGACTATGCTTGTGCCTCTGTACAGCCCATGGTTTCAATACCTAGGTGTGGTCAGGGCTAAGTCCGGCATCATGTCCCTCGTTGCGGGAGAGGATACGTGGAGGTGACACTCACACGTGCTTGCCCGTTGTTGGTTTGGGGAGATCGGTCCCTTTCAATAGGGTCCGTCGCCCCTGTCTCATCTTCATAGAAAAAGGGAAAAAGAGAAAAAAAAAAAAATTAGAAGTATGGAGAAAAAAAACAGACGTGTGCCTCCAACGGACACTAAGCATGAACTGGTTTCCGCCCGCAATCAGGGCGAGGGTGTATACAGCGGAGGAGGAGCTAACCTCTTTTTTTCACTTAGTGTCAGCCTCCAGGCGGCAGTAGCATACACCCACAGTACCTGTGTCCCCCAATGAGGCGAAGGAGAAACTGTGATTTTATCAAAACTACACCAAGCAGCCCAGTAAATCGATGCCAGAATGGCTGCACAATCCTGATATTAAGATGGAAGAATAGTCTAGCCTGATGAAGAGACCTGCGTAGTCTCGAAAGCTTGCAATTTGTTACCATCTTTTCAGTTAGCCATTAAAAGGTATCAACCACTGAGGACTCTTAATTCTAAATAGTCTTCTATCTACTGGCTAACACGGTACAAAGATATATATCTTTCCTGATATTAAGATGAGCATTTTGTGAGTCCAGCTAAAGATTGAGAGAGCTCATTCTCTGGCAACTTGGCCTGGCGCTCAAGTGCAGCTTGTACTGAGCAGTGTGAGGTCTCAGCAGGGAGAAGGAACACTGAGATGCAGTCAATCAGGCTAAGTGGATGGAGACTGAGATAAACTTCATAAGGGATGGGCAGTCATGCTAAAATACGCATTATGCAGTAACCAGAGTATCAAAAAATGAGACTAGAGAGGCAAAGTGAATCTTTACCCCAGATGAAAGAAAATCCAGCTACAACAGTGAATGTTGAACACGTGCCCATCACATATGCAAGCCACAGCTTTATTGGTAAATCGCTTTAAAAAGAATCTGTCAGCAGGGTATTGCAACCAAATCCGAGAACAGCATAATGAAGAGGCAGAGACCTGGATTCCAGCAACATGTCACTTACCGGGCTGCTTGCTGTTAGCTTAATAAAATCCCCATTTTATCTTCTGCAGATCTAACAGTTATTTGAATGCTGAGCTGTGTATAACCCTGCCTACACCTCTGATTGGCACTTTTCTGCCTATGGACGACGTACACAGAAAGCTGCCAATCAATGGCGGGGATATATAGAGCTCCTAAATATGGAGGACTACCTGGCAGCAGGTTTACTAGTTGTCTAGTGATAATCTCCTGCTGATAAAACAGTGATTTTAACAAAAACTACACCAAGCAGCCCAGTAAGTGACATATCGCTGGAATCAGGGTCTGTGTCTAGACATTATGCTTCTCTGAGATTAGGTGGCAAAAGCCTGGTGACAAATTCCCTTTAAATCCACTGAATATACAGTACGTCCTGACATATAACAGTCCTGCCTGTTACCTGTCCTCTGTCGTGGGAAATGCACAATACGACTATAGGATGCTGGTATAACGGCAATTGTAACTTTTTCTGCTATTCCTAATACATTTACTAGTTAGACATTTGAATTACCCAGTGACAGAACTAGAGGAATGGGAGTGAAAAGTACATTGCCTCTGGTAGGTTCACCTACAGGTTGTCTGAAGATAAACTGACTAGTCAAACTCCTGACAAGTGGAGAATAAAGAGCAGAGCAGCGATACTATGCACTCAGAACTGTTTGACAATCATCACGCTGAAGAAAAATAATAGATGTATTTTCTCATAAAGAATAATGTTTAGGAAGTGGAACGTCACAGATGTATTTATCAGTTTCTGGCTTTTTCATCAGCGCTCCATTAAGGGCCATTTATTTCGCGAGTCACTGACATTTAACGATGGGCATTTCATGTACAAAAACAAAGTGTAAAAAAAAAATTGACTCCGCGCACCATAAAGAAAGATGATACGAAGCACAGCAAGGATTTACAAGCGTCTGTACAGACGCAAATCTCACAGCAAACGGGTTGTCAACAAGTCTGCAAATCAGGATGGAGAAATGTGCCTTTTAGATGCATCAATACTGCGCACGAGCCGGCTGAGTGCGGTAGTCTCAAGGTGTAAAAACTCACATGCCATCCCTTTAGGAGGTCAAAACCGCAATCACGGATGTGATTTCTAAAGTAAGGGTGTAAATACTCGAGAGCGAGCAAAAGCATATGTTACAAATGAAAATGTACACAAGCGGCATTGCAAGAACAGGGCGTGTAGTCTATATAAGGGGTCTGCATCTGCTGGCTGGTTTAATGCTAAAGCACATGTTAAAAGGGTGGTCCGGTGACAAGAAGTTATCTACTATCCACAGGGCAGGTGATAACTTATTTACTGGTGGGGGTCCAACTGCAGGGACTCCCACCGACTGGTGAGATTTCAGTCTTTTTCCTACTACAGGGGAACGTTTCTCCTTATTGAGAGGTCCAAGCGATCATAGGGAGACTTATAAGCCGTGCAATGGTCCCTGATGACTTTATATATACAACCAGCCTCTTCAGAGAAGGATTTGAACTTTAGCGCCACCTATTGGAAATAGCAATCCTACAAGTCAATAACGACCCTTGCCAAATGACTTAGAATAAGAAACCAAACCAAAAACTTCATTTGCGGAGACAAGCTTCTGGATGTTTGCCCCTCATCAGTGCAAAGCAGGAGATCTGATTTGGTTGTATGAGAGGCCTCTGACATATTTCTCCTTGGGGTGAAACTGTTTTGCACAGAGGAGGGGTAAACATGTCAAAACAAGTGTCTGCAAATGGAGTTTCTGGTTTGGCTTCTTATTCTAAGTCATATGGAAAAGCTTGTTAAAGCGTTGATATTAACTTTTAGGATTGCTACTTCCAATAAGTGGTGCCAGAATTCATGTCCTCTTCCTCTATGAACACGTTATTTGCATATTTAATGACTGAAGTGTCACGCGTCTATCAATAAAGAAAATATATCAGTCGTACCTCCAAAATGTTGAAAACGGTCATTGGATTTGTGTTCATTGTCTTCTCTTCATCAATGGTTTGATTGACTGGATTCTGAAATCACAAAAAATGATGCAATGTATTTATGGAAAGATCCGTGACCGGCTAATGTAATTACCATTGATATGATGATATAATCCGACTACAGTCACAGCTGTAGTCGGATTATAATGGTAATTCTTATGGCAGCATAAGAATCGCACTCCATATATGAATTTCAGGACTTTTCTGCACTCTCTTCACACAGGTGGGCTGGCAAAAAGACACAGGGTTTCCAGTGTAGATGACATAAAATCACACTTTCTAGTAAACACTTCCTTCGGGTCAAAGAATAACCATGCTACAAATGAAAAAAGTATGATTGCGAATAGTGAATAATCGGAAATGCAGTGCACATGACCATCTTCACCGTTACACTGGATTTAGTGTGGAGCGGCAGGGCATGAACATGACTAGGGATCGATTGAACTCCTCCAGGCCACGGACTAGCAGAAGACAAGCAGAGGGAACATGGGACCTCATTCCAATGATCGCTGAGGTCCCCAGAGACTGAGCCGTCAATGTATGCACATATCCCATTTTTCGAAAGCTGGCAGACTTTTTTAGGCAAACCCACATCAGCAATTCCACAGCGTTTCTCACCAGTGTTTCCATATTGGCGTCAAAGAATGAGACTTTCTTGTTTGCTGCAGATTTCCGAGTCCTTGGCTTCGGCTTTGGTGCCTGTAATGTACATAATAAGAAAAATGTGACTTTGGCATCATATTTGAGAAATCATTCAGGTGATTTACAACGAAGAAGTGCAGAATGTCTGATAACGTTTATCTACTAAGGTCAGATCATTAGGTGTTAAAATGAAGGAGAGGTGCCCCTACGGCATAACACAGGTCTCAGAATATCCAAGCTTTGACGATGGTGCCCATGATCACTAGATAGTATGTCCTGGAGAAGGTATGGCGTCCATGACTAGTGATCAGGGGGTGATAAATTGTGGTTGGCTAGATTTGGGGGGATTGTGGCTGTGACTGTGGAAGGGAGTAGACAAGGGGATTATGAAGATTGAAGACGTAGGTTGGTCTTCTGAGACTACGCATGAATTTGCCAAGGTGCCCTAAAGGTGGACTGCTGGACCATCGTTGCCCAATGTCAATTTACATAGCCATCTTTTACTATTTGAGGAGTAACTACCGGGGAGACAGAAACCATCTTTGACTATTTGAGGAGTAACTACCGAGGGGAGATCTGTTCTGTCTCCAGGTGGGCACAACCCCAGGTGACATCTAAGACCAAGGCTCACACTTCCCCGGTAGCAGTTTGACGCCGCCTAACAAAGTGCCGAAAATGTGCCAATGTCTGACGTAAGGAATCATGGTCCATTGAGTGGAGAGATTGTGGGGGTCTCACCTTATTACGTGTAATGCCATGTTAGGCGATAAGATATTTTTTTTTACACCCCCCACTCCCGATTGAATATCTCCATTTCAGGCACATTTTGAGTCCAAGACGTTAATGTGCCTGCGTATGAAGAACGATAATCAGAGTCATCTGCTTTCTGGGTAGAGGCGATGTTCTTTATCAGCCTGTTAAAATTATTTTCGGGTGTGACTGCAGTTGCCACATAAAAATGTGTTGGCTTACAAATATTTTGGAAGTGAGAGTTGTGACAGTCAGCACAATGTGTAGGACACATGTGGTCCCGCTCCCCAGACCGGGATTTTATGAGTTCCACTTGCAGACACTAACTGTTTAATCCCCGCCGTTCAGGGCCATATGTGCCGCTCTGCAGAAGCACGGCCGGCAGGGATAACATCTCCATTTTGCCTTAAGTCATTACATTTTCAGAAAGGCGTGTGTCAACCGCGGTCCCATAAATAAACGCCTTTACTGTTTTCACTGAAATGGATGTAAGTAAACCCAACCTCTGGGGTTTTGTAGCTTCTGCCACGTTTTCGGTGCCTCCGCTTGTCTGTCTGCACATAAATCCACATAAAAAACACGTATGAACACATCCTATAACCCTATATGATTTTAAAGAAGGTTTTTTTTCTTTTACTATTAAATTAAGACTTCTTCTTACCCCATTTGGGCCCCGATTCATCAAAAAGTTTGGGCCCACCTCTCATATTCAAAATAGGTGGTGTAAAGTCTGGCAAAAACATACATTTCTGGGAGAGGCACACGCCAGTTCTAAGATGTGCCAAATTTATTAGGAGACGTGTGCCACTTTATGAATTAGGCGCGTCTCAATCCAGTGCACCCTTCATTAAAGGGGTTGTCCAGGACTATTTTCTTTTTTTACTATGGGCCCAAAAATTAACAAGTAAGTAGTTGCTACCTACTGTACCTGACTTTTCTACCCGGTCATGGTACAGAGTGGTCGGTCACTGATCGCTCCTGCCGGCGATTCAGCTGCTCCATGTCAACAGAGAAGAAGCTCTTCCTCTTCCGCGCTGCTCTGACGACAGGACGAGACTACCAACGTCATGCTGATTGACAGCCAACTCCCTGCGGTTAGGCAGCGGGGAGCCGGTTGTCAATTGGCATGACGTTGGCAGTCACACTGCGCCAACAAATGAGAATGGAAGAGAACCCACTGCTCCATCGATGTGACGTCAATCAAATCCCTGATGGCCACGGACGGTGTCTGGTGCTGCAGTTCAGCTCTTACAAAATAAATGGAGCTAACAGCCACGGTGTGCGGAGAGGTGGAAACACATATCCATGTTTTTCTAAGCCTGGACAACCCCTTTCCAGGGATTCTCCAGGAATATTCCACTAAGGGGTTATCCTGAATATCAGTCTGCAGCTTTTTAGAGAAAAAACATATCCAGATGTAACAGCGCAGCTGGCCTCTAATTCCTGCCGATGGATCGAGCTGCATGAACCTCCTGTCAGGATCCCTTTAATCCAATCAAGGACATCTGTTACCATTTTTTCTCATCTAAGAGCAACAGGATGTAGGTGGCAGAGATCCTGAATCCAGTGATGTATCACTTATTTTAATGGGTACAGCAGTTGTTATAAAATCCCTGTTTTCTCTGCTGAAGATCTAGAAGAGCTCTGAATGCTGATCTGTGTAAAACCCCACCCACACCACTGATTGGCTGCTTTCTGTGTACACTGTCAGCAAACTGTCAACCCATGGTGGGGGCGCGGCTGGACTAGGAGGCAGGAGAAACCTAGTCCTACAGTAATAATCTCCTGCTAAGAAAACACTGATTGTATTGAAACAAAGCCCAGTAAGTGACACCATTGGAATCAGGGTCTCTGGTGCTATATCATGCTGCTCTCAGAGATTACATAGCAAAATCCTGCTGACAGATTCCCTTAAATAAGAATTCCAGTGTACTTACAACAGGGACAGGCTCTAAGGCTTTCAACTTTGGTGCCTGCACTTCTTCATCTGCAAGTAAACGTACTGGAACTGGTTTTTCCTTTGGCAGCTCATCCACCAGTGGTCCAGTGAGAACCGTCTCACTTGGAGGCAGGTATGTGGATTTCCACTTCAATGTCACCTTAATCGTTCCTTTTTCAGTCCCTTTAATATCTGTAAGCTGAAATGTACCTGTGAGAGAAAAAGCCAAAAAAAAGAAGACTATGCGTTATACAGCTTTCACAAAAGGAGTGTTATCTCTATGATAATGTCAATACTATGTATGAAATAGAAAAAAAAAAAAATCACAATTTAAAGGGTCAATTTGTTCTTCTTAAAAGGGTCCGTTGTCAATCAGCTTGTAACTCGGTATTTCAATGCCGGTGACTAACAGTGATTGGCTGTAATCAAAGGAAGAACTTAGGAGCAGTATGTAATTTCCCTGCAGCGCCTCCGCAGGGGAAACCAAGTATTACACAGTTCCCAATGAAAACTATAAGCTTGTACAATACACATACATGCTGGGTCCTCCTGACTTGTGTTGTAGTTTATTAGTTAGAGGAACTCTTCTCTAATAACGAGGTTTTTCAGGCACAATATATACTCTCCCTCCCCACCAGTGTATGGTTTTCTTTGGCCGCAGAAGTCACAACTCATATACCACATGTGCTGCTATAGCCAATCAGTGGGCTCAGTGGTATCTTGCTTGTATACAGCTTAGCCCAGTGCTTGGCAATAGACATCACCGGCGGTATAGGGTATTGACGTCTTCGGTCAAAGTAAACCGTACAATGGTGAGGAACGGCGGGAATGCAGTGTCTGAATGAGGCCTAAAGAACAATCCCCTAGTAGGGTGCTGGAAAATGGATTTTCTATATCAACCCTTAACAAAGACGATATGAACACTTTCCTACCTGAAACGCATTTATCGTGAGCCAGCGGGATGAGAGGGACCCTGGCTTTCCCCAGGTACGCTCCGCTCATTTCCTCATCATCAAAGACATACAGAACAAGGGAATCGGACTTAAGATATCGGTCCAGAGCAGCCGTCATTGGGACTGGAAAGCACTTGCGGTCTTCGAAGTGAGGATTATTGCTGCTTGTAATGATGGGGGTGTAGTGGTCACTGAATTCGAAAAAGGTGTAGGCGACATAAGGGCTGGGCTGCTGAGAACGCTCCCCGGAGGGTAAATTGCTGCAACTGTTGATGGTGATGAAGAGCTCATTCAGATTGTCCTTTTTTAGGCCCACGTGCTCCATTTTTCTCACAGTTGAAGCCTAAGGGGGCAAAATTAACAATAAGATACGATTAAAGTGACGATATTAGCGATTTAGTAATGCACATTTATTAAAGGGATCAGACAAGTACAAGAAGGGGTGCCGATGTACCAGATCGATCCCATGCAGCCATTATAAAGCTGGAAAAGAGGAGTAAGGGACATCCGTGATCGGATCGCAATGAGCGGACTAACCGCATGTCTCCTGAACCGAGCGGGACAGTAATACATAAAGCGTTCACGCTCAGGCCGGGGACCGTGCGGACAGTCCGTGCGATCCAGAATGGGCTGATGATCATGAAGCCCTAAGAGAAGAGTATTGACCTGATCATTCTGAAGAGGATCCTTAAGGTTTGATGTGATGTACCCAAGGGCCTTAGCGCGCTCCTTGTAGAGCCGAATTGCTTGCTCCATGGGAACTTTAAGCCTCACCCAATACTCCACTGTGCCATAGGTATTGATGTCATTGTCAGCTCCTGAAATAAAAAAAAAAAAGAGAGCATCAAGGTCACGTTCAACTGGTGACCAACATTGAAGCTACAGAAATCTTGCGTTCTTACCAACCAACACGGCGCTGTAGTATATTCTCCCGCTCTTCTCTAGGATATCATGGAATCTGAGCTGGCATGCAGCGACTGTCTTATAATCGGTGCCAATCGCCAAGTGGACCTCTAGTGGTACAATGCTCTTCTGCAAGAACTGCAGGAAAAAGTCATCAACCCGCACCAGATATTGAGAACTGAAGTCATAGGATGGTTGCACACCCCTAACGACGGGCGTCGTCTGGAGCTCAAAGTCATAGAAAGCGTATGTGCAGAAGGTGGCGGGCTCTTGGTCTCCGAAGCTGTTGATGGCCGCTGGAGAGAACGCCGCCTTGGATATATGGATCTCGAGGAGATTTTCACCCCTTTGTAAGTGCAAGGATTCGTCAAATTCTTCCACGTCATCATCTGCCGTTATGTCCGGTGTGAACTTGTACTGCTTTGTGCCGTACGCAATATCCTTCAACTGGGCTGGAAAAAAGAAGTCATAAAACACTGATTGCCATTGATGTATGGTAAAAAGTGACATATTAGCGACTTCTGTGATCTCTACACAAAATGCCACTTCGGTCGTCCATCTTTGGAACTTTTTTTTTTTTTGGCTTAAATGCATGTATTTGGGGCTAAAAATGATTTGTGCAATTGGGTTTATCTTTGGAACTTTTTTTTTTTTTTGGCTTAAATGCATGTATTTGGGGCTAAAAATGATTTGTGCAATTGGGTTTCAAGTAAAGTTCAGCATTTACAGCCTTACACGGTAAATTTTCATGTGGTTTGTGCCCATCAATCAACTGTTAGGCAAATAAAAAGATCTTCAAACGATCTCTTAAAGGGAATCTGTCGCCCCTTTTTGGAGATATCATATAATGATATCATTCAATTGTGTGTCACATAAGGATTCTCTTTTGCTTCGCCCTGACCCCGCACCTTTCATGCATAAATACCTTTTTTATATGGGTTCAGATGTATGTAAACTGCAACGGTCCGGTCCGCTGGGCGGGGCTTATTCACCTGCTCCCCCCTCCCTGTCTTTCTCTACGCATTTCTTCTTGTGTAGAGCAAGACAGGGAGGGGGGGAGCAGGTGAATAAGCCCCGCCCAGCGGACCGGGCAGCGGCAGTTTACATACATCTGAACCGATATAAAAAAAGGTATTTATGCATGAAAGGTGCGGGGTCAGGGGGAAGCAAAAGTACTAAGAGAATCCTTATATGACACACAATTGAATGATATCATTATATGATATCTCAAAAAAGGGGTGACAGATTCCCTTTAAAGGGACATAATTTACATCAGAAATGTACTCCGCTCCCCGACTAGAGTACATTTCTGGAGGCACACGCCAAGCTAATAAATGGGCCAAATTCATTAAGAGGTGTGTGCCTCCTAATAAATTTGGTGCACCATACTCCAGGGAGCCTATTCACTAAGACTGCAGTGCGCAGCACAAGTTAATAGATCGACCCCCTGGTGTAATAATCAATGGCTTCTGTTGTGAGTTCATTTTCCCCTTCATTACTGAGGCCCGAGGAACTCCCTCTTCTGGTAAAGAAAGGTAGTGAGCCTGATTGTCAAACACCTGAGGCTGATGATTGTGACTGGCTGAGTGGAGTTACGGACTGGATATAATGCTGCCGACGCCCTTCTGCCCTGCGGGTGATTTCTCTGTGGGATCCTTGGAGACCAGTCTGAATTCCTGCTCCTCCAAAGCTAAGTTTGCTGCTCGGCCTTTTGCTTTTGTGCTTTGACTTTGTTTTTGCTTTGTTTTTCTGGATTTCTGCCATTCCCTGCTGGGGTGTGCTGAATTCAGTTAGCTCTGTCTTCTGAAAATAACTGAGTGCTGATTCAGTTTTTGAAGCCTATTAGCTGAAGAACCCGGCGCTGCCCGGGCATAGTAACTAACTGTGGTTAGTTATAGCAAATTATAATTATCCTCCATCCCATAGTCCCGTGCCCATATACTCATCATTCATATCCACCATCCCATAATCCCGTGCCCATATACCCATCATACATATCCACCATCCCATAGTCCCGTGCCGATATACCCATCATACATATCCACCATCCAAAATTTTGCCTCACAACATAGCCTAGGACACTCTCGGGGTCCAGACGTGTGACTGTGCCAAATTTTGTGGCTGTAGCTGTGACGGTGTGGATGCCAATCCCGGACATACACATTGAGCTTTATATATAAGATATATACAGTACAGACCAAAAGTTTGGACACACCTTCTCATTCAAAGAGTTTTCTTTATTTTCATGGCTATGAAAATTGTAGATTCACTCTGAAGGCATCAAAACTATGAATTAACACGTGGAATTATATAATTAACAAAAAAGTGTGAAACAACTAAAAATGTCTTATATTCTAGGTTCTTCAAAGTAGCCACCTTTTGCTTTGATTACTGCTTTGCACACTTGGCATTCTCTTGATGAGCTTCAAGAGGTAGTCACCGGAAATGATCTTCCAACAGTCTTGAAGGAGTTCCCAGAGATGCTTAGCACTTGTTGGCCCTTTTGCCTTCACTCTGCGGTCCAGCTCACCCCAAACCATCTTGATTGGGTTCAGGTCTGGTGACTGTGGAGGCCAGGTCATCTGGCATAGCACCCCATCACTCTCCTGCTTGGTCAAATAGCCCTTACACAGCCTGGAGGTGTGTTTGGGTTCATTGTCCTGTTGAAAAATAAATGATGGTCCAACTAAACACAAACCGGATGGAATAGCATGCCGCTGCAAGATGCTGTGGTAGCCATGCTAGTTCAGTATGCCTTCAATTTTGAATAAATCCCCAATAGTATCACCAGCAAAGCACCCCCACACCATCACACCTTCTCCTCCATGCTTCACGGTGGGAACTAGGCATGTGGAGTCCATCCGTTCACCTTTTCTGCGTTGCACAAAGACACGGTGGTTGGAACCAAAGATCTCAAAGACCAAAGCACAGATTTCCACTGGTCTAATGTCCATTCTTTGTGTTCTTTAGCCCAAACAAGTCTCTTCTGCTTGTTGCCTGTCCTTAGCAGACCTGGTCTCTAATCTGAGCTGCTGTTAACCTGCGATTTCTGAGGCTGGTGACTTGGATGAACTTATCCTCTGCAGCAGAGGTGACTCTTGGTCTTCCTTTCCTGGGGCGGTCCTCATGTGAGCCAGTTACTTTGTAGCGCTTGATGTTTTTTGCCACTGCACTTGGGGACACTTTCAAAGTTTTCCCAATTTTTCAGACTGACTGACCTTCATTTCTTAAAGTAATGATGGCCGCTCGTTTTTCTTTACTTAGCTGCTTTTTTCTTGCCATAATACAAATTCTAACAGCTTATTCAGTAGGACTATCAGCTGTGTATCCACCTGACTTCTGCACAACACAACTGATGGTCTCAACCCCATTTATAAGGCAAGAAATCCCACTTATTAAACCTGACAGGGCACACCTGTGAAGTGAAAAACATTTCTGGTGACTACCTTTTGAAGCTCATCAAGAGAATGCCAAGAGTGTGCAAAGCAGAAGGTGGCTACTTTGAAGAACGTAGAATATAAGACATATTTTCAGTTGTTTCACACTTTTTTGTTAATTATATAATTCCACATGTGTTAATTCATAGTTTTGATGCCTTCAGAGTGATTCTACAATTTTCATAGTCATGAAAATAAAGAAAACTCTTTGAATGAGAAGGTGTGTCCAAACTTTTGGTCTGTACTGTATATATATTATATATCACAGAAGTTCTAGGATCCTGTTCTGTGTATCAATGAAACAAGACTGAAGCTTATCAGGCCTATGGATCAGTAGTAAGTTTTGAGGAGAAAGAATGAAGCAAATGCTGAAGAAAAACACCCTGCTTACAGTGAGGTATGGCCAATGCTTGGTGATGCCTGGAGTGAAGCATAGCAGTGGCGGCTTAGTGATTGCTACAGTGAAGCATGGTGATGGCTCGATGATTCCCACAGTGAAGCATGGTGGAGGCCCAGTGAGGTCTACAGTCATGGCCAAAAGTTTTGAGAATGACACAAATATTAATTTTTACAAAGTCTACTGCTTCATTTTTTCTAATGGCAATTTGCATATACTCCAGAATGTTATAAAGAGTGATCAGCTTAACAGCAATTACTTGCAAAGTCAATATTTGCCTAGAAAATGAACTTTATCCCCCAAAACACATTTCAACATCATTGCAGCCCTGCCTTAAAAGGACCAGCTAACATCGTTTCAGTGATTGCTCCATTAACACATGTGTGGGTGTTGATGAGGACAGGGCTGGAGATCAATCTGTCATGATTAAGTAAGAATGACACCACTGGACACTTTAAAAGGAGGCTGGTGCTTGGCATCATTGTTTCTCTTCTGTTAACCATGGTTATCTCTAAAGAAACACGTGCAGTCATCATTGCACTGCACAAAAATGGCCTAACAGGGAAGAGTATCGCAGCTAGAAAGACTGCACCTCAGTCAACAATCTATCGCATCATCAAGAACTTCAAGGAGAGAGGTTCCCTTGTTGCCAAAAAGGCTCCAGGGCGCCCAAGAAAGACCAGCAAGCACCAGGACCGTCTCTTAAAAGTGTTTCAGCTGCGGGATCAGGCTACCAGCAGTGCAGAGCTTGCTCAGGAATGGCAGCAGGCAGGTGTGAGTGCATCTGCACGCGCTGTGAGGCGGAGACTCTTGGAGCAAGGCCTGGTCTCAAGGAGGGCAGCAAAGAAGCCACTTCTCTCCAGGAAAAACATCATGGACAGACTGATATTCTGCAAGAGGTACAGGGAGTGGACTGCTGAGGACTGGGGTAAAGTCATTTTCTCTGATGAATCCCCTTTTCGATTGTTTGGGACATCTGGAAAACGGCTTATTCGGAGAAGACCAGGTGAGCGCTACCACCAGTCTTGTCTCAAGCCAACTGTCAAGCATCCTGAAACCATTCATGTGTGGGGTTGCTTCTCTGCCAAGGGAATGGGCTCTCTCTCAGTCTTGCCTAAAAACACAGCCATGAATAAAGAATGGTACCAGAATGGTACCAGAATGTCCTCCAAGAGCAACTTCTCCCAACCGTCCAAGAGCAGTCTGGCGATCAACAATGCCTTTTTCAACATGATGGAGCACCTTGCCATAAAGCAAAGGTGATAACTAAATGGCTCAGGGAACAAAACATAGAGATTTTGGGACCATGGCCTGGAAACTCCCCAGATCTTAATCCCATTGAGAACTTGTGGTCAATCATCAAGAGACGGGCGGACAAACAAAAACCTTCAAATTCAGACAAAATAAAAGCATTCATTTTGCAAGAATGGACTGCTATCAGTCAGGATTTGATCCAGAAGTTGATTGAGAGCATGCCAGGGAGAATTGCTGAGGTCCTGAAGAAGGGTCAACACTGCAAATATTGACTTGCTGCATTAACTCATTCTAACTGTCAATATAACCTTTTGCTACTCATAATATGATTGCAATTATATTTCTGTATGTGATAAAAACATCTGACAAACACACATAAAAACCAGAGGCCAGCAGATCATGTGAAAATATAATATTTGTGTCATTCTCAAAACTTTTGGCCATGACTGTATAGTGAAGCCTAGCAGTGGCTCGGTGATGCCTACAATGAAGTAAGGTGGTGGCTAGGTGATGCTCTGTGGCAGCTCTGCTTTCTGGAGGCCACTGCCCATAAGGAATAGGCCACGATTCCTCAAGAACATTGTCAAAAGCTGGCGTCTGGTTATGTATCACATTTGCAGCTGGTCATAACAGCCAGAAGCATGTGGTCGACTGCTGTCATGCAACCCATCAATATACAGTGATCACGTTGCAGGGGCCACAATAGGTGCATGGAACTGTGTGACCCCAGGTTGAGTGCTGAAAATGCCCTTATCAAAAATTGACAGCAGGATTTAACAGTAGAGATCAGAGCTCAGTTTCACTTTCGGCTGTTAGAAGCAGATGATAAAGGAAAAACACAGCCATCATCTGCCGGGGGTGGTGTGGGCTTATATCCTGAGCCTGCTCCATACACCCGTTCCTGGAAAGTGCCGTGCATGCTCGGTGATTGTCGTTAAGGATTTGAGCTCTCACCCCCTTTTTCCACCTCTCATGGAAGAAGCAGAATTATCAGTGTACAGTCTACAGACACTTTCTATGAGGCCATACACAGCTCTCTTTGGTACCAGGTGATCAGAGATGAACCGCGACGAATCGCTTTGTTCTGGAGATTACCCGTAGGTTTTATCACCTGACTGTTACCCAATTATTTTTACCTTCTAGTTTGCGTATCCGTGCTGCTCTGACATCGAGAAGGTGAGAGTACTGCTCCAGCTTTATTTCGTAATCTCGGCTCATGTCCTCCAACTTCTGTGTCACCGTCTCCACTTCAACCTAAGAGAAATGAGACGGCTGTGTCCTCCTGTACAACCTGTCGATAAGTGCTTTATACAAACCCCCGCCTCCCAGCTAAACGGGGGGGCTGCTTATTTTTTTTTTATATGGTAAGAGACCGAAATTAGAAAATCTCACTGCGAAAAATGAAGATATAGGACTAGCATGGTTCCGTGGTTCCAGTCATTGAGACCGGCGTAGTGTGAGCATGCACTATGCCTAAGTGTTATGGGGGCCCTTGAGGCTGATACAATGTGATATTATGGCCCTCGGTCACACTGTACTGAATATAGAGGCCAGGGCCGGATTACCTGATAATCCTTGTTGATTTTATGTTGCATTATCAACATGTTTCTGGTCTTCTCCAGCTCCTGGACAGTTTCGGCATGGTTTGCCTGAAGGTTTCTTAATGATTTTTCAAGGTCCTTATTGACATCATCCTCTACCTTTTCCAAAAACATCAGATCTCCGTTCTTCTGCTGCTTTCGAGCCTGAGGAAGGCGATTTTACTTTAGTAAGGCGAACGTTATCCTACCTTATACATGCAAGGCCTATAATAAAATCTGTCTTTGTCGTGTCCTGGTCATTTTCTAACATTGTGCTTGTAGGGGTGGTGGTGGGGGTGAAGGACCTTGGAGAACGGGTCTTGTGATTCTGGAGAATGTAGCATTTAATAATACCCAAAGCAGCAAAGATGTTGATGATTAACAAAGCCACTGCTAATGCCAAGTAATTATGACTTTAATATGAGTATTTGTTGGCCTGCGCTATTGGTCCAGTCTGTTTGTAATTGTTATGGTGCCAAAATTAGGTCTGAGCCACATGCATCACAAGCCACAAGCAATTATGGAGACAAAGCGCACATGCCGATTACAGGGAGATCCATGGCTGATGAGCAAAGCTCCGCGGGAGACGCAGAACCTGCATACCACAGGCATCACAAAGACATGGAACAGATAATCTGTGAGTCACAAATTGACATTTTTGTGAGGTCTTTCCCATCTGTACAGAAATGCAAACAAATAACGTTATCCCAGGACTGATTCTACATGTATAACACCGTAACCCACATATAGGGAAGGTGTCAGCAAGATCAACCTTTAAACCTTTACTATGGGCAGTGAAACATGCACTATCCATTACCCAAATCCGGAGAAATCCATTTTTATACTAGTTAGGACCATCCTGATTAGGGTCACCTTGTCGTGGTTGGAAAGCTTTTACGTTTTTGTTTTTTTTTTTAAAAAAAAAACAATGATAACTATGTACCCTATATTATTTTCATGTGCTATTGCTCTTTATTTGCTTACTGCAGATTATTTGCTCATTTTGTTTTTGTCTAGGGTTTTTATCTGTATAGTGGCCAGTGTAAACATGCGCCTACATGTTGCATGCATACTAACTTATATTCCAGGTCATTTCTTTTGTTTTTTTGCTATGGGCAGTGAACGCAACGGTACCTTTATATACTCTATCCTTTACCCGAATCTGGAGAAATCCATTATTATACTAGAGGTTAGGACCATCCCGATTTGGGTCACCTTGATGTGGTTGGAAGGCTTTTATGTTTATTTTTTAATCAAAACAATGATAACTATGTACCCTACATTATTGCCATGCACTATTGCTGTTTATTTGCTTACTGCAGAGTGTTTGCTTATTTTTCTTTTTATCGTGGGTTTTGTCTGTTCAGTGGTCAGTGTAAACATGCTCCTACATGCTGCATGCATACCAACTTATATTCCAGGTCATTTCTTTAGTTTTTTTGCTATGGGCTGTGAAAGATAAACGCATCAGTACTTTTATATCTTCTATCCATTACCGAAATCCGGAAAAATTCATAAAATCCATGATTTTTTGCTGTGTGCAACTTAAGCGCTACGGGTTTTGTCACACCTCAGAGCACTTAAAGGGGTTGCCTCCATTCCCTGGTATTGTCTATGAAAGCGAACGGTCACATCATAGCACGTGCATGTAAATTAATCTTACCATTTTCACACTGGCCACTAGGGCTCTACTATTAGGCTTCTACAGGAACATGAGCAAGAGACTGACTTGGGCTTTATCTTCTGTATTGAAGACTACAAAGCTTCTAATCTGAGCATGCTCTGATCTGGCCAAAGGTCACTGTGAAGGGAGGGGGAAGAGGCGAGCTGCGACATCTATTTGTGAAGGTTAAATAATGTGTTATCTACTATGTATGGAAGATTTCACTTTCATTGTAGTCTGGCTTATTATGACAATGAGACTGATGAAGTCTTCTGTGCAGAACAGGAAGTATGAAAAACAGAAAAGTGCAAGATTTCTGATATATTTGTTTTTAAATACAGCTAGTTATGTGGAAAACTGAAAAGAAAAACCTTAAAAAAAATAGAAATACAATTACCATGAAAACTGCTGTAAACTATTTTTCTCCAGTCTTTGCTCTAATTTAGCATTGGCTCTGAGCTGGTGGGTGGAGACTCGCTGCTATGATGTCTCCAATCTACTCTCAGCACACACAGGCATGAGGAATTCCTGCTCTCCTGTTTCCATGTAGCACATGTATAGATGCAGCAGAAGCTGCATAGAGAACATTACACAGCAGTACTTAGCAGTGTAGCTGTGAATCCAACAATGGGGTGAGAAACACTAAAAAAATAGCAGCATTGGCTTTTGTGTATCTGTGCTGCTCCTCTTCACTCTGTTGCTCTTTCTTCCATCTGTTTCTTTAATGATATGTCTGTTTTGTTATAATTAAGACATATTTGAAGTGTTTTTCAAAGAGAATGATGACATCAGGAGGAAGAAGTGGCTCGCAGCACGGTGGCTCAGTGGTTAGCGCTACAGCCTTGCAGCGCTGGGGTCCTGGGTTCAAATCCCATCAAGGACAACATCTGCAAGGAGTTTGTATGTTCTCCCCGTGTTTGAGTGGGTTTCCTACGTGTACTCCGGTTTCCTCCCACTCCAAAGATATTCTCCAAAGGGAGTGTGTCTCACAGGATCCTCTGGGGCGTGTCTATATGCTGCTCTGCATTATTACTCCGTAAGCCACACCCTCCATTGGTAAAGACCATAACAATTATCACCAAATGAAACAGATAAATACTCAGGGGTACGGTGGGAATAAAGTAAGAACAAAAACTGTCCACTTGTGACCCGGTATACATACACGATGCGTCAGCACATTGCGATTAATGAATATATGAACTCCACCATTGCTGTAAATGTTAAAACCGTAAGGTACTTAATAAACATTTTTTTTAATCAAAAAGTGCAAAAGCCATCCAACCACGTCAAGGTGCACCTAGATATGGACGGTCCTTATCACTAATGTTCTACTTTCTATGTGCCAAGTCAGAGCTCAACCTGAACTGGGAAGTGAAGGAAAACCAGTACCTTGCATGGGAAAGATAGTTGGATACGGTGCCGAGCCCTGGAATTGGACGCAGCCCCATTGTATACTACAAACAAGAAAAAAAAAAAAAACAACAACCCAAAAATAGGACCTGCATACCTGTAGTATTAAGTTCATGTACAGTTGAAGGCAAATGCTGTGTGGCCATTATAGAAACATAAATATATGCTGCTTTTTTGACTTGTAGTTAGGTTTTCTTTAAAGGGGATGTCCGAGACTTTTACATTGATGGCCTATCCATAGGATGCGTTACTGATATCTAATCCCAGCCAATCAGGCGTTCCTGGTGCCACGCAGAAGTGATCAGTTGCAGAGGTGCACAGCACCGCCAAAATTTATAGTGAGCGAGGCTGGATACTGCACATCCGCCACCAATTGAGTTAAATAGGGGGTGTACGCGCAGTTAATGGAGCAGTTCCGTTGCAGCTCTGCAACTGAGCATTTCCACACCAGAAACAGCTGACCGGCGGGGGTGCTGAGCGTGGCATCCCCACCGACCAGATATAGGATGAGATGCTCCTCAGGACATCAGATGAAGGTGGCTCCAGTTTACATTACTGGTGCGCCGTGTGTACTGTACAGGAACCAGTATATGCTCCTGCTCTCTACATGGAGGCTGTGACCTCTCTGTACAAGACAGGCTGTTAATCACCCCTGAAAAGAGAAGAGAGAGGGGGAGGAACACATTGGACAAAGTGGCTTTTGCAAAACTAGAACCAGGCCATGTCTTTAATCCACTTTTGATGTCCTAATGAAAAATGCAAGGCCTCCAAGTTAATGCATGAGGAATACGAGCGGACGTTACATACGCTGCTTGTGAAAACTAGCAGGACGCTTTCTGATCCAGGTAAGAGAGGGATCTACCTTTATAAGAATCAAGGCTTCGCTGAGTTCGCTCACGTCCACATCGCTCTCCTGTGAGAGGAAACAGAAAGAAAGCAGATCAGATGAGCAGCAGTAACTCTGATGTACGTCTCCAGCCACCACGAGCCGCAACATCAGATGTGCGCAGAGTGGCTCTAAATAATAAAAACCACCAGACGTCATCTTCTGTCCGTACAACCACAGGCCAGATATTACAATTTTAATTTAACATAGACCTTTTTTTCTTTCGTATTGCAGGTTTTCTGCAATTGCTCTAGGCTGTTTTCACACGTCTGATGGATGCAAGTAACAGGGGGATGTTGTTTTCTACGAGATGGCCTTACAGGCCGGGAACATGACATTAATGAAGTCCTTGTCAAAGAGATGTTCTTACGTCAAGTGAAAAGTAAAGCAGTTGTTAATCTGAAGTGATCTGTGCTTCTGTCTTCACTTTTATATAAGGAAAACCTAAAATGCCAACACAGACGGTGGCATCGAGGTCACGACCACTGATGTCTCCAAGCTGTGAGCTCTGCGGACAGAGCTGTTAGGATACGGCCAAGCGGAGCGACTATGGTGTGGCTGAAAAGCGAAGTGTCCAGCAATCGTTATTAGGTGGGAATATGTTTCACCCGCAAAAACGGATAGCTATTCCAATCAGCGGCACATTACCCTGCAAAATCACGTGCCCACCAGATGCGGTCATCATCCACTCTGCCACCGCTCCATCCAGCCTTCCCCCGATTCACCGCTCCATCCAGCCTTCCCCCTATTATGCATGTGGATCATTATTTGCAGTTTATTGTAAGGCTTTAACCCCTTCATGACCCAGCCTATTTTGACCTTAATGACCAGGCCATTTTTTGCAATTCTGACCAGTGTCCCTTTATGAGGTAATAACTCTGGAACGCTTCAACGCATCCTAGCGATCCCGAGACTGTTTTTTTGTGACATATTGGGCTTCATGTTAGTGGTAAATTTAGGTCGATAATTTTTGCGTTTATTTGTGAAAAAAATCAGAAATTTGGCAAAAATTTTGAAAATTTCGCAATTTTCAAATTTTGAATTTTTATTCTGTTAAACTAGAGAGTTATGGGACACAAAATAGTTACTAAATAACATTTCCCACATGTCTACTTTACATCAGCACAATTTTGGAAGCAAAATATTTTTTTTGTTAGGAAGTTATAAGGGTTAAAAGTTGACCAGTGATTTCTCATTTTTACAACAAAATTTACAAAACCATTTTTTTTAGGGACCACCTCACATTTGAAGTCACTTTGAGGGGTCTATATGGCAGAAAATACCCAAAAGTGACACCATTCTAAAAACTGCACCCCTCAAGCTACTCAAAACCACATTCAAGAAGATTATTAACCCTTCAGGTGTTTCACAGCAGCTAAAGCAATGTGGAAGGAAAAAATGGACATTTTAATTTTTCCAACACAAATTTTCTTTCAGCATCAATTTTTTTCATTTTCACATGGGCAACAGGATAAAATGGATCCTAAAATTTGTTGGGCAATTTCCCCTGAGTACACCGATACCTCATATGTGGTCATAAATCACTGTTTGGGCGCACGGCAGGGCTCAGAAGGGAAGGAGCGCCATTTGACTTTTTGAATGGAAAATATGCTGGAATATTTAGCGCTTGCCATGTCGCGTTTGGAGAGTCGCTGTGCGCCTAAGCACTGGAGCTTCCCCACAAGTGACCCCATTTTGGAAACTAGACCCCCCAAGGAACTTATCTAGATGCATAGTGATCACTTTGAACCCCCAGGTGCTTCTCAAATTGATCCGTAAAAAAAAAAAGTTATTTTTTTTCACAAAAATTATCTTTTAGCCTCAATTTTTTCATTTTCACATGGGCAACAGGATAAAATGGATCCTAAAATTTGTTGGGCAATTTCTCCTGAGTACACCGATACCTCATATGTGGTCATAAACCACTGTTTGGGCGCACGGCAGGGCCCGGAAGGGAAGGAGCGCCATTTAACTTTTTGAATGGAAAATTAGCTCCAATCGTTATCGGACACCATGTCGCGTTTGGAGAGCCCCTGTGTGCCTAAACATTGGAGCTCCCCCACAAGTGACACCATTTTGGAAACTAGACCCCTTAAGGAACTTATCTAGATGTGTAGGGAGCACTTTGAACCCCCAAGTGCTTCACAAAAGTTTATAACATAGAGCAGTGAAAATAAAAAATCACTTTTTTTCCTCAAAAATGATTTTTTAGCACACTATTTTTTATTTTCACAAGGGTAACAGGAGAAATTGGACCACAAATGTTGTTGTCCAGATTGACCTGAGTACGCTGGTACCTCATATGTGGGGGGCCACTGTTTGGGTGCACGGCAAGGCGCAGAAGGGAATGAGCGCCATTTGGCTTTTTGAAGTGAAAATTAGCTCCAATCGTTAGCGGACACCATGTCGTGTTTGGAGAGCCCCTGTGTGCCTAAACTTTGGGGCTCCCCCACAAATGACCCCATTTTGGAAACTAGACCCCCTAAGGAACTTATCTAGATGCATAGTGAGCACTTTGAACCCCCAGGTGATTCATAGAAGTTTATAACGCAGAGCAGTGAAAATAAAAAATCTTTTTTTTTTCCTAAAAAAAATTTTTTAGTTGGCAATTTTTTATTTTCACAAGGGTACCAGGATAAATTGGACCCCATAAGTTGTTGTCCAGTTTGTCCTGAGTACGCTGGTACCCCATATGTGGGGGGGAACCACTGTTTGGGCACACGTTGGGGCTCAGCAGGGAAGTAGTGACATTTTGAAATGCTGACTTTGATGGAATGGTCTGCGGGCATCATGTTACATTTGCTGAGCCCCTGTGTGCCTAAACAGTAGAAACCCCCCACAAGTGACCCCATTTTGGAAATTAGACCCCCCCATGGAACTTATCTAGATGTGAGATGTGCACCTTGAACCCCCAAGTGCTTCACAGAAGTTTATAACGCAGAGCCGTGAAAATAAAAATTCATTTTTTTCCCTCAAAAAAAATGATTTTTAGCACGCAATTTTTTTTTCACAAGGGTAACAGGATAAATTGGACCCCAAAAGTTGTTGTCCAGTTTGTCCTGAGTACGCTGATACCCCATATGTGGGGGATGACCACTGTATGGACACACATCAGGGCTCGGAAGGGAAGTAGTAACGTTTTGGTATGCAGACTTTGATGGAATGGTCTGCGGGCATCATGTTACATTTGCAGAGCCCTTGATGTACCTAAACTGTGGAAACCCCCCACAAGTGACCCCATTTTGGAAACTAGACCCCATAAGGAACTTGCCTAGATGTGTGGTGAGCACCTTGAACCCCGAAGTGCTTCACAGAAGATTGTAACGCAGAGCCATGAAAATAAAAAATCTTTTTTATTTCCTCAAAAAATGAATTTTTAGCTCGTAATTTTTTATTTTCACAAGGGTAACAGGAGAAATTGGACCCCAAAAGTTGTTGTCCAGTTTGTCCTGAGTACGCTGATACCCCATATGTGGGGAAGAACCACCGTTTGGGCACACGTCGGGGCTCGGAAGGGAAGTAGTGACGTTTTGAAATACCGACTTGATCGAATGGTCTGCGGGCATCATGTTACGTTTGCAGAGCCTCTGATGTGCCTAAACAGTGGAAACCCCCCACAAGTGACCCAATTTTGGAAACTAGACCACCCAAGGAACTTATCTAGATGTGTGGTGTGCACTTTGAACCCACAAGTGCTTCATAGAAGTTTATAACGCAGAACCGTGAAAATAAAAAATCTTTTTTTTTCTCAAAAAATGATTTTTTAGCCCGCAATTTTTTATTTTCACAATGGTAACAGGAGAAATTGGACCCCAAAAGTTGTTGTCCAGTTTGTCCTGAGTACGCTGGTACCCAATATGTGGGGAGGGATCACTGTTTGGGCACACGTCGGGGCTCGGAATGGAAGTAGTGACATTTTGAAACGCAGACTTTGATGGAATAGTCTGCGGTTGTCATTACGTTTGCAGAGCCCCTGATGTGCCTAAACAGTGGAAACCCCCCACAAGTGACCCCATTTTGGAAACTAGACCTTCCAAGGAACTTATGTAGATGTGTGGTGAGCACTTTCAATCCCCAAGTGCTTCACAGAAGTTTATAATGCAGAGACGTGAAAATGAAAAAAACATTTTTTTTCCTCAAAAATAATTTTTTAGCCCCCAATTTTTTTTCCCCAAGGGTAACAGGAGAAATTAGTCCCCAAAAGTTGTTGTGCAATTTTTCCTGAGTACGCTGATACCCCATATGTTGGGGTAAACCACTGTTTGGGCACACGTCGGGGCTCGAAATGGAGGGAGCACCGTTTGACTTTTTGAACGCAAAATTGGCTGGAATCAATGGTGGTGCCATATCGCGTTTGGAGACCCCCTGATGTGCCTAAACAGTGGAAACCCCTAAATTCTAACTCCAACCCTAACCCCAACACATCCCTAACCCTAATCCCAACCCTATCCATAACCCTAACCCCAACACACCCCTAACCCCAACACTAACCATAACACTAACAACAAGCCTAACCCTAATTCTAACCCTAACCCTAATTCCAACCGTAACCCTAATTCTAACCCTAATTCCAACCCTAACCCTAATTCCAACCCTAACCCGAATTCCACCCTAACCCTAATTCCAACCCTAACCCTCTTTCCAACCCTAACCCTCTTTCCAACCCTAACCCTAACCCTCTTTCCAACCCTAACCCTCTTTCCAACCCTAACCCTAACCCTCTTTCCAACTCCAACCCTAACCCTAACCCTCTTTCCAACCCTAACCCTAATGGAAAAATAAAAATAAAAATATTTTCTTTATTTTATTAGTTATGACTACCTATGGGGGTGATAATCGGGGGGTTCATTTACTTTTTATTTCATTTTGATCACTGTGAGAGTGATCAAAATGAAATAATGGAATCTGCAGTCGGCAGATTCGGGCGGGCGCACTGCGCATGCGCCCGCCATTTTCTAAGATGGCGGCGCCCATGAACCGGACCCGCCGGACACCGGGAGCGACGGGGGGGACTTAGAAGGTGTCGGGGGCGGTGAGAGTGGGTGAGGGGGTTATCGGATGCTGGCGGGGAGCGGAGGGAATGGCAGGGGGGGCAGATGATGACAGCGGCGGCAGATCGCCGCTGTCATTCAGTGGCGGGGGGGGCGATCGCCGGTGTGGGGGGGGGGGGGGTCGAATCGGTGTCTCCAGCCATGGTCGATGCTATTGCAGCATCGGCCATGGCTGGATTGTAATATTTCATCAATTTTCATTGATGAAATATGACTATCGCTCTGATTGGCTGTTTCACTTTTAACAGCCAATCAGAGCGATCGTAGCCACGTGGGGGCGAAGCGACGCCCCCTGTGGTGAATTACAAAGCCCCCTGTATCTGCGGGTCAGGTGACCTTTCAGTGACCCCGGTCACCCGACCCGCAGGGGGGCTTTGAATTCATGACACAGGGTATGCGTCATAGGTCGGATTGGCACCGACTTTCATGACGCATACGCTGTGTCACAGGTCGGGAACCGGTTAATTTCCAGAACACATCACTTACAGGGAACACTGATCATAACCGCAGACTATGACACACATGGGGTATTTGCATTATACACAGTGTTAGTAGAAATTGGTGAAAACTATAATATTCAAGTCTATCCTCACCTCTGCTAAACAGGATGACTTCACAAGCCTCACATCTTCTCTATCCCACAACCCCAAACAGTTATTCAACACTTGTAACTGCCTCCTCTGTCCACGACTGCCCCTCTCACCTCCCACATTTCTGCAGGCAACTTTGCTGCACACTTCAAAAACAAGATCGACCAAATCAGAGAAAACTTTATTGTTCGAAAAACCACAATCCTTCTACATAATGGGTCAATGCCCTTCCTCCATAATCTTCCTCCCCACCATCACTGAAGGCAAGATTTAACATCTTCTCACCAAGTCACAGCTCACCACTTGTGCACTTGACTTCATCCCATCCCACCTGCTCCCCAACCTCACCACAGTGCTTACTCCAGCCCTAACCCATCTCTTCAACTTATCATTAACCTCTAGTGACTTCCCAAACAATCACACTCATCCTGAAGAAGCCATCCATTGACCCAACCTCTACATGCAGAAATTCCCTATAGTACAACTCTCTTTTGTCTCAAAACTCCTTGAACAGCACAACCACATTGGACTTTCTTACCACCTCTCATGCAACTCACTCTTCAACAAACCGGCATCTGTCCCCACCACTCTACTGAAACTGCCCTATCGAAAGTCACTAACAATTTACTAACCGCAAAAGCTAATAGACATTACTCTGTGCTCCTCCTCCTAAACCTATCCTCTGTCTTCTACAATACTCTGCTCTCCATCACATAAACCTGTCCTGTGCCTTCTCCATTACTCTATACGCCTCCTCCTAGACCTGTCCTCTGACTTCCATATTGCTCTGTTCTCTTACTCCTAGACCTGTCCTCTGCCTTCTACATTACTCTGTTCTCCACCTCTTAGACCTGTTTTCTGCTTTCCACATTACTCTGTGGTTCCCCTTCTAAACCTGTCCTCCACTTTCTACATTACTCTGTGCTCCTCCTTCTAGACATGTCCTCTGCCTTCTATATTGTTGTTCTCCACTTCCCAGACCTGGACTCTGCTTCTAACTTACTCTATACTCCTCCTTCTAGACCAGACCTCAGCCTTTTACATTACTCTGCCTGCAACATTGCTCTGGGATCCTCCACTAGACCTGTCCACTGCCTTCTATCTTACTCTGTTCTCCACCTCCTAAACCTGTCCTCTGCTTTCTACATTACTTTGTGTTCCTCCCTTTAGACCAGTCCTCTGCCTTCTACATTACTCGATACTCCTACTCCTAGGCCTGTTCTCTGCCTTCTACATTACTCTGTGCTCCTCCTTCACCTAGACCTGTTCCCTGCCTTCTTCATTACTCTATACTCCACCTAGACCTGTACTCTGCCTTCTACATTACTCTATACTCCACCTAGACCTGTTCCCTGCCTTCTACATTACTCTGTGCTCCTCCTTCACCTAGACCTGTTCCCTGCCTTCTTCATTACTCTATACTCCACCTAGACCTGTACTCTGCCTTCTACATTACTCTATACTCCACCTAGACCTGTACTCTGCCTTCTACATTACTCTGTGCTCCTCCTTCACCTAGACCTGTACTCTGCCTTCTACATTACTCTGTGCTCCTCCTTCACCTAGACCTGTTCCCTGCCTTCTACATTACTCTGTGCTCCTCCTTCACCTAGACCTGTTCCCTGCCTTCTACATTACTCTGTCCTCCTCCTTCACCTAGACCTGTTCCCTGTCTTCTACATTACTCTATACTCCACCTAGACCTGTACTCTGCCTTCTACATTACTCTGTGCTCCTCCTTCACCTAGACCTGTTCCCTGCCTTCTACATTACTCTATATTCCACCTAGACCTGTTCCCTGCCTTCTACATTACTCTGTGCTCCTCCTTCACCAAGGCCTGTACTCTGCCTTCTACATTACTCTATACTCCACCTAGACCTGTACTCTGCCTTCTACATTACTCTATACTCCACCTAGACCTGTACTCTGCCTTCTACATTACTCTATACTCCACCTAGACCTGTACTCTGCCTTCTACATTACTCTATACCCCACCTAGACCTGTACTCTGCCTTCTACATTACTCTATACTCCACCTAGACCTGTACTCTGCCTTCTACATTACTCTGTGCTCCTCCTTCATCTAGACCTGTTCCCTGCCTTCTACATTACTCTATACTCCTCCTAGACCTGTACTCTGCCTTCTACATTACTCTGTGCTCCTCCTTCACCTAGACCTGTTCCCTGCCTTCTACATTACTCTATACTCCTACTCCTAGGCCTGTTCTCTGCCTTCTACATTACTGTGCTCCTCCTTCACCAAGGCCTGTACTCTGCCTTCTACATTACTCTATACTCCACCTAGACCTGTACTCTGCCTTCTACATTACTCTGTGCTCCTCCTTCACCAAGGCCTGTACTCTGCCTTCTACATTACTCTATTCTCCACCTAGACCTATTCCCTGCCTTCTACATTACTCTGTGTGCCTTCTCTTAGACCAGTCCTCTGCCTTCTACATTACTCTATACTCAAAAGGCCTGTTCTCAGCCTTCTACAGTACTCAGTGCTCCTACCAATCCATTCACGTTTTATTTTGGGCCCTGAGTTCTCCGGCTCCGTGGTAGATTCGGCAGCTGGAATCCCAGTGATCATAGGGTACATTTATCATCTATCCTGTGATAAAAGTAATTTAGGAGACAACCCTTTTAATCATATATATCAATTTCTCATTTATACCTTTGTGAAAAACTTCAGCCTGTTCTGAAATTCATCAAGCTGATGCCTCTGCTCTAGACAGCGCAGCTGGAGTTTTCTGTTCTCTTCGTCGAGTTTCTCGGTTTGTTCTGAAATAAGAAGCAGCATCACGGGTTAGAATATTTACTCCGCTATTGAAACGTAATTAAAATGACAAGCTCTGTATAAACTGATTTGATTTTACTAATTTCCGAAAATGAGTGTGACATATAAGCTACAGCATGAGTGGAACGCGACGAGAACTTCCTCTACTTGTCAACTCTCGGGAAGCCGTAATGTAATATGGAAAAGTGGCGGGGGGAAAAGAGAAGCGATCACAAGCCTGACAGTACAAAGAAGTGCACAAAGGCAGCAGAGAGATCCTTGTAAGTTTCCTGCAAATTCATCATTTTACTATAAATCTGACATTTTACAGTCGTGGCCAAAAGTAATGGCACCCTTGAAAATGTTCCAGAAAATGAAGCATTTCTCCCAGAAAATGATTGCAATTACACGAGTTTTGATATGCACATTTATTTCCTTTGTGTGTATTGGAACTATTTTTTTTTTGGGGGGGGGGGGGGGGGGGTTTGCTGTTCCAATACACACAAAGGAAATAAACATGCAGAACAAAACTCGTGTAATTGCAATCATTTTTTGGGAGAAATACTTTATTTTCTGGCACAATTTCAAGGGTGCCAACACTTTGGACCATGACTGTGCAAAGCCAGCATGTCACACGTACCTCGTTCTCGTCTCATTCTATCAAGAATCTCGTTTTTATCCGAGAGGTCGGACTTAAGGGCGGCCTCCAGCTGGGCGATCTGGAGCTTCAGCTGCTGCTCCCTCAACTTCCGCTGCTGTTCTTGACTGTTGCTAACTTCAAAGGCGCTGAGGAAAAGACATGCGAGTTACTAAATCTGAAATCAGCATGTGATACTCCTCGAATACTGGGAAAGTCTGAAAAACAGCAGTATTTTTTTGCTTTGTACTGATCATGGTCCTTATTAATGGATTTCCTGGGATAGTTGATTGATAGCCATATGGAATATGTCTGCATGAATATTACAGTATTTTTCAGACTATAAGACGCACCGGACCATCAGACGCAACCCAATTAGAGAGAAAAATTGATGCATCAAATGGGGGTCCGCCTTACAGTCCGAATTCAGCTTAAAGGGGGCGGGGGTGATCGGGAGTGCTGGTGGAGTGGGGTCACAGAAGGTGGTCTGGCGATGATCTGACTCTCATCCCAGGCCGGTGTGGCGTTGCTCAGTGGTGCGGGAACTATGCCAACATTTTGTGAAAGCCCGTAGCCCCCGCACATCCATTGCTGCAATGTGTTAGCCTCCGGGAAAATGCCCGCCTCTGGCAGTGCATGCACAGAATGAGATCTCGTTGCTGAGATCTCAAATCTGCACATGTACCGTCTCCGGCGGCTATTTTCCGGGCTTTCACAAAATATCGGTGGAGCGCTCGCATCGCCGAGCCTGCTGCTCCAGCCTGGGATGGGAGTCAGATCATCGCCCTGCAACGTCGGACCACCGAGCACCCCCTCTTCCCAATCCACGGCCGACATAATAGCCCGACTCCTCCTGGTAAGAACATCCGGACTGTAAGACACAACCACTCCCATTTTCCCCCAAATTTTTTGGGGAAAAAAAGTGTGTCGGTATTATTATTTATTATTTTAGTTCCATTTATTCCATGGTGCTTTACATGCGAAAAGGGGTATACATAATATAAAACAAGTACAATAATCATGAACCAAATGAGTCACCGACTGGTACAAGAGGAAAGAGGACCCTGCCCCCGAGGGCTCACAGTCTACAAGAATATCCAATTTAAGGACAAACTCTCCATTGTTCCGTCACAGCAACGACCGTCATTATGAATTTGGCTGTTCCTAGTACTGTAGGAACAGCCAAATTCTCTGCCTTTCTCCGCAGTGACTGACATGAGGGCTAAATAGTGAATTACAGATGACCTCAGGATGACAGAACAAGTAACAGATCTGCTTCAAAGGGGTTGTGAACCAGTGGACCACCCCTGCTCAATCAATTAAAGTAAAAACAATAGATTCTCCCCTCCCACAGTAGTGCCCTTCCAGCGATGTCACAGTGTCGCTAGTCCGGATGTCACAGTGTCGCTAGTCCGAACGGTCAGTCCAGCAGGAGCACATCAGTATGAAGCTGAACGGCTGGGGAACTTTGCCCTCCTGCCTAAAATCAGGAGAAAAACTAAAATATTTCCAATTATGGTTTCTTGGAGATGGGACATTAATCTAGTGATTTATTTTGAACTTCTGGAAAGTTTTCTCCCTACATGCAGCAATTCGTATCCAGCCTTGATCTGTACATAATACACGTTACGAGGGGCGATCCAAAAGTAATGATAATCGGTTATTTCTATTGCTCACAGAAATTAAAATAAAATGTTTTCTTCTCTCAGGTACCCACTAGTCCAGGAAAAAAAAATCACTTAAATAGGCCACGATTCCCGGGAGCTACATTCATCTGAATATGAACTGCCAAGGAGTGAACATCAAAATGGAAAAAAACGAGCTCAGAGCTGTCATCAAATACCTCTGCTTGGAAAGAATGTCTACCAAAAACATACACAGCGACTTGGTGGAAACATTGGGGGACTCTTCTCCTCCATATTCCACAGTTGCACGTTGGGCCAAGGAATTTAAGCTGGGAAGAACATCGACGGAAGATGGACATCGCGAAGGACGCCCATCCACGTCCCTCAATGAAGAAAACGTGAAAAAAGTTGAAGAAGTTGTGTTGGCAGATCGATGAGTGACTATCAGGCATGTAGCTGAGGTCACAGGGATCTCATATGGCAGTATTCAAAGAATCCTTGCAAAAGAATTGCATATGAGAAAGGTCTGCGCGCGTTGGGTGCCAAAAATGTTAACCGACGAGCAAAAGAAGAAACGAGTTGACATTTCAATAGCAAATCTCGAAAAGTTCCAAGCAGACAAGGAGAATTTTTTGTCACGTTTTTTGACCATGAATGAGACCTGGATCCACCACTTTGATCCCGAAACTAAACAACAATCGATGACATGGAAACGAGCCGACGAACCGACGCCGAAGAAATTCAAAGTGTCAAGCTCGGCAGGGAAGGTTATGGCGTCCGTTTTTTGGGACGCTGAAGGAATTATTATGGTGGACTATTTGGAGAAGGGAGCCACTATTACGGGCTCCTACTACGCAGAACAAATAAGAAGATTGTGGGAGGCTATCAAGGAGAAAAGGCGCGGCAAACTGCGGGCTGGAGTGCTGTTTCACTAAGATAACGCACCGGCTCACAAAGCTGCAGTTGCCATGGCTACCATTCAAGAAGCGGGCTTTGAACTGGTGGAACACCCCCCCTATTCACCAGATCTAGCCCCCAGTGACTTCTTTCTCTTTCCTCGGCTCAAGGAACACCTCCGGGGAAAGAAATTTGACGACAATAGCGACGTGATAACCGCTGTTGGGGAGTTTTTTGAGGGTCAAGATCAAGAATTTTTTTCGAAGGGAATTCTAAGTTTAGAAAAGAGATGGACTAAATGTATAGACTTGTTAGGAGACTATGTAAAAAAATAAAAACATTTTTTGACTATATTCATTGTGTTTATTATTGATTATTACTTTTGGATCACCCCTCGTAGGTCTACTGGTTGGACTTCGTGGACCTGTGATTTTTTTTATTTTTATCACATACGTAACTATGTAAAGGTTCTACACACAGACTCTCATAGTCCAATGGAGGTGAAGTCCTTTCTATCAGTCCAGTCCTATAACTTACAGCAAACGGAGACCCATTACTGGAGTCAATTATAAAAAAACTGTATTTAACCCCCACCTTTTTCCCAACATCGGTACTTCCATCATCCCCGATACACCATCTCCGGTACTTCCACCATTCTGTCTGAAGGACAGAAGTAAGAGAAGTGAAAATGTTGTGGATGAAGGGACATTCTCTTACTTCTGTCCTTCTGACTTTTTACTCTTGAATGAACCAAAAAGGGCTGGTATTTTGGTATATTTACAACCAGTTCACTACGACATGTTCCAGCATCTGTGTTGGAGATGTCACCATATGTTGGGGGTCGTTGTATGTACGGCCAGATACTCCTAAAATCAGCATGACCCAGGAAGCCATTACTTGTGTCACATAGCCAAAGACACCTTATCTTTTATTGGTAAATGTGGTTTACATTAATCTATGATGACAACATCAGAAGACTTTCTCAGCTGTGAATTCAATGCAAAAAAGAAAAGAAGTACAAGTAGAAAACTATAGGCGTAGCACTGGCTTTCTTGAAGAACAGTGCTTGGAAGGGAGAGGGTAGTGGCACAGAGATCACTTGTCCTAATGTTTAAGGAATTAGGAAAACATATTTTGTTATGCTGCTTCTTAAACCAAAGGCGCCTTTCCGTAGCCTGTGGTTAGAAAAGATGAAAGACTTTGTGGGATGAGCATGGGAATGGCCTCAATTTACAGTCCCAACTATGTTGAGTGAAGAAAAAAAAAGTTGGCACGGCTTGTGCACTTTGTGGGACTGCAGTAGGAAATTAGATGTATGATGCATGAGAATCCAAATTCCAGTCACTAACATGACCACAGACCCTTAAATTACGCACTAGGGTCTTATGTCACCACCCAGCTTTGACCAAAAACTAGCGCTAGGCCAAAGGGCACTGAAATGATGGGTTAGTGCAGGAGAAATATTAACAAAAAAATATTACTAGAACATAGTAAAGAACGACTCGCGTCTAAGAATGTATAGAATCATGGATGTACAGTCATGTTAAAAAACAAGGGCTTCTCAAGTTTCTGTGCAGCGTTCCGTTACATGTCCATGCCCTGTAGTTTTGGAAAAGTTCATAAGGCAGAAGTCCTCTAGATGCGAGTGCTGTTGAGTCCTCGGTATTCATGAGGACCAAGGTAACTCCACTGATTGACAGCTTTATATGAATAAAGTAATAGGAGAGGCGGAGGAGTGGAGTGGAGGAACGCTTCAATCTAAAGCTAGATCCTTGGCTAAAAAGTCCCAAAGTGTACCGAAAGACTGCACCATCCTGCTATAAGATCACACGTGCAGAGGTAGTCTGGCTTGGGGAAAAGAGAGGAGGACAGGCGTCAGACAGTGGGAATAATCTTGGCTGGCAGTGATGGCCTCTGTCACAGCCTAAAAGCGTAAGTGAGCTGTGGCCTGAGTCTGGAGCTTTTCGTAGCTTAAGAGACCAAAGACAAGTGAAGGAACGTCTCCAGAACTCTGTGCCATTTACTAGTAAAACCACCAACACCATTAGGTGCGAGCCTGCAAAACTATGACCGTTATAATTGGCTGACTCAATCTGAGAAAAGTTCTCAGTAAAGTGAACCTGCCATTTCTGTGCCCATTTCTGTGTCATCCTCAAGTTCGAAGCCGCATTTAGATTCAAAGGATGACACACAAGTTCTGCCTAAATAACCTGCCCAGGACAGAAGAGCTGAAATAATAGTTTGGCCTCCGAAGGAAAATACAAAATTGTAAAAGATCACAGCCGGTGGGAGAAGGGGTCATGCTGAAGCCACCAAGCTGTTACCGTTTTTTCACAAACAGCCCTCTGCTGCCCACTATCGTCAAGACAATTAATGGAGGAGGCTGCGGGTGTTACCACTACTAACCCGATTATTGGAGAACGCTCAATGAGCGTACGGTATTTTGGTATATTTACAACCAGTTCACTACGACATGTTCCAGCATCTGTGTTGGAGAGCAGGTCTCAGGCTGCAGCCATTTTTGCCCCAGGTGTAACAAGTCGAACACCTGGGACTGAGTAGGCTTGTCCCTTTGGTAGAGCCAGAGGAGTGCCCGTTGTGCCCGCACTGCCCGGGGTGAAGCTCAAACATGCCATAATCTCCACCTTCAGCTTGTCATTCTCCTTGGCATCCAGCAGGGTAAGGTCATAGTATGCTTTCTACGGTTCCCCAGTAAGGTATGGAGCTAGGACCTTTGCCCCATTTCTGTGGGGGGCAGTTTATTCCCATCTGCCAATATCTCAAAGACAGTCAGGAAATCCTCAACATCGTCCTCCAAAATCATATCCTGTACCGTTCGCCTTAGCCAAATACCTTCACTTTGGCTGGTGGGTGAGGCCATCTCCTTGGCCCGGACAGTTTTCTGCTGCACCTGGACTGTTTCACAAGCTCCTCCGTGCTTTCAGACTGTGTTCACAATGCTGTAGCTACCTTTACCCCGGACAATCAGTTCCCAGACTTTAATCACCCGTGTTTGATACCTTACATCATTACATTTTCCATTATTATTACTATATATTAGTGCCTACCAAACAGATTGAACTTGGATTCATCCGACCACAACACCTTAGACCAAGCTGTCTCTTTCCATTGGCTTTCTTCTTTGGCAAACGCAAGTCGGACCTGCTGGTTCTTGGCAGAGATGACTTGAGATCTTAGCCGTCACACCACATATTGGTGAATCACTTTGACCCCATATTCTTCGTTTATTTCACGCAAAATCTGTACAGCACTTTTATGGACATCAGATACTGACTTTTTTTTAATAGTGTAATCAACTTTGGAGGAAGGTTTCCATGATCACCCACTTCTAGGTTTCTCAGCTGTTCCATAACCTTCTGTTTCTTTCGTAATTGTACCTGACACTCGATTCTAAGAGCAGAGGATTTCCATAGCTACCTCTTTTTGGTTTTTGCCTGACTTCACTCTCAGAATAATAAGATTCCTGACATCTGGTGATAAATTAGACTTTGTCGTTGCCATGTTTTAACCGAAAATCACACACACAAAAAAAAATTTAGGTAAAGTTTGACTAACCATGACAAAGTATGTAAAACATTTGTCTCAGCAAAAGGTTGGAAACTGCTGGTGGTACCAACCTATCACGCGGTACCACCAGCGGAACAACGTCGCACCTCACACTCAGCCTCTTGTGCGGTACCACCAGCGGAACACCATCGCACTGCGCCTGCGCGAATTCCGTGCAGGTGCAGTGAATCATTCGGCTGATCCTGGTGGGAGATGCGTGACGTGTCTACAGGCAGAGGAAGCCGGTCACATTAAAGGGGTTTTCCCACGAACGAAAGACCATTTTAAATATTGCCTGTGTCTGACTGTATACGGAGCATACCACATCTCCTGGGCAGGGGAGGAAGCAAAAGACAATACTGACATTACAGCAGGGGATCACAGAGGATTCATTTTGTGAGGTAAAATATTTGACTAACTGTTTTTAAACAATATTTTACCTCACAAAATGTATCCTCTGTGATCTCCTGCTGTAATGTCAGTATTGCCTTTTGCTTCCTCCCCTGCCCAGGAGCTGTGGTATGTTCTGTACACAGTCAGACACAGGAGTGAGAGAGACAGCTCAAACGGGACAGCACAGCAAAGGAAGGGGAGAGACAGCAGACAAGGGGGATAGCACATGGGGTAGACAGGTCAAAGAACAGAGCACAGACGGGAGAAGTCAGCACATGGGGAAAGAGAGTGGATAGGTGTGTAAGCACATGGGGGGGGGGAGATTCTCAACCCTGCAAAGCCTGCCCCCATCTTGACATTATCGCCCTCCCGATGCGACAGCAGCGGGCCACCATCTAGTATTATATATACATACACACACACACATACATATGCACTCTACAGAAATCTTTGCACTTGCTCAAATCTCAAGCAGCGGCGTATTTTCCCCAGGGCATGCCGCTAGGATTACAGAGTCCATTTCATATTCCGCACATCGAGGCGGTAGGTTAATTAAAGAGTATTTTTATCCTGTCTACAATGTCTGTCTGAGCAGAAATGACTCAAGAAGTACATACTTTACAATGCACCATTTGGCTCCGACAACTAGGATTAATGAATAAAAGAACCTAACTGTGCGGAGAAACCCAGCTGAGCAAAAAAAGAGAAAAAAAAAAAAAAAGGAATACCCAAAGCTCGTCTAGAGGTTTGGAAATCCCTCTCTTCCTTTTACCTAATCGAAAAAAAACCTACCTCCAATAAGAAGAAAATTAATTCAGGACGGGCTCAGCTCAAGCAGAAAATGCAATTTTCAAAATGATTTACAACACAAAAGAGATATGCCGCCTAATAAAGAATAATGATTTAATAAGATTTGCAGCACTTTATGGTCAGATGCCTAAATCTTAATACTGCGAGTTTACCAACTAGTTAACTCTTTGATAAATTCTCCTTTTCTCGGAGAAGGAAGCGCTGGGGAAAACTGTGGCGCAGGAAAAAAAAAATAATGAAGGAGACGCGGCACCGTGGCGCCCCCATTTTTTAGCCTGGTGGGGGTTCAGAGGTGAAGATGGCAGATCTTAGTGGCAGCAGCTTATTCTTCTTCCCCAATTCGGACCTCATGCATGCTCAACTGCACAGAGCATGCATGTGTATGGGAAGTAAAACACGACAGCTACTTACCGTGCGCAGCTTAAGGGTGCTGATTTTATACTAAAGAGGACCTATCGGTTATCACAAAAAACATTAAAAAGTAAAAGTACATGAGATGATAAGACTATTGTCAAGCACGTTATTAGTAAATCAGTTGATTCATCTCAGTATTAAAGAGAATCTGTGCAGATTTAGATTTTTTTAAATTTATTCTGAAAGCAGTATGATGTAGGGACAGAGACCCTGATTCCAGTGATGTGCTACCTACTGGGCTGCTTGGTGCAGTTTTGATAGAATCCCTGTTTTCTCTCAGTGGTCAGAATGTTCAACGCTATACAAACCCGCCCTCACCCCGGATTGGTAGCTTCCTGTGTACAGTGTGATTTGTCAGCAATCTGCCTATCAGTGATGGGGACGGGGTTAAACAGATTAGCCTGACTTGCCTGCACATGAGACCTAGTCAAGCAGAGATAATCTCCTGCTGATTAAACACTGGTTGTATTGAAACTACAGTACACAGTCTAATAAGTGACAAATAACTGGAATCTTGCTCTCATCATTCTGCTATTAGATGAAAGAGCAAAAATCTGCTGATAAAATCCCTTTAAAGAGCGTATGTTTTACGTTCACTTTACTAGGGATAGAGCAAAGTCTGGTGATATCCTTTTCTCTGTGATGTTCAACTGTCAGAGGGGGAGCAGAATCTAAATACATCATCTGAATTGGTAAAGTGCAGACGTGTGCCCATATCTAGCAGGGTTTGGCCTGTTTTGTCGACTTGCTGGTTTATAAAATACAATGCTAGAATTGATTCACCTATTTTTCTCATAAATTCACCAAAAGTAAAAAGTAAAACAGTGAAACACAAATTATACACAAAAGTACCTTATCTACATCCAGGAACCTAAACTTTACATCACACTGAATATTACTTATCACTATGCAATATGATGACGTTCCTGTGTATAATGCAGCCGAGATAAAGGAAGGAGATACGGCTGCTTCTAAAGGATTAATCTGCAAGTGGAGGACATAGCTGCTTGTAAAAGGGTTATTCTGTAAAAGAAGAAATCAGATGACTACCAAGGGTTAATCTGACTGACTATATAGTGTAACTAAGGCAGACAGTCACTGCATACTAAAGTGAAGCTGTGAGAGGATTGTGATTACTGTTTCAGGTCTTCTGCTGCTCCACTTCACACAGAAATACATATTACATCTTTCCTAATTCATTCAAAATGAAGATATCACACCTCCCTTCTGTATCACGGTAACAGCATCTCTGCTGAGCTTACATGCTGCACACTTCCAGTATTTCCCCACACAGTGGCATCTCACAGCTGAGAAACAGGAAGTCTCACACAGCTGTCAAATAGTGAGATATCAGAGACCCACGATTTAGCCTCCTTCTGTCTTAAAGGACCAGAATTATTATGACTAAATTGCACAGTAGTATAGATTTTTTAAACATAGATTGGGTAACCTGTCACCATGAAAATCAATCCAATTTTCAGGCACCATGCTATAGACCAGAGTGAGCTGAGTCGATTGATACATAGTTTTGTGAGAAAAGATTCAGTAAAACTTATTCATTTAAACCTCTGCTCTCTCTGCAACTTTTAGTCCAGTAGGCGGTCCTATCAGTGATTGACAGCTATCTCTGAATGCACACTTATACAAAGAAAGTTGATAGGACCGCCCACTGGACATAAATCTCAGAAAGAGCAGAAATTTTAATTATTAAATCACAAAGTACACAGAAACCTCTCTCACAAAACTATAGTGCCAGTGTACGCCACTCTCTTTGGTCTGCATGATGTCTGTAGATTGGACTGATTTTCATGGTCACAGGTTTCCCCAACTCCTTTTGCTCTATAACATGATGCCTGCAGACTGGACTGATATTTATGGAGACAGTTTCCCCAACTCCCCTTGTTATATAACTTAATGCCTGCAGACTGGACTGATTTAATATGGAGACAGGTTCTCCAACTCCCCTTGCTCTATAACATGATAACTGCAGACTGGACTGATTTATTATAGAGACAGGTTCTCCAGCTCTCCTTGCTCTATAACATGATGACTGCAGACTGGACTGATTTATTATGGAGACAGGTTCTCCAACTCCCCTTGCTCTATAACATGATGCCTGCAGACTGGACTGTTTTTTATGGTCACAGGTTCTCCAACTCCCCTTGCTCTATAACATAATGCCTGCAGACTGGACTGATTTATTATAGAGACAGGTTCTCCAGCTCTCCTTGCTCTATAACATGATGCCTGCAAACTGGACTGCTTTTTTATGGAAACAGGTTCTCCAACTCCCCTTGCTCTAAAACATGATGCCTGCAGACTGGACTGATTTTTTATGGAGACAGGTTCTCCAACTCCCCTTGCTCTATAACATAATGCCTGCAGACTCGACTGATTTTTTATGGAGGCAGGTTCTCCAACTCCCCTTGCTCTATAACATGATGACTGCAAATTGGACTGATTTATTATGGAGACAGGTTTTCCAACTCCCCTTGCTCTATAAGATGATGCCTGCAGACTGGACTGATTTTCATGGTGACAGATTCCCCAACTCCCCTTGCTTTATAACATAATGCCTGCAGACTGGATTGTATTTTTATGGTGACAGATTCCCCAACTCCCCTTGCTCTATAACATAATGCCTGCAGACTGGATTGTATTTTTATGGTGACAGGTTCTCCAACTCTCCTTGCTCTATAACATGATGCCTGCAGACTGGACTGATTTTCATGGTGACAGATTCCCCAACTCCCCTTGCTCTATAACATAATGCCTGCAGACTGGACTGATTTTTTACGGAGACAGGTTTTCCAACTCCCCTTGCTCTATAACATGATGCCTGCAGACTGGACTGATTTTCATGGTGACAGATTCCCCAACTCCCCTTGCTCTATAACATAATGCCTGCAGACTGGATTGTATTTTTATGGTGACAGGTTCTCCAACTCTCCTTGCTCTATTTAGAAAATTAGGAAGGGGAAAGGGAAATTTGTGCTCACCAAAATAGTCCTGTAAGCCGGTCGTGCCTAGGGATCAATGGCTGACCACCATGTGTTGCAAACATGAAAAGAGAAGGAAGATCCGGCACTGGAGACTTGATAAAATCCACGATGAGTTTTATTCACATAATTTCATGATAAAACCATAAAGGGGAAAACAGACCCCCACGCCTGACGCGTTTCGAACCTTACACCAGGTTCTTCCTCAGAGACAACTTAATGCCTGCAGACTGGACTGATTTAATATGGAGACAGGTTCTCCAACTCCCCTTGCTCTAGAACATGATGACTGCAGACTGGACTGATTTATTATAGAGACAGGTTCTCCAGCTCTCCTTGCTCTATAACATGATGACTGCAGACTGGACTGTTTTTTATGGTCACAGGTTCTCCAACTCCCCTTGCTCTATAACATGATGCCTGCAAACTGGACTGCTTTTTTATGGAAACAGGTTCTCCAACTCCCCTTGCTCTAAAACATGATGCCTGCAGACTGGACTGATTTTTTATGGAGACAGGTTCTCCAACTCCCCTTGCTCTATAACATAATGCCTGCAGACTCGACTGATTTTTTATGGAGGCAGGTTCTCCAACTCCCCTTGCTCTATAACATGATGCCTGCAGACTGGACTGATTTTCATGGTGACAGATTCCCCAAATGCCTGCAGACTGGATTGTATTTTTATTGTGACAGGTTTCCTCTAAGGTTTCCAGGTCATAGCTCATTTTTAAGCATTTCAGAGAAACTTGTAGCATGGGACATATATACGACTTATAATAAGTTTCATACCTGTTAAACAGTTTGTCGGAGTTTTCCTTTAAGAGATCTCGTTCCTTCTCCAAGTCATTGATTCGATCAAGTAGCTAAATTAGAAAAGTAGAAACTTTTATACAAAGTAGTTGAAAAAGATCATAGCGAGGCTCGCCTCCTGAGAAAGGTTTAAAGGGAAACCAGACACTAGATTCATGCTGCCTGAATTATGGGCAACACGGACCAAAGCTTCGCTGCACGATTGCTTTTCCTATCTCCAGGTGATGGCCAGGTCTCTCCCTATGTACACACACTGGAGAGACCTGTCAATCACCTGGAAGGAGGTGGGGAAAAGCCAGCCTGGGGGGGTGCACTGGACTAGTGCCGTCTCTCCCTATGGTCCCTGGCCAGCTTTCTCTGGTTGGTTTGGACAGCATGAGTCAATTGACAAGTTCCCTTTAAAGGAGTTTTAACCTAATCCTTGCTGGCTGAACCTGATTTTGTATCTATTACATTGGTTATTTACATGTTTTCCACTCTTATTCTAATAAAAGGTATTTTTTTAAAATTAATTTTGGTCCCTACACGCTTCCTTATGTTGCTTGTTGATGTCTCTGAGTTGCGATACCAGACACAGACTATGGAAAAGAGTGGCGCCATTTACCGACTAAATCATATCGGTTTGTCTATTCTCCTGCGAGCCCCTTTAATAATAAATTTGCAAGTCAAAATTGAAGCAGATAATAGATTACAGCAGTCATCCCATATGGGCTAGGTATTCAATTAATTAATAAATAATACAAGAAAAAAAAAAGGCAGAAAAAGTCACGGCTTAGTCAATAATTCACATTTTACATTAGCATCAGCATGGCACATATACCATCCACCTTATTAATTGACATTCATACATATGAATTTTGTGAAAAACATGTAATAAAGTCGCTTCCCGTCGAAAAAGGGATGAATAGGAGCAGAAAAAATAAATAAACTAAAAAAAAAAAAAAACCTGTCTAATGACAGTGTTGACAGGAGATGAGAATTGTAAAACCTCTGCCACACTTGAATCACAACTCATCTGTTTTAATGCAAAATTTCAATTACAAGCGCTTTAAAAAGATACCAAAGAGAACCACTGGCGGAGAAGAAAAAGGAGAAAGAAAAAAAAGCCCAGCTTAGCTTCTCGACAGAACAAAGATGTCTTCTTTTCTATGATTTCATTCCGCTGAACTGTGACACGCGCTGAGATGCAGAGTGGCTGAATTATTAAATGGATGTGGCATGCATAATCCCGATTTCCTTGTCTAGCTCTAGAAATGGGCTGGAACTAAACCTCGCTAAGTGAAAAAAAAAAAATAAAAAAAAAAATCAGCATTAAAAAAGAAAAAAAAAGAACAAAATGTATAAAAATGTATAATGTGGGACAGAATTAGGTCACACCGGGACTTTATTCTAAAAGATCATTTAAAGATCATATAAAAATATATATTCCATTACAATATATGTAAAGGGAATCTGCTAGCAGGACTTTGCTATGTAACCTGGGAGCAGCATGAGACCCTGATTCCAGCGATGTGTCACTTACTTGGCTGTGTTTTGCTGTTTCAATACAATCAGTGCTTTATTTTTGATACAATCAGTGATTTTCTCTACAGAACTAGGTGTCTCATGCCTCCTAGTCCAACCACGCCCCCACCACTGATTGGTGTCTCATGCCTCCTAGTCCAACCACGCCCCCACCACTGATTGGTGTCTCATGCCACCTAGTCCAACCACGCCCCCACCACTGATTGGTGTCTCATGCCTCCTAGTCCAACCACGCCCCCACCACTGATTGGTGTCTCATGCCTCCTAGTCCAACCACGCCCCCACCACTGATTGGTGTCTCATGCCTCCTAGTCCAACCACGCCCCCACCACTGATTGGTGTCTCTTGCCTCCTAGTCCAACCACGCCCCCACCACTGATTGGTGTCTCATGCCTCCTAATCCAACCACGCCCCCACCACTGATTGGTGTCTTATGCCTCCTAGTCCAACCACGCCCCTACCACTGATTGGTGTCTCATGCCTCCTAATCCAACCACGCCCCCACCACTGATTGGTGTCTCTTGCCTCATAGTCCAACCACGCTCCCACCACTGATTGGTGTCTCTTGCCTCCTAGTCCAACCACGCCCCCACCACTGATTGATGTCTCATGCCTCCTAGTCCAACCACACCCCCACCACTGATTGGTGTTTCATGCCTCTTAGTCCAACCACACCCCCACCACTGATTGGTGTCTCATGCCTCCTAGTCCAACCACGCCCCCACCACTGATTGGTGTCTCATGCCTCCTAGTCCTACCACTCCCACCACTGATTGGTGTCTCATGCCTCCTAATCCAACCACGCCCCCACCACTGATTGGTGTCTCTTGCCTCCTAGTCCAACCACGCCCCCACCACTGATTGGTGTCTCTTGCCTCCTAGTCCAACCACACCCCCACCACTGATTGGCTGCTTTCTGTGTACACTGTCAGCAAACTGCCAATCAGTGGTGTGGGAATGGTTTAAAAACACACCAGATTATCAATCAAGGACTATGTGTCTTGTGCCTGCTAGTCCAGCTAAGCCCCCACCAGTGATTGGCAGCTTGCAGTGTACACAGAAAGCGGCTAATCAGTGATGTGGGCGGGATTGTACAGGAATCAACAGCTGAGCTCTGCTAAATCTGCAGCAGATTGTATCACAACTGTGGCACACAGTAAACCAAGTGATGCATTGCTGGAATCAGGGTCTCTGCCCCTACATCATGCTGCTGTAAGATTACATAGCAAAAACCCACTGAAAGATTCCTTTTCAGCTTTTTCCCTGCACAATAGCACTCCTTGGTACTCGGAGAGCTGTGAATGGACACATACTGCACTGATATGCTGGAGTAAAGGTTCTCCGCTTCAGATATTTCATTCATGTTACAAGGGTCCCTGTACAATAAACTGAACACTAAAAATTCAAAATTCGTGTTTTGTTTTTTTTTCTTGCAGTCAATTTTATTTTTGCCCTTGTAGCATTCGCTGATGTTTGCCCTGCCAAATTCATCGAAGCTGACGCACGCGGTTCATGAAATTTGCACAAAGTCAAAAAATGGTCTATTCGCCCTGTTATTCATCATTTTTCCAACTTCTGTGCAAAAAGTAGGCAAAAAATTTTTACTTTTTTTGCCTGGTGCACGGAAAATCACTCTGGGAAGGTGGGGCAGGGACTGGAGTTGAGTCGTATCAAATTTTGTGACTTTAAACAGTCATCTAAAAAGAATCAGCCAAAATTACTTGGAATCGTAAATCCGAAAACAAAAAAGAAACAGGCGAGCCCATGTAATATATACTTAAAAAAAGAGCAAACAGAAAAATGAAATGGGTGCAAACAAAAAAAAAAAAAGGGGGGGGAAACATACAAAACTAGACAATAATCAGGAGCCTAAGTGTCCCCATGTTAGACCCCATAATGATCAGCTCCAATCTATGGGGAAACCAGTAAGTCTCCCTGTAGCGCCACCAGAGGTGACATTTCATAATTACTAATGAGCGAGTGTGCTGGGATAAGGTGTTATCTAAGCATGCTCATGTGCTAATCGAGTGTCTTTGGCGTGCTCTAAAAATATGTTCCGAGTCTCGTGGCTGCATGTCTCATGGCTGTTCGATAGCTGCAACACATGCAGGGATTGTCTAACAAACAGGTAATCCCTGCATGTGTTGCGGCTGTCGAACACCCATGAGACACGCAGCCGCGGGGACTCGAACATAATATTTGAGCACGCCGAAGACACTCAGTTAGCACACGAGCATGCTCTGATACCTCCTAATCTGAGCACGCTCACTCATCGCTAGTCGTAATATGTAAGATCTCTTCAAGATCCATCTAGATGGGCTGATTTGGCCCAATCGAATAAATACAAGGCGATCTGTGCTAGTTTAATGGCCCGATTACACAGACTGATAAGAGCACAGAACAATTCTCAATTCAGAGGTAAACTCTGTCTTCACCGAATACAGACTTTCCCATTACTGAGCTAGGAGATGACAGTTGGTGCTCATAAAGCTCTATGGAGAACTGTAACTGTCGCTTCAGGAGAACTTGCAGCAGAATGCCTGCGCCTGCCTCAAGCTCTTCCTCCTTCATAAAAGCACCAAACATCATCTCCTATCTCTGCCCTCCTGGATTGATTTTTCAATCTAAATTCATTGGTAAAAATCAGAAAACAAAAAATCTGCATTCCGTGAAGATAGATGTTTCAGATTACTGCATTAGGGGGTGGTATTTGGTGCTCTATGTGGAGAAGCTAGAGGAAGAAACAGATATTCTGCTGCAAGTTCTCCTGAAACAACAGTTTACATTTTGCCATTGAACTTTACGAGCACCAACAGTCACCTCCTATCTCAGTGATGGGAAAAAGTCTGTACTGGCTGAAGACAAATTCTACCTGTGAATTGACAAATTTTACAATGAAACCTCAGTCCGGGGGAAAAAAAAAAAGGGGGGATTTTTGTGTACTCACCGTAAAATCTCTTTCTAAGTTATGTTACAAGGTTTATTTTCATGTGTACTATTGTTTTATGGGAAAAAAAAATAAAAGTAAAACGAAGGTTAATAAATAGTTGTCAAAAAAATAAATAATTAAATAGTTGTCTGTGTTAGGCAGGGCAGGAGAGGTGCCTCCAGAGTGAGATACACTTTCCTCTCTGACAAAGCGAGGGTCCCAAACAACAGAAGAACCCAAGTAATGGCCTATGTTAGTGACCAGCAACAGCAGAAAAATCAGTTATAGGATTATTTTACAGAACCATGTGTCAAAACCTGTGGACGCGGACCCGACTGTATGTATACTATGGATTATTATTATTGACAAATAGATATTTCGTGGTACCACTATATGAAGCAATGGATACCGACCTCGTCGACCCTGCGCTGCGAGAAGGTGCTGGTCTGCAGTTGCTTCTCCAGGTGAAAGTTCTTCAGGCGTTCCTCTTTTAGCTGACTATTGAGGTTCTCCACGTCCATCACAAACGCTTCTTGACTCGTCTTCACGGTTTTTAAATTCTGAAGCATAGCAATGTAAGAAAGCGATTAGATCCGGATCTATAACAACACATGGAAAAATCAGATGTTCTCACGGAAATACAGTGGGGGAACGTAAGTATTTGATACGCGGCCGATTTTGCAAGTTTTCCCGCCTACAAAGAATGGAAAGGTCTGTAATTGTTATCGTCGGTACACTTCACCTGTGAGAGACAGGATCTAAAAACAAAAAAAAAAAACAGAAAATCACATTGTAGGATTTTTACATAATTGGATTTTATTGCATAATATAATTATTTGATCACTTACCAACCAGCAAGAATTCTGGCTCATACAGACCTGTTAGTTTTTCTTTAAGAAGCCCGCCTACTCTGAACTCATTACGTGAATTAATTGCACCTGTTTGAACTCATTACCTGTATAAAAGACACCGTTCCACACAATCACACTCCAACCTCTCCACCATGGCCAAGCCCAAAGAGCTGACTAAGGACACCGTGGACAAAAATTGTAGACCTGCACAAGGCTGGGATGGGCTACAGGACAATAGGCAAATAGCTTGGTGAGAAGGCAACAACTGTTGGTGCAATTATTAGAAAATGGAAGAAACACAAGATGACTGTCAAGATCTCACCCCGTGGGGTAAGGATGATTCTGTTATAGGTCAGTAATCAGCCCAGAACTACATGGCAGGACCTTTTCAATGACCTGAGGAGAGGTGAGACCACAGAATCAACATTACCATTAGTAACACACTACACCATCATGGATTAAAACCCTGCAGGGCACGCAAAGTCCCCCGGCTCATACCAGAACATGTCCAAGCCTGTTTGAAGATCGCCAATGACCATCTGGAAGATGTAGAGGAGGCATGGGAGAAAATCACGTGGTCAGAGGAGACCAAAATACAATGGTTTGGTGGGAAAACTTGCAAAATCGGCAGTGTTTCAAATACTTATATTCCCCACTGTATGTGAGAAGAAAAAATGTGAGTCAGATCTTTGTGAGCTTGAACCACCAATTTTCCCGAAGAAAGCAGATATTTAGCATGGGGTCAAGATAAGTATTTAAATGCAGCCATATGTGATGTTGGCAAAAAGCAAAAAGTAATCATAAACGAGCTAATAATATGTACTAGAAACATCCATAGCCCCATATCAGTTTGAAAATACCAGTCACCAGCTGTCTGCTTTAGGTTGACTGGTTGTTCAAAATGGGGGGGACCCCACAACGGTTTTTTTTTTTTAAATTTATTTAGAAAATAATAAAAAAAAAGTGTAGGACCCCTCTATTCTCGATAAACAGCCATGATAAAGCTGACAGCTGAGGGTTTCAGCCCGCAGCTGTCAGTTTTGCATGTGCTGGTTATCAAAAATAGAAGAGACCTCACATCATTTTTCATTATTATTTATAGCACAGGTGTCGGCTGATTAATACTCCAATCAACGGTTCCAGCTCTTGCTGTTAGCAGCGACAGCAAGCGTAGGCTGATGGGAGTGGTAATCTCTTATCAGCCAACACCTGTGGCTGGAGATAACCTTTTTACCGCTGGTCACAGCTGCTGGCTCACGCTGTCATATGGCAGCTCATGGACTGGCGGTAATGATCTTACCACCGATCAGAGTCACTGGTGTTTCTCATGCTGTTCTGGGTTTCGAGCCCAAACAGTACCACAAACTTCCTGACGAAGTCTGTGTTCGGGGTCCATGCAAGAACACTAGGTTTTCCGTGTAGACCCCAAACTTTAATGTTCGGGATCGCCATCTCTACTTAAGACCTATTTACACAGGCAGATAATTGGGTATTAAAGGGAATCTGTCACCCTTTTTTTTCGACTATTAGCTGCCGGCACTGACATCAGGGGCTTACCTACAGCATTCTGTAATGTTGTAGATAAGCCCCCGATGTAACCTGAAAGATAAACGACTTAGATTATACTCACCCGGGGGAGGGCAGTCCAGTCCGATGGGTATGGCGGTCCAGTCCGGCGCCTCCCATCTTCATATGATGCAGTCCTCTTCCTTCCTTCCTGTCGTGGCTCCTGCGCAGGCGCACTGCTCTGCCCTGTTGAGGGCAGAGCAGAGTCCTGCAGTGCGCAGGCGCGGGGAGAGGTCCCCTCAACAGGGCAGAGCAGTGAGCCTGTGCCGGAGCCACGACAGGAAGAAGAGGACGGCCTTGTATGAAGATGGGAGGCGCCGGACCGGACCGTGAAACCCATCGGACCGGACCGCCCCCCGGTGAGTATAATCTAACGTGTTTTTCTTCTATTTCAGGTTACATCGGGGGCTTATCTACAGCATTATAGAATGCTGTAGATAAGTCCCTGATGTCCATACCGGCAGCTGATAGTCGAAAAAAAGGGTGACAGATTCCAATGATTCAGCCGATTATTCGTCTGGTAGATATAACCCGCTGACTCCTCCATGCTCAGGAGTGCTCAATCATTCGGAGCTCTAATGTTCTCTACAAAAGATCCGCTGTCAGAGTCCTATGGTGGCTTATCTCACCAAGATCGGACATCCCAAATACTTATCTTCTGCAACATCGTCTGTCAGGAAGGAATCCGGAGGGCCGAATACAAAATAGACAACTGATGAAACCTTCGATATCTGCAGGTCCAGCTAGTATGTGTATGGGGGTCTTAAAAGTGTATTTCCATCACCAAGATCCTATTCCAATCCTTAGTAACTGTAATAATAATAATATTAGCAAATTCCTCCAATTAGAAATGTAGTATAGTTATTTTGATTTGTGATGTCGCGTACCCCATGTGCAGGGCATTGCAGTAGTCTAGGTATCCATGGTCATGACCACTAATGGATAACTGTCACTATATGAGCGGCCGTAAACAGCTACTGCAATGCCCTGCACACGGGGAAAGCGACATAGCGAATCAGAAGAACTATACTACATTTCTAATTAGAGTGATTTGCTATTATTATGACATGTTGGGATAGGATCTTGGAGATGGGAATACGCTTTAAGCTCCAGATCATTGACCCATGTAAACATACCAAAGATTTGAAGCTTAACGAGTAAAGTGCTCTTGCGGAAAGATAATGGCTTCGTAATAGTTGAGGGTCCCACCACTGGAGCCCCCCATCAATTCCAAGAAGAGGGCTCTAAAGTGGCCAGTATGAATGGAGTGTGGCACCACAACTCCATTAATTGTTTATGGGATTGCCAGAAATAGCCGAGAGATGTCTCGCCCACGTGATCGAGAAGATGAGATCATTTCATCATCCACCACAGATCAATGAAGGACAGGAAGCGAGAAGCTGGACCAATGGCATCGCTCTACAATGGGAGAACGGAGGATACAAGCCCGAGGCCGAGGAATTATAGAAGCCAATAGGAAGGGAAAGAGGATTTGTAAATGAACCACCTTAGAGAAAAACCGAAGCACAATGCTTGAAACGGGCGCAGAAGCCTTCGGCACTCGTGTATAAATAGTCAAATGTGTCTCCATTTGCTTGAATGGCTTTAAAAAGACTCTCGCGAGTATGAAAAGATGAAAAGGAGGACCGGCCATTTAATTTTCCACACCTCTGGATAAGGCAGCGTGTAGGAGAGAGCTAATGAATAAATGCCTCTCCGGAAACCGAGAGCAGTATAAATGGAAATCCAGTAACAGAGATCAAAAGTAGGAGACATAAATATTAATAGTCTAAAAATGATGTATAGAAACATATATCTGTACGAAACCTACAGAAGGGTCATGTATGTGTATGGCGAGGGTCTCTGACCAAGCTGTGGCAAAACGCGAAGCCACAAATCAACAGTCACTGACCCGAGGACTTGCACCTACTTGGAAATGAGGCTTACCTTAAGAAGAACGCAGCCTACTCCGGGCCCTAAAGGGCGACTCATCCGAAAAGGGCCTGCTACTTGTATCAGGGGTTAGTTTTATATTTCTAATACAACTTTTAGTAATGTTTTATTTTATTATTTTTTTATATCACATTCTGAATAGGAATGAAGAAAAGAAGAAAGAAAAGAAGAAAGGAAGGAAGGAAGAAAGGAAGGAAGGAAGGAAGGAAGGAAGGAAGGAAGGGAGGAAGCAAAGAAAGAAAGTAAGAAAGGAAGGAAGGAAGGAAGGAAAGAAAAAAGAAGGAAGGAAGGAAAGAAAGAGGAAAGTAACGAAAGAAGAAATAGAGAAAGGAAGGAAGAAAGGGAGAAAGGAAGAAAGTAAGGAAAGAAGAAAGGAGGAAGGAAGTAAGGGAGGAAGGAAGAAAGTAAGGAAAGAAGTGACGAAGGAAGAAAGTAAGGAACGAAGAAAGGCAGGAATGAAGTATAGAAAGGGAGGAAGGAAGAAAGTAAGGAACGAAGAAAGGCAGGAATGAAGTATAGAAAGGGAGGAAGGAAGAAAGTAAATTAGAAATAGAGGAACAAAGGGAGAAAGGAAGGAATAAAGGAAAGAAGAAGGGGAGGAAGAAATGAAAGAGAAAGGGAGGAAGAAAGGAAAGAAGAAAGAGAGGGAGGGAGGGAGGAAGGAAGGAAGGAAGGAAGGAAAGCAAGAAAGGAAGGAAAGGAAGGAAGAGAAGAAGGAAGGAAGGAAAAAAGGGAGGAAGGAAGAAAGTAAGGAAAGGAGAAATGGAGGAAGGAAGAAAGGAAAGAAGGAAAGAAAGAAAGAAGGAAGGAAAGGAAGGAAGGAAAAGAAAGGAAGGAAAGAAAGGAAAGAAGGAAGGGAGGAAGGAAGGAATCTTGCAATTTACAGATTAACAACTAGGGGTATTTTAGACAGAAGACTTTTCAGAAGTCTCATCAGTTCAGTCTGTGTTACAATTGCACTATGTGCAGTACATGACATCACAGCTCCCTCTGCTCCCACTCCCTTCACAATGATCTTTGCACACACTGACTACCAGCGGTTGGGCTTGCTGATTGCTGGTAGAACCACAGACAATAAATGGAGTGCAGGCCGGCACATGTGCAACTCTGCTCAATTCTGCATGGGGCTGCAGAGCCATGAGCTTGGGATTGCTGGAGTACACAGCCTTCAGTCCCCCAATGCTCAGCAATTTAGTTCATATTCCATGGATAGGAGATAAGTTGATCTTCTGGAATAACCGTTTAAAAGGAGTCAGTCAGTAGGTTTTGCTATGTAATCTGACAGCAGCATGACAAAGGGACAAAAACCCTGATTCAAGTGATGTGTCCCTTAGTTTACTGGGTACAGCAGTTGTGTGGACTTTGCATAGTGACAGAGAGCTGCTAATCAGTGCTGGTGGCATGGTTGGACTAGCAGTCGCAAGACCAGTTGTCCTGTAGTGATAATCTCCTGATGCTGAAACACTGATCGTATTTGAGCAGCAAAACGAAGCCTAGTAAGTGACACACCTCGCTTCACCTACAACATGCTGGTCTCGGATTACATGACACAAACCAGCTGACAAATTCTCTTTAAAGAGGTTAAAGGCAAAGTTTGCTTTATTCAGGTTTGCACATGGGGTAAGCGACATAGGTTATCAGAAGAACTATCCTACATTTCTAATTGGAGGTATTCGCTAATACTACACCTTTTACATACTGGAATAGGATCTTGGTGACGGGAATACCCGCTTAAGGTGACACGTACCTCTTGGAGCAGATTTAACTTGCTCTCCATCTCGGTAAGAGCCCTGTTCTTGTCTGCTAGCTGTTTCTGGAGTTTAATCGTGACTACGTTCTCTTTGATTGTTGTCCTGTGATACAGAAAAAATAAAAAAAACACAAGCAAGTGTCATAAAGGTGAACGACGCGGCACATAAAAAGAGGGAATCAGACAGAAAATGACAGTAGAGCAGCAAGGAGCAGAGGCAGCACTTGCTTCATCAAGGTAACGAGCTCTCGTTTGCTAATGTCACGTATACTGAGATTTCTTGTAGGAAAGGCGACAGATTGACTGCTGATTGCTGTAATTAGGACTTGTTTGTACCAATGACAAACACATGCAAAACCTCAATAAAGAGATAATTGATGTGGTCCATGAAGGAAGATAAAAAGGAAAGGTGACAATGCAGGAAGAAAGTAGAGATGCTACAAGTTAATGGGCCAAGGATGGGGTATTAAACAAAAAAAAACAATACTCACCTCCGCATTCAGTACTGTATCCCCTGACGGCTTCCTGATATCAACATCTGGGGGAGGGGGGTGCGACACATATCATCAGCATCCATTGATCGGCTGCAAGTAACCTTCGCCATATGAGTAGAAGAGTGTCAGTGATCAGTGGCAGCTGATTAGCTGCAGCGGTCATTTGATGCCCCTGCAGGATGTTGATGCCAGGAGACCGGCTTTGGACGCAGCGTTGGGCGTGGAGGTACCTATTCCTGGGCTTGAAACCATTAACTTTTGAATTGGGGACATCCTCTTTAAGGGCCCCATACACAGTTTTGGGTAAAGCAGAAGGACTATCCCATATGTAGGGGGACCTCCTGACTCTCTGGCAGATAATGTTGGGGAGTAAAGGGGTCAGACATGCTGAATTACAAAGCTTATCCTTGCCTCCCTAGGAGATCGGCAGCGGCTAGAGGTTTCCGATAGCGGTGTACTCCACTCTCCCCATAGAAAACACTGGTATGCTCAGCAGCATGTATGGTGGAATAAGAGAGAGCGGTCAGCCAACCGAGCACTCACTATACAAGGCATATGGCCCAGAGATACAGATCAGCCTTTAAAACGCGTGTTTGGATCCATCCAAGAAGAAACAGCACGCGGATATGTCACACTCCCTTTAAAAGGAACCTAACACGGTCTCTGTTCTGCAATGATAAAGATCAGGAGCAGATCAAATTAATATAAATTTCTTTGCGAGAAATGTTTCAGTAAAACTTGCACTTTCTTAATTGAAATCCCTAGAGTTTGCTTGCATGTGAGTCCAGTGGGCGGTCCAAGTCAGTGATTTACATAGTAGGACTGCCCACTGGACTGTAATACATACAGACACCAAGGATTTCAATGATTAAAATACAAGTTAAACTGAATCTTTTCCCACAAAGTCATATATCATTCTGCTCAGCTTTTCCATCTCTATACCGGGCTGTCCGCAGATCGGGCAGCATGTAGAACGGGGCAGGTTCCCTTTAAGGAACGCACAGAACGAGTGGTGTTAGATTTTCTGTTGTGACGTGAGTTTTCCTTTAATGAGAACAACACAGGACATCAGTGTCTTAATATATAGTGTCATTTACTTCTCACCTTCAGATTTCAGAAGTGACTAGGCTTGTTCATCTAGTTCAGGAGATAAGAAGAACCACTAAACCGCTAACAGATGGGGTTCACCAGAACATTCAGCCATCAGACACAACAATGCACGTAGCACAAGTCAGCACCCTGATCTTACCAACATGAAAGCGCTGGAGATTGAGTTACAGGTTAGTGACTTATGAACCCACCGCTCACATCGGGAAGAATGGATCTGTATATGTAATGGTGGCACCATCCAACCATGAAGAGGAAATCAATAGTAGGACTAAGGCCTCATTCACACATCACGGTTTTCCACAAACAGATAAAAAAAAAACGTTTTCTCCACCTTCTCCAATGTGACAGTCGGATGACATCCTGCTAGACTTATATTGGCAATTTTGATCCAATGCTCGGATCAATTTCAGGCAAGTCTCCGCGATTTCTTGGACATCATGGACAATTAAATGGCCCTATAGACTATCATGGGTACGAATGCTATCCATGAAACCTGTAGAGAACCACAGACATCTGGATGGCCCTATAGACTATCATAGGTATGAGTGCTATCCATGAAACCCGTAGAGAACCACGGACATCTGGATAGCCCTATAGACTATCATAGGTATGAGTGCTATCCATCAAACCCGTAGAGAACCACGGACATCTGGATGGCCCTATAGACTATAATAGGTATGAGTGCTATCCATGAAACCCGTAGAGAACCATGGACATCTGGATGGCCCTATATACTATCATAGGTACTAGTGCTATCAATGTGTAACATCCCTGCCGGCATCAATGCATGGCTTCCCATCTTACTCACCACTCTGGGCCAGGCTGTGAGTGCTGTCCTTTTCCGGCTCCTGGCTGTGGGCCTCATGTCCTTGTTTGCTGCATACTTCCTGGCTGTATGCTTAGGGGGGCGGCGCCGGCACTTCCTGAGTTTTATTGAGACAGTGTGCACGCCCCTAATTTGGCCCCAGCCTATTGCCAAGAGGCATCGGTTACTTAAGGCATCTCCACCCACAGGGAGATGCCTGAGCAAAAAACTCTGTCAGTCTGTACCTTGCTGCTGAGTTGCCAGGTCCTGGCCTGTTATCTGCCTATCTGGGGGCTGCATACCCAGACCGGTTTCTGTGCTCGTTGTGTCTTGTGTTCCATCTCCCTGAGGGCTGCATAGTCAGGCCTGAACCCCGTGTCCGTCCTTGTCTGTACCTAGTCCGTTCTTTGTACCTGTTTGTATCCTTGTCTGTTTCCTTCCCTACTCAGCTGTGTGTAGCCTTGTGTCTACTCCTTCTGCTCTGCTCTTTGCTCCACATCCTGTGACTCTGCTCCACTCCTGTTCCGCACCTTACAGTTCTGCTTCGCTCCCGTTCCACATCTTGTGGTTCGGATCTGCTCCCGTCCTGCGGGTTGTTGTCCTTCCAGTCTAAACTGGTTTCTACCTGTTCTGTTACACTACTCGTACCTGCCTGTGTTCCTGTCCTACCCATTACGGTTCTGGTCCCTCCAGTCTGCACGGGTTCCTACCTGTCTCTTACACTACCCGTGCCCACCTGCCAGATTGCCAGCCATACCCGCATGCCAGAGTGCCAGCAGTGCCCGCTTGCCAGAGTGCCAGTCGTGCCCGCCTGCCAGAGTGCCAGCCGTGCCCGTCTGTACTTGCCCGCACATGTCAGTAATGTTCTGTCCCCAAAGGGATCAGCTGCTAAAGCCAAACACCGCCCTGGAGTGGTACCTGGCAGCTATATGCTGCACAAGTCTAACCTCACCATCAGAGGCTCCAGTGAACACCAAGGTAGCTGCTTAGTCATGCCCCTTCCAGGGTAGTCTTTTTTGTGGCACAGTGGGGCCACGATCCTCGCTCGCGCCACCCAGTCAGGGCGAAAGCGTTACACCATGAAACGCGCAGAGAACCATGGACATCTGGATGGCCCTATATACTATCATAGGCACGAGTGCTATCCATGAAACCTGCAGAGAACCACGGACATCTGAATGGCCCTATAGACTATTATAGGTACGAGTGCTATCCATGAAACCCACAGAGAACCATGGATGTATGGAAGACCCTATAGACTATCATAGGTACGAGGGCTATCCATGAAACCCTCAGAGAACATGGATGTATGGATGAACCTATAGACTATCATAGGTACGAGGGCTATCCATGAAACCCTCAGAGAACCATGGATGTCTGGATGGCCCTATAGACTATCATAGGTACAAGTGCTATCCATGAAACCCGTTGTGACAGAGTTACTGGTGAAGTGATGGAGGGGAGATAAGTGTCACTGCGCAAGATGGAGTCAGTGATGTAAAACCAGCATAGTTTCCTCCAGCACACTGCGTGTTGGCACAGTTTATATAAATTAATATGATGGTCTGGTTTCAGTGGACTTTCATAAAGCGGGTGGGAGGAGGTTAACGTATCTCCACCTGCAGTGTAATTACAGGACCTGTGTGAGGTCAGGATCATGTGATCAGTCACAAGGTCTGGGCTTAAATGGCTGACTGCTAAAACTTCCAGTGTTCAGGAGGTGCCTGGAGAGAGAGCACTCCAGGAAAGTGCGTACTAATCTGAACCGTGGACATTACTGCCTGTTAGCGGGCTGATCCCCGTTAGGAAAAGGACTGTGCTTCTTTTGGTTTCTTTGTTTTACTGTTTTGCCCGGAGGGGTGTGCTTACTTTCCAAAGCTTGATTTATGCTGTCTTCAATAAACCAAGCATTTTCTTAAAGAGACAGTGTTCCGGATATACCTCAGTGTCCAGCCGAGTGAGCCGCTCTACCACACCATTGAGAACCATGGACATTTGGATGACCCTATAGACTATCATAGGTACGAGTGCTATCCATGAACCCCGTAGAGAACCATGGACATTTGGATGACCCTATAGACCAGGGGTCTCAAACTCGGCAGAGTAAATGGGCCGCGCATAAAAAAAAATTTAAGCTGGCGGACCGCATTCCTTTCAAACTTAATACAGTCACAATTGATAGCGGTATATAAGGGGTTAAACAGCTGCTATCGGTGCTAATACCGATCATGGCCATTCAAATAAGTTGTCAGCTGCGATGTACAGCTTAGGCTAGTTTCTCACTAGCGTTCGTGGGCGCAGCGCAGGGCCGCCGCTAAGCCCCATCCCCGGTCGCGCCCCCTCCGGTCAGTTCCTCCTCTGATCGCATGAGGCTGCATGCGATCAGCGTATCCTATATTTAGCGTTGGATACGCTGATTGTGCGCTGACCATGTGCTGGTCTGATTTTGCTGGCACTGCGCCCAGAGCACAAAAATGCAACACAGCGCGTTTTTGTGCGCTGGGCGCAGCGCCAGCAAAATCAGACCAGCGCATGGTCAGTGTATCCAACGCTAAATATAGAATACGCTGATCGCATGCAGCCTCATGCGATCAGAGGAGGAACTGACCGGAGGGGGCGCGGCCGGGGGTGGGGCTTAGCGGCGGCCCTGCGCTGCGCCCACGAACGCTAGTGTGAAACTAGCCTACCTCAGCGGATGATAGCGTTGGCTCTGCATGTGAGCCGGCGCTATCATCTCGCTGTACATGCACAGCCACAGTCACCTGCAAAATCCAGCAATGGCGGGAAAGTCACGCCTCCGCTCTCTGCGCGCTGGCGTGATGTCATTACACAGCGCCAGAGGGATGTCATCATGCAGGGCCACAGCCACTATGGAGCGTCGCCATCCTCCTCTCTTCTAGCGTGAGCAGTGGCGTAACTACAAAGTTATGGGCCCTGCTGCGAACTTTCAAATGGGGCCCCCCAGGCCAAAATACACACACATCTCCACTCAGCACACTTCGTAGATGCGCGGCTCCGCTCCACACACCTCGTACACGTGCGGCTCCGCTACATACACTTCATACACACACGGCTCTGCGCACCTCGTACACACACGGCTTTGCTCCGTACACCTTGTTCGTACACACGCGGCTCCACTTCATACACCTCGTATACACACAGCTCTGCTACATCCACCTTGTAAACCCCTCCTGACCCCACACAAACTTACCCGCATCCAGCACCATGACAACCAGTACAGACAGCAGCGTCCTGCATACACTGAGGCCCCTGATCATGTGACCCCTGACTCCTCCCCCTCCTGTGACCTCATCCCAGATCCTGTGCACACAGAGTAGCCATCGCACGCTCCTGAATGCGTGCCTTCCCCCTTCTACCTGCCTCAGGGAGTAAGACATGTGGTGCACTGCCGGCCCCAGATGACTGCCTCAGGGGCTGCATGCGGCCCGCGTGTTTGAGACCTCTGCTATAGACTATCATAGGTACGAGTGCTATCCATGAAACCCGCAGAGAACCATGGACAGCTGGATGGCCCTACAGACTATCATAGGTACGAGTGCTATCCATGAAAACCACAAAGAACCATGGACGCCTGAATGAGGCTTAAAGGGTGGAAGTGGCCATACCGACAAATCTGAGCGTGCAACATCTTCATCAGAAAAACTCAAAGACATGTAAATTAAAAGCTTACATATTAAGGGGGTTGCTCCAGGCTAATGATATTAGGGAGCTATCCATAGAATAAGTAATCATTGAATCATTGTCAGTCTGGCGGGGGTCCGGCACCTTCACTGATCAGCTATTCTCAGCAACGGGTGGTAACCAGTGGACAGAGCCGAGCAGCACAGTGCCACACACTCTGCAGTGGCTGTTCTCAGGTACTGCAGCTCAGCTTAGACTGAAGTGAGTAGGAGCTGAGCTGCAGTTCTCAGCAGTGGCCACTAAGCAGAGACAAGAGCTCTGGTATCCCGGAATCCGTTTACATCTGGCCATTGTTAGTGCTGAGAACAGCTGATTAGTTCAGTGTGGATCCCGGGTGTCAGACACGCATGGATGTGATATTGATTGCTTATCTTGAGGATGAGTAATCAATACTATAAACCCTTTAAAAAATTACAACATGCACGGATAGAACTTGTACCTTGTAGTCTATGAGGCTGTTCACATGTCCAATCTTTTTCGCGGACAGAGTGGTCCACATCCATATGTCCGATCTTGATCCGAGAGTCGATCAAAAATCGGCAACGTAAGTCTACGGCTCCGTGAAAGAAATCGGACAGCACTGTGCTGCCCATTTTTCATTGACTGCTAGATAGGAGAAGGTAGAGAAATATTTATATTTTTTTTGGTCGAGGAAAGTCGGACCTAACTCAGATGACGTCCTGATGAAACTCTGCGCATCACCGACTGATTTTCTCGTAAGTGAATAAAACCGATGTCTGAACGAGCCCTTACGGTCTGAAGGCCACGGTCACTATCGAACACGGGACCTCAGGGGCTGAACGTCAAGGGTCAATGCCTTCTAAGGTTATGCTTACACTAATGGGGTTTTTTCAATTGTTTTTGTCACGAGAAACCACCTCGTTTTACTCTCCCAGCAATGAGAATACGATTACTGAAATCTCATACACATGCGGATTAGTTTTTCCTTGCAGATTTGAAGCGGTTTAAAATCTGAAGCATGTCTCATTCTGATAAATGGGGGAAAAAACACATAAAAAATCCAAGCAAAAACAATTTTTTTTATATAGGGTTTTTCCTGCCAAGAGACACATTTGTGATGCAGAAATGTCAGTAACAAATACTTAAAGTGGGCACATACCCGTATGAAGAAGTACGACATTCCCTTTTTCACTCATGTAGGTAATATAACTAACATTGACCCCATTATAGTCAAGCTAGCTATTGAGCCTGTTCTATACCCAGATGGTGAGCATTTTATTGGTACATTTATACAGTGTCTTCAATAAAATGGCGCCGGAGATCGCGGTATGGGCACGTGCTGACTACAGCGCCATGTTATTGACGTAATGTACTACGTTATCAACATAGCAGTGCACACACGCCAGCCATCGCCATTATCCCTATGTGCGCACTGATATGTTGATGTCATAGTAGAATTCTTAAATAAAATGGCACGGGAGTCAGCACCTATGCATACCGCACTATTTGGCGCCATTTTTAATGGCACCATTTTGACATTGTTGCACATTATATTTCTATGTTGACCTCATTATAGTCAACTAGCTATTGAACCCGTTCTATGTCCAGGTGGTGAGCATTTTATTGGTACATTTTGTGGTGTAGTAACCACTGTGTCTGCTAGGGGGCGCTGTGCGGATGTCCTAGGAGAAAGGATGAATGGCAGAACCATGAAGGACCGTTATGTATCTCAAGGTGGGTGGCCTTGAGTTGGAGACTGATGCATGTATTGACCAGCAGTGATACTGCTGAGATGTCATTTCTACGTGTAAGTGAGAAGTCTCCAGGTAACTAGAGAGATGGGCGGCCCTGGTTACCTACAAACCCATCCAGGGGGTGTGTTTAAAGCACTGTTGTAAAGAGTGTGAAAATGCCTGAAGGACCTGTGATGAGGTCAGAGTCATGTGACCCAGTGGGCGTGGCAATGAATGATATAATGTGGCCAGGGTGAGTCACAAGGGGTCAATGCTGGGACCTGGTTGGTCCAGTGTGGAAGGTCCCGCTGAGATGGAGCTTCCTGCCTGACAGCACGTGTGAAGTGACTGTGAGTAATGGCGACGTGTCCCTGTTAGTTCCCTGGAGGGAACGGATGCATGCAGCATGGAGGAACAGCCGTGAGAGAACCCTGACGGGTGAGATAACTTTGAGGCTGAAGAGCCTGAGTACTGGACATTGAGTAACCTGTGTGACCACAGGCTTAACAGAGGGAAGCTATGTAATGGACGCTATGCTGGTGATATGAACTTTATGTAATTGGTCACGGTTTATGCTGCACAATAAACAGCATGGAGTTATGGTTTTATGGAAAACCCGTGCCGGATCTGCTTTTTTTGTGGCTGCTGAGCGAGTATCCCCTACTTAGATGACAGCGCTACCTCACAATTTATACAGTGTCTTCAATAAAATGCCGCCGGAGATCGCGTTATGCGCACACGCAGACTCAGATGCCACTTTACTTATATAATGTATGACAACATCAACATAGCAGTGTGCACGCTCCGGCCAATGGGGCTATGTTGACGCTATAGTACAATGCTTCGATAAAATGGCCACAGAGTCAACGCGATCTCCGGCGCCATTTTGCTGTAGACTACGTGTCTGTGAATTCACACTCATGGTATCTTGAATAAAACGGTGCCGTAGTGCAGTATGCGCACAAGCCGAGTCGGGCGCCACATTGTTCAGGCGTGGGCCATTCCAGTTTTGGACAGAAGGACGCATCCACTGTTATATAGCCCATGGGATCTTTCCTCCTTCAAAAGGACGGATCTGTTTCCTTTCTGAGTTCTGTCCTGCACAGCCTTTTTCTCTGATCCGCGGCGATCAGTAATGGTTCTCCCATTCTATGGAAAGGGAATAATTCCAATTCTAAGGAGGATACCCCTTTAAGTGTCTTGCTGTATGGATCCCGCATATTACTGGTGACTGTGAAGAATCTCCAATCATGAAGATAACAAACAGAAAACACATTGGCCCAAATTCCGCATTGCTCGCGTCCCGATGGAACGCGAATGTGTCTTTGTGGGTGGCGAAGCCTCGTTAACGTAAAGCAGGCAGAAGTCTCAGAAGAGATTTCATGGATAATAAACGACATTTTGAGAAATCTTTGATAACCTTTCAATATAACGCAGACTGTTTTTTTACTTGCACTCCTCGACACTTGTGCGCATATTGGAAACATTGTCACAAGGCAATCTTCAAAACCAGAAAACCAACTACAAAGCCCCAAACATCTGTAATCCAGCTGAAGACCTGAAATGCTTATTTTTTATTCTAAGGAAAATCAAAGCTGGATGTGTTTTGGCATCGCCTGCCTCATTGTCCTTACGATGAAGATAAACAAGCTCGAATGACTGGGTTGATTCCCAAAAAAGAGAGAGAGAGAAAAAAAAAGGGTCCCAATGTTGAAACAACAGACATCATGAACACGATACACCCATAAATTACGTCTGACGAGAAGAAGTGGCACTGCGCTCCAATGTGTATATATGGATTGCCCAACGCTCGCTATCTCCTACTGCTCCTCAGAGGGTTGAGATCTTCTCTAAAGCCCAATCAGTCTTCTCTGGATGTTAGATGTCTTATATGTTTGGGTCTGGTAAAAGCTTGTGAAATACTATATTGGCAGGACCATAAATCAGTAGAGGACAACCCCTCTAAAGATAGTACTTACCAATACACTTGTACTTTACCTTTCAAAGACCCTCTATCTATTGATCTGTAAACTTAAAGGGGTTTTTCCCATGAACAAAAAGTTGATTTTAATCAATTGATCTTGGAATAATAATATCTTCCACAATTGGATGTGTATAAATACAAAGTTCCTGTGCTGAGATAATGTTATAAATGTGACCCTGCTGTGTAATGGTCGTGTCCGACCATGCAGGAACTTGGTCTGATCATACCAGAGATTCTAGGCAGGGGAGGACGCAAAAGAGTATACAGACAGGAGAGCAGGGGATCGCAGCTGATTCTTTTTGTGAGATAAACCATTTACCTGCCTGTTTTTAAGCAACGTTTTACTCCAAAGAAACAATCAGCTGCGATCCCCTGCCATAATGTCTATACTCCCCCCCCCCCTCCAACAAGGAGCTTTGGTATGATCAGGCCATGTTCCCGTATGGTCAGACACGACCTTTACACAGTACACAGCAGGGGCACATTTATATGATTATCTCAGCAGCACAGGAACATTTTATTTAAACACATCCAATTGTGGAAATTATCATTATTCCAAGATCTATTGATTAAAATGAACTTTTGTTCATGGGAAAAATCACTTTAAAATTCCCATAGAGGACATTATAGGTAGAATGTACTGTACACATTCATGTTGGCAGCTTAAAAAAAATGGCTGATTGTGCCTCATTGGTGAAACAAAAATCATTCCGCCACCGATCTCAAGAACATGCCCCCCCCCATGTGAATGGCGCAATAGTGAGATTTCCAGTCTTGAGTAAAATCATATCACAAGGATGTCATCACTTCATGAGATGGGAAAACATGGATTTTTGTGAGTACTCACCGTAAAATCATTTTCTCCGAGACAATCATTGGGGGACACAGGTACTGTGGGTGTATACTACTGCCGCCTGGAGGCTGACACTAAGTGAAAAAAAAAGAGGTTAGCTCCTCCTCCGCCGTATACACCCTCGCCCCGACTGCGGGCGGAAACCAGTTTGGTGCAAAAGCAGTAGGAGAACAATAAAAAATCAGACATCAATCTTAATGCAGGTAACAACATGTCTAGAAAATAATCACCCTAATCTCATACAGAGAGCATATTAATTAAATAAACAGAAGCCAACTTGGCTAAAAGGGTGGGTGCTGTGTCCCCCAATGAGCGTCTCAGAGAAAAGGATTTTACGGTGAGTTATCACAAAAATCCATGTTTCTTCTTCGCCTCATTGGGGGACACAGGTACTGTGGAAAATCCTAAAGCAGTTCCTGGGTGGGAAGTTGACTCACCGATCCAAGCTACATGCACCTCCTGTCTAAAGGTGCGCCACCGCTGCTTGGAGAATCCTTTTACCCAGGTTCGCATCCACTGAAGCCTGAGTATGGATATTGTATTGTTTAGTAAACGTGTGCAGGCTGGACCAGGTCGCTGCCTTGCAAACCTGTTCCGTCGAAGCCTGGTGCCGAAGCGCCCAAGAGGCGCCCACTGCCCGAGTAGAGTGTGCTCTGATCCCTGCTGGAATCGGCGTGCCTCTGATACGGTAGGACTCCTGAATAACCAAACAAATCCATCTGGCTATGGTCGATTTTGAGGCAGCGAGTCCCTTCCTGCGACCTTCAGGGAGCACGAACAGCGCGTACCTCCTGAGTGCTCTCACCAGGTCTAACGTATGCAGGGACTTTTCCACACGGTGTACCGGTGCTGGACAAAAAGAGGGCAAGACAATATCCTCATTAATATGAAACGAGGAAATGACTTTTGGCAAAAAAGGAGTAGCTGGTCTAAGAACCATCTTATCTTTGTAAAAGGTCAGAAACGGGGCTCGGCAAGATAACGCTGCCAGCTCCGAGACCCGCGTGATTAATGTTATAGCTACCAGAAACACCACCTTCCAGGAAAGGTATAACAAAGAGAAATCCTGTAGCGGCTCGAATGGAGCTTCCTGCATAACACTTAGGACCAGGTTAAGGACCCAGGCGTCCATAGGTGCCGTATAGTGAGGTACCAAGTGGGAGACCCCCTGGACGAAAGTCTTTACCTGCAAGTTGGTAGCAATCTTGTGCTGAAAAAGAACGGATAAAGCCGATATCTGTCTTCAGAGAGAACTGGGGGCCAAGCCTGAGTCTAGACCAGACTGGAGAAAAGCCAAGATATTAGGGATGGAGAATCTCAGTGGCGAACAACCGTTGCCCCGACACCATGCAAAGAACACCTTCCAGGTGTGGTGGTAAATTCGTGCTGAGGCTGCTTCCGGGCACTAACCATCGTAGCAACCACTTTGCGCCGAAACACCGCCTGTGTCAGAATCCAAGACTCAACGGCCAAGCTGTCAAACACAGGGCCCCTGAGTTTGGGTGGCAGATTGGCACTTGAGAAAGTAGATCTGGGCGTTCTGGCAATCGCCATGGCACATCGACGAGCAGCTGCACTAGATCTGCGTACAACGACCGACGAGGCCAGTCTGGGGCCAGCAGAATCACTGGCACCCCTTCTGCCTTGATCTTCTTGATGACCCTCGGAAGTAGTGGCAGCAGGAGGAATAGGTATGGGAGGCGAAACTGATTCCATGGCAGAACCAGCGCACCCACGGCGATTGCCTGCGGGTCCCGGGACTGAGCGACAAATACGGACACTTTGGCGTTTACCCTGGAGGCCATCAGATCCACATCCGGTGTTCCCCACCGTTAGCAAATCTGTTGAAAGACCTCTGGGTGTAGTGAACATTCCTCGGACACAAGCCCCTGCCGGCTGAGGAAGTCTGCCGCCAGTTCTCTACCCACGGGATGTGGACCGCCAATATCAGCGAGCGGTTCCTCTTGGCCCAGCGAAGCACGTGCCCTACCTCTCGCGCATGGCTGCCCTGCTTCGGGTGCCCCCTTGGTGATTTATGTAAGCCACCGCCGTGGCGTTGTCCGACTGAACCCGGACGGGGCGGCCTGCTAGATGGTGATGAAACTGCTGCAGAGTCAGCCGGATCCCCCGTATCTCCAACAAGTTGATCGGGAGGCGTGCCTCCTGCGGCGACCACCGTCCCTGGGTCGTGTGGTGGCGAAAAACCTCTCCCCAGCCGAGAAGGATGGCGTCGGTTGTGACCACCAGCCACTGCTCCGGGGGAAAGGGTTGCCCCTGAAGAAGGGAGTAACTGATTTTCCACCACTCTAGTGACTGTCTGACCTGAGAGGACAACCGGCACCGATGATCGAGTGTGAATGGGTTCTTGTCCCAGGCTGACAAGTGGGCGTGCTGCAAGGGGCGAAGATGGAACTGGGTGAACGGGATCACTTCCATCGCTGCCACCATTTTCCCTAGAATCCTCATGCAGAAACGGATGGTGTGAGGAACTGGTTGGCGCGGTACCCGCGCTCCCTGCCGGAGGGCTAGGGCCTTGTCTCGAGGGAGAATTACCAACCCTCGGCAAGTGTTGAAGGTCATCCCTAAAAAGGAAATTCTCTGAGCTGGCACAAGGGATGACTTCTTTACATTGACCAACCACCCTAAGCGGGCAAGAGTATCTAGCGTAATGCTGACACTTTCCTCACATGCCCACCTTGAAGGGCCCTTGACCAAGAGGTCGTTTAAGTAGGGGAATACGACTATGCCCCGGGAGTGCAGGATGGCCATGGGTACTGCCATGACCTTTGTGAATACTCTGGGGGCAGTGGCTGGCCCGAAGGGCAGCGCTGCAAACTGAAAATGTAGACCGTTGATGACGAAGCGTAGAAACCTTTGATGTGGAGGGAAAATGGGGATATGTAGATAGGCGTCCTGGATATTGATAGAGGCCAAGTACTCTCCCTGCTCCATTGCCGATATGACTGAACGGAGAGACTCCATCAGGGGATTTCTGATCCTGATAAATCTGTTCAGGAGCTTTAGTTCCAAAACGGGCCTGACAGTCCCGTCCTTTTTGGGAACTGCAAAAAGATTGGAATAGAAGCCCTGCGTCTTCTCGTTTTCCGGTATCGGAATGATAACTCTGTTGTGGCTGAGTGAATCGATGGCTCCAAGTAGAGCCTTTGCCTGGGCATCCACTTTGGGAAGACGGGAAAGAAAAAAATCGTCTTGGGGGGGTACCTGACAAATTCTATCTTGTACCCTTGTGGACACCAGCTCCCTCACCCATGTGTCGTGTGCGACATTGAACCAGGCGTGGTGAACCCGGAGTAGGCGGCCACCTACCTTGCTGGTGTCGCCTGACAAATGCCCCGAGTCATTTGGCTGAAGATCTTTGGGACCTGGATCCCCTCGACTTGGACTGGTTAGCACGCATACTCCCCAATGGGTTGGTTCTATATGAGACCTGTCGGTCCCTATTCTGGTTGGGGCGCCCTGATGCGTCCTGACAGCTCATTTACATATTAAGAAAAACTTGGATTTCTGGGGAACAAGACATCAGATCATAGATATCAAGGTATCATTTTATTCAGCTTCCTATGACCTACATGCCCTTATATATGGCTTAGGAGGGTTCATCCTACTGACAGAATCCCTTAAAGAGCGTCTTTTATGATCTTTGCTGGCATTATAGCTTCCATTTTTTTCAGCCATGCCGCATCAACTTTTTATAATAGAAAGCGCCATTGTAGCTAATATAACAGATAAAAAAAAAACAAAAACAGTGCGACACCGGGGGGTTACGAGTGGTGTAAACTAACCGATTTGTCCCTATGAATTTCTTATAATTTATTACATGAGTCACACGTTCTTTTCCCTTGAACTTCTTTTTAGTCTCATAATTCGTTTTTCTTTTTTTCTTTTACCCTATTAGTCCCAATAATCCTTTTGAAGACGTCCGCTCAATGAGCATCTGGACCAAAAAAAGAAAAAAAAAAAAGTTCAAACCATTGCAAACTGGGCAAGCCTAAAAAGGTAACGTCCTATAAATGTTTTTTACTGGCCGCCAATAAAACATGTTTAAAGAGCTTTTACGGCTTGCGCAGCTTATGAATTAATATACTTTCCTCTCACCTATTATTTCCTATTCTTGCAGGGGTTTTTTTTTTTATTTTTTTTTTTCTTAAATTTTCAGAAAAAAAAAAAAAAGGATGTTTATAAGCTTTCTATTTTAATAATAATTTTGGATCAAAGGCTGAAAAAGATACACATGCTACTTGTAACTCCGGATTCTTTACTAATGATGCATTATGTAGAACACATGCATGAAACACAGCACAGTGTTCCTGTAAAGGGTCACAAAACATGAAGAATAAGGAAAAAAAAAACGAAAACTTGGGCCAACATCAAAGCCTGGAGAGCTAACGGGCATGTTGTTGCCAAATCTTACTGGCCAATTATACATTGTAAGCACGTGGGACGCAGTGATCGGAATGGATTTTTTTTTTCTTCTTGCAATAAAGCAGTTTAGTTTCCACTTTGAACTGCTCCACAAAATGAAACTACAGATTTTTTTTCTTCTGGATTTCCAGCGAGAGACTCATCTAAAACCTCCGTCCTCTGCCAACACACCTCAATACATTAGCTCATAGCATGACAAAACTAAAAAAAGGAAAAAGGGCAAAGTCAGGCAAAAATCCTCCGAGAAGCCAAAGGTGAGCTGACAAGGTGATGTCAAGTCCAGATCGGCGCTCCAATTAAATGACAGAAGGCTTGAGGGTTGTGGATCACTTTGGGGAGGCTTAGTCGCCAAGCCGTGGGTCTGGATGAGCAGCACGGAACGGCGACTGAGACGTGGAAAATAAGAGATGAAAAGGCTGGATGGCATATTGGTCGTGGAATGGCAGAGCCGGGTATGCAGGATGGTATCTTGGCTATGAAAAGGAAGAGCTGGATATGCAGACAGGCGCCTTGGAACAGCAGAGTGAACTATGCAGACAGAGGCATTGGAATAGCAGAATGAACTATGCAGACAGAGGCCTTGGAATAGCAGAGCGAAGTATGCAGACAGAGGCATTGGAATAGCAGAGCGAAGTATGCAGACAGAGGCATTGGAATAGCAGAGCGAAGTATGCAGATAGGCGCATTGGAACAACAGAATGAACTATGCAGACAGAGGCCTTGGAATAGCAGAGCGAAGTATGCAGATAGGCGCCTTGGAACAGCAGAATGAACTATGCAGACAGAGGCCTTGGAATAGCAGAGTAAAGTATTCAGATAGGCCCCTTAGAACAGCACAGTTAACTATGCAGACAGAGGCCTTGGAATAGCAGAGTAAAGTATGCAGATAGGCGCCTTGGAACAGCAGAATGAACTTTGCAGACAGAGGCCTTGGAATAGCAGAGTAAAGTATGCAGATAGGCGCATTGGAACAGCAGAGTGAACTATGCAGACAGAGGCCTTGGAATAGCAGAGTAAAGTATGCAGATAGGCCCCTTAGAACAGCACAGTTAACTATGCAGACAGAGGCCTTGGAATAGCAGAGTAAAGTATGCAGATAGGCCCCTTAGAACAGCAGAATGAACTTTGCAGACAGAGGCCTTGGAATAGCAGAGTAAAGTATGCAGATAGGCGCATTGGAACAGCAGAGTGAACTATGCAGACAGAGGCCTTGGAATAGCAGAGCGAAGTATGCAGATAGGCGCATTGGAACAACAGAGTGAAGTATGCAGACAGAGGCCTTGGAATAGCAGAGTAAAGTATGCAGATAGGCGCATTGGAACAACAGAGTGAAGTTTGCAAACAGACACTTGGAATAGCAGAGCGAACTATACAGACAGGTGTCTTAGAGCATCAGAGAGAACTATACAGAAAGGCGTCTTGGAACAGCAAAGTGATTTATGCAGATAGGCGCCTTGGAACAGCAAAATGAACTATGCAGACAGAGGCCTTGGAATAGCAGAGTAAAGTATGCAGATAGGCGCCTTGGAACAGCAGAGTGAACGGCGAGACAGAGACCTTGGAATAGCAGAGCGAAGTATGCAGATAGGCGCCTTGGAACAGCACAGTGAACTATGCAGACAGAGGCCTTGAAATAGCAGAGTAAAGTATGCAGATAGGCGCCTTGGAACAGCAGAGTGAACGGCGTAGACAGAGACCTTAGAATAGCAGAGCGAAGTATGCAAATAGGCACCTTGGAACAGCACAGTGAACTATCAGATAGACGCACTGGAACAGTAGAGCAAAGTATGCAGACAGGCGCCTTGGAACATAGTGATAAGAACTGAATGAGTTAAATAAAATCTGCTGGACATTATTTTTTCTTCAGGGATATGACTCAGCCATTTTCCCTTGTGAACCAAGGTCAAATATTTCCTGCTTACATGGCAAAGCTGTTGTAGAAGAACAAGTTGTGTAACTATTTTTCATTTCTTTATTGCGCATGTCTGTAAATATCTAAATTCTTTATCATAAAAGGGGAAAGCTTGACTGAGGGGGCAGAGGCGCTCAGCAGGCATCCCGAGTTGTATCATACAGCTTGTGTCTGTGTAATTCTTCTCGACGGGGCAATCAATTAGAGACATATGGTGTCCTACACCCAAGAACATCGGTCCTTTGGATGAAAGAAGTATCTGAGGGATCCCGACAATAGTATGTAGAAAGACACCTTGAAACGACTGAACAATGTGGGTTTGTCTGAAGACACACTTAAAGTAGTATTGGATGCAACAAAACTCAGTGGAATACCTGAACAGAGTCCAAAGGCATGACAGTGACGAGTACCCCTAACTACAGTAAAGGCTAAGCATCAGAGGTACATGATGGATAACTATGGTAACCTAATGTGTACTGCAGCAAAGGGAGTCACCCATCAGAAAGGAGAAAGCAGCACCCGATGCTGGAGCCAAGATACGGGAAATTATGCTTCTGAAACAACATCATTCTTCCCTCATTTGCCTATTTATTGTCTGCCCCAATTTATAAGAGAGACTTAGCGGAAGTGGAGTTTCTTGCCAAAACGAAGAATTAAAGGGGTTATATAGGCCTTTCACAAACATACTGCATCCATCAGATGCCTGGTAGGTATCATGTGTTCGGCCATCTCTAATTAACCGGACATGAAAATAATACCTGCACACTACCTGCCAGTCATCTGATGGCACGACCATGTCAGCAGCGCCTCCCAGCTCAAGACATGGAAGAGAGAAGCGCTTATTATCCCCTCTAAAGAGGATCTGTCACCAGATCTCACGACACAAACTGCATTCATCATCATTTAGATTTCTTAATCCTGATGTGGCTGGTGTAATTACTTTGATAAACCATGTTAGAATGGCTGTATAATTCTCAAATTAAAATGAGATTTATATTCTATGCGGTTGGCATTATGTCAGATCCACATTAAGAGCTCAGTTACTAGTCCAGTTTAGCTAGCCTCATGGACACTTTATTTTAAGGATTGTGGGTGTCCTGATGGCAAGAACATGATAATACCAACTTGTAATCTGGAGATGATCATTGACATCTATGAAGGAATTTGATAGGACATGCTCTGTGGCCTGTGCAGAGGTCATTGTGCAAAGAGGGGGAAGAAGGTGAGCTCCGCCATGATGAAATATGGATCCTGTGTTATCAGTATATAGAAGTATTACATCACATTGTGATCCAGTCTGTGATGATAGTGAGATGACTGCAAAGAAGTGATCGCCACAGAAAAGGAAATGTCAGCCTAGAGGCTCGCGGACCAGGGGCAAAGTTGTAAGCTTTTGGTAATATGGAAAATGAAAATAAAAATCCCCATAAATACTTTTATCATAAAAAATTAAAGAGGTATTCCGATCTTCGATATCTTATCACAATACGCAGTAGGTGTAATAATAATAATATTAGCAAATACCTACAATAAGAAATGTAAAGGTATAGTTCTTCTGATTCGCTCTGTCGCTAACCTCATGTGCAGGTCATTGCACTAACTTGGGTATCCATGGTTACGACCGGTAACAGAAAACTGTCACTATGTGAGCGGTCGAAAACCATAGTTACCAAAGCTAATGCAATGCCCTGCACATGGGGTAAGCGACAAAGCGAATCAGAAGAACTATGCTAAAGTTCAAATTGGAGAGATCTGCTAATATTATTACGTATTGTGATAAGATCTTAGCGATGGGAATACCTATTTAATTGAAACAAAGGCCAATTTTCTAACGGCACGTTCTTTTCAATTCTTGTAAGCTCCATTATCTATGGATACCCTGTGTGTCACTGCAATCACAGTGCAGGACAGTTGTCTTTACTAGATGGAACAGTGCCTGGTGTAAAGGCTATGGGAGTAACATCTACACAGACAATGAGAAAGAAACGGATGCTGCTGTTACACGTAGATGCCGACTGTATAACACAGCCGGCATCTGCAGGGTATGGTGTGGATGTAGCTCTTAATCCCGATCAATACATCTTTACTCAGCAGGTGACGTACAAGAAGGGGCTTAAGCTGGCTCTTCCCTTCATAGACAATATATATATGTATATAAACTGTTCCCCACCTCTGATCGCCCACTTGCTGCTCTCGGAGTTGCAGGAACGTTTCTTCATATTCTTGCTCTTTCCTGTGCAGTTCGTCCCTGAGAGTCTCCGACGCGCGCTCCAGCTGCTCTGCCCGGCTCCGCTGTGACTCCACCATATTCTCCCTGTGGATTCAATAGACAGGTTCAAACTTCGGCATTTAACGTATCATGAATATTAAATAAAAAGAAAAAAGGGACGGAATCTGCAATACATAAGCAGCGCAGATCACGCTAACCACGAGGTGGACATCTAGGAGAGATGCGTTAAAGTTAAAAGGGATTGTCCTACACTGAACAACTGGTTGATACTCGCCTCCCACAGCAGCGCTTGTTCCAGTAATGTCAGCGCTGCTGTTCGCGGTGGGTGACATGACACTGTCGTGTCATGTGACCACTGCAGCCAATCAGAAGACACTGATGGGCTGCAGCTCTTCACTAATCTGGCAGAACGAACTTGCGGGAAGACAAAATAATAAAGGCTATAGCGGACCAGCTCCGGGCAGACAAAATATTAAAAGCTGCAGCCGATCGGCAGATGAAATAGTAGAGGCTGCAGTCAATCGGCTCTGAGGAAATGAAATAGTAAAGGCTGCAGCCAATCAGCTCTGGGCAGACAGAATAGTAAAGGCTGCAACCGATCAGCTCTGGGCAGATGAAATAGTAAAGGCGGCAGCCGATCGGCTCTGAGCAAATGAAATAGTAAAGGCTGCAGCCGATCAGCTCTGGGCAGACGAAATAGTAAAGGCTGCAACCGATCAGCTCTGGGCAGATGAAATAGTAAAGGCTGCAGCCGATCAGATCCGGGCAGATGAAATAGTAAAGGCTGCAGCCGATCAGATCCGGGCAGACAAAATAGTAAAGACTGCAACCAATCAGCTCTGGGCAGACAAAATAGTAAAGGTTGCAGCCGATCAGCTCTGGGCAGACAAAATAGTAAAGGCTGCAGCCGATCGGCTCTGGGCAGATGAAATAGTAAAGGCTACAGCCGATCAGCTTCGGGCAGACCAAATAGAAAAGGCTGCAACCAATCAGCTCTGGGCAGATGAAATAGAAAAGGCTACAGCCGATCAGCTTCGGGCAGACCAAATAGAAAAGGCTGCAACCAATCAGCTCTGGGCAGATGAAATAGTAAAGGCTGCAGCCGATCGACTCTGGGCATATGAAATAGTAAAGGCTGCAGCCGATCAGCTCTGGGCAGACAAAAGAGTAAAGGCTAAAGCCGATCAGCTCTGGGCAGATGAAATAGTAGAGGCTGCAGCCGATAAGCTGCGGGCGGATAAAATAGTAAAGGCTGCAGCCGATCGGCTCTGGGCAGACAAAATAGTAAAGGCTACAGCCGATCAGCTTCGGGCAGACCAAATAGAAAAGGCTGCAACCAATCAGCACTGGGCAGATGAAATAGTAAAGGCTGCAACCGATCAGCTCTTGGCAGACAAAATAGTAAAGGCTGCAGCCGATAAGCTCTGGGCAGATGAAATAGTAAAGGCTGCAGCCGATAAGCTCTGGGCAGATGAAATAGTAAAGGCTGCAGCCGATAAGCTGCGGGCAGATAAAATAGTAAAGGCTGCAGCCGATCAACTCTGGGCATACGAAATAGTAAAGGCTGCAACTGATCAGCTCTGGCCAGATGAAATAGCAAAGGCTGCAGCTGATCAGCTGCGGGCAGACAAAATAGTAAGGGCTGCAGTCGATCAACTCTGTCCAGATGAAATAGTAAAAGCTAACGCCGATCAGCTCTGGCCAGATGAAATAGTAAAGGCTGCAGCCAATCAGATCCGGGTAGAAGAAATAGGAAAGGCTGCAACCGATCAGCTCTGAACAGACAAAATAGTAAAGGCTGCAGCCGATCAGCTCTGGGTAGACGAAATAGAAAAGGCTGCAGACGATCAGCTTCAGGCAGATGAAATAGTAAAAGCCATAGCCGATCAGCTCAGGGCAGGGGAAATAGTATAGGCTATAGCCGATAAGCTCCAGGAAGATGAAATAGTAAAGGCTGCGGCCGATCAGCTCCAGGAAGATGAAATAGTAAAGGCTGTGGCCGATCAGCTCCAGGAAGATGAAATAGTAAAGGCTAAAGCCGATCAGTTCCAGGCAGATGACATAGTAAAGGCTAAAGCCGATCAGTTCCAGGCAGATGACATAGAAAAGGCTGCGGCCGACCAGCTCCAGGCAGATGAATAGTAAAGGCTGCAGCCGATCTGCTTCAGGCAAACAAATTATTAAAGGCTATAATGATCAGCTCTAGGAAGATGAAATAGTAAAGCTGATCAGCGGTTGATGACTGGATGCAGCGGTCACGTGACACAACATATTCATGTCCATGATGTGACTAGCAATGCCAGCAAAGCAGTGCCACTTTAATGTTCAACCCTTACCTGTGGAACGAGCATTTCATAGCTAAAAATTGTCTGCATAGTCCTAGATTAAAAAGAAACCATTCTGAAACTGTAGCGGTCATAAGAAGGAGGTCCGGAGCTAACTGCATGCATGTAAGTACAATATCGAGTTACTCTCATCTTCCTAATCCTTCTACTTATCATACAGCAGGCTAAAATATATCGATAGAAAGAGATCCAGAAAACACTGGTTATGGTTATTGGAAAGGGAACTTCAAAACGAAAGTCTGTGAAAACAAATAAACCAGTGCAGGGGAACTGAAGGCGGAAACTTAGGGTACTGTCACACTTAGCGGTGCAACAGCGATCACGACTAGCGATATGACGCGGTCAGGATCGCTGGTGCATCGCTAGGTGGCCGCTAGTGAGCTGCCACACAGGCAGATCTCACCAGTGACATAGCGGTGGTCGGGGATCGCTACTTACCTGTCAGACGCGGCGATCCTGCGTCCTCCTGCCCGCGTCCACGCGTCGCGAGAAATGGTCCAGCAGCTTCTCGCACGATCAGCGATAACCAGCGGGGGAGCCGGTCGGAGGTAAGTATCACATGCAGCGATATCGCTAGCAATATCGCTGCAACGTCACAAAATCGGTGACTTTACAGCAATATTGCTAGCGATATCGCAGTGTGTAACGGGGGCTTATGTGACCAGGCCAATTTAGATCTTAATGACCAATCCAAATTCTACAATTCTGACCAGTGTTACTTTATGGGGCCATAACTCGAACGCTTCAATGAATCCCACTGATTCTGAGATCAATGGATCCCACTGATTCTGAGACTGTTTTTTCATGACACATTGTACTTTATTAAAGTGGTACACTTTCTTCAATATGACTTGCGTTTATGGAAAAAAAAAAAAAAGGAAATATATCAAACATTTTGAAAATTTAGCAATTTTCAAACTTTTAATCTTTATGCCCTTAAATCAAAGAATTATGGCACACAGAATAGCTCATAAATAACATTTCCCACATGTTTACTTTACATCAGCACTTTTTGTAAGCGTAATTTGCTTTTTTTAGGAAGTTAAAAGGTTAAAAGTTGACCAGCGATTTCTAATTTTTCCAACACAATTTATAAAACCATTTTTTTACTGACCACATTACATTTGAAGTGATTATGGGGGGGCATATATGACAAAAAATACCCAAAATTGACACCATTCTAAAAACTGCACCCCTCAAGGTGCTTAAAACCACAATCAAGAAGTTCATTAACCCTTGAGATGCTTCACGAGAATGGAAGCAATGTGGAAAGAAAAAAATAGACATTTAACTTTTTTCACCAAAAATGTACTTTAGACCCAAACTTTTTTATTTTCACAAGATTAACAGAAGAAAATGTACCACAAAACTTGCTATGTAATTTCTCCTGAGTACACCGATACCCCATTTGTTGGGGAAATTCACTGTTTGGGCGCACAGCAGGGCTTGGAAGGGAAGGAGTGCCGTTTGACTTTTTGAATACAAAATTGGCTGGAATAATTAGCGGACGCCATGTTGCGTTTGGAGAGCCCCTGATGTGCCGTAACAGTGGAAACCCCCCCACAAGTGACCCCATTTTAGAAACTACACCCCTCAAGGATTTTTTCCAGGAAGATAACACGGAGGGCTGGGGGACAGATAAGGAGGGCCCGGGGATGGCGGAGGTATTGGGGGTGCTCAGGGGACCCCATTTCTCTCTTCTGATATTTTAGATCATATCAGAGGAGAGAGAAATGAATTGCAAACCAGACTACTGATTACAATGCGCTCATTGTATAGTGAACAGTGCAAAGCAGTAGCGAAAATGAGCCAAGTGATTACAATGCGCACATTGCATAGTGACCAGGACAAAGAAGTAGCGAAAATAAGCCAAGTGATTAAAGTGCGCTCACTGCATAGTGAACAGCGCCTGTAACCGCTCCCTACACCATCTTGAAAACTTAATGTGAGCACCTGCAGGTTCTCCCTGTAGCCACTGCTCCATTGCTACACAAAATTTATAGAGGACCTATCATAAGGTGATAAATCGTCAGTTTTTGCTCTTATTTTATTCCTGCTGCTCCCTTGAGTAATCCGTTTTTTAAAATCTGCCACATGCTTCTAGAGATCTGGGCTTTTTGATTTAGTGCTAATTTTTATTGTCTTTACTGAGGGGGAGGGGCTCACAGGGCAATATTGTTACCTAAAGACACGCCCCAGAGGAGCCTTTGAGCCACGCCCACTTGTAAAGAAGAGCAGAATCTGACCACTTTTGACCTGGATTAATCACTATTTACCTGCAGCATAACCTGATATCTGCAGGTAAATAATGCTTCTGGAGGCGACAGGTTCCCTTTAAATAACATAATGTATATAAAAGGGACATACAGATTTCTTATCTTTGCTCTGGCTTCTTCAAGCAAGCTGTGTCCGTATCTTGGAAGCAGTGCTTGGGTAGATCTAGGGGTAACTTCAGAATTCTGTACACGCATTCCTAAACAAAGAAGAGACAGGAAACATCACGATAAACAACATGCGTCTGTAACGGTATACTGGCAGGAGTGGGTTAATGGAGTCTGCTCCTTACAGGGAAGGTGACAACTGAGTTATACAGCCACCACCTGAACACACCAGCAGCAATCTCAGCTGGCTCAGATTGCTGCTATTTAACCACTTAAATGGTGATATAACAAGGTCATATTGAAGGGGCTACTGTCACGGCCATCTATGAAGCCCTGTCAGAGGCTGGGCTTTATGAAGGACAATTATTTTTACATATACTACTGTACTAAAATATCGCAGTATACAGGACAAATCAGAGTTCCTAAAAGTCTCAAAAAATAAGCAAAAGGTTTTTTAAAATATAAAAAAAAAATCAAACATTTAAATGATCCTGTTTTCTCACGCTGAAAAAAAAAAGAAATTAAAATATAAGCATAACTGATATTGTTACAAGGGAACCAAATGTGTGACAAAGGAACATGGCATGGGATTATAAAACCCCCTTCAGCGTGTAGCTGTATGAGAACACCTAGCTCAGCAGGTGGTCAATCCTCAAAAGGCTGTGAGTGACAGATATCATACTTTGAGCCAGCTAAGCTCAGAACAAATAGCTTGCATGCAACATGGAGTCATGTAGTGTAACTGCTTTGTTCAGCCAGCTAGACTTTCATAAGGAGAATATGGACTTATTATATGTTCTAGACACACACTGGTAACATTTTCGAGCTATCAGTAACCGGCCAAACGCCTTCAAGTATCTCAATCCATTCTAGCACCCCAGGGTGGGGAGATAAGTAGAATGGCTAGTAGGAGCCAGGTAGCAAAGCTGTGTTTGGTTTCAATGCGTAGCAGGGGCCTGGCTGGATCAGATGACGCCAAAACTGCCTCTCTAGAACTGTCCATTAAGGAGTTATGTCCATCTTAGGTTTTGAATTTTTTTGCTGCCAGAGGCAAAGGGGAGGCGATTTAGGTTCAGCCCGGGGGGGCTAGAGGGGAAATACCTCAAGGGGTTAAATGCTTTTGTAAAGCATGACCTATTGCTTTTTCTCTGGGGATCTTGCGATAGCATATCTTGTGGGCAGAAGTCAAGGAACAAATGGCATGGACCACAAGTCTCCCATGTGGCAGCCCCTCCACCGCAAGCCAGGCCTTTCATCTGACTGGCAACTGACTCATATTTATTCTGCATACTTTTTCCTATTACTATTGTATTTTTATATCTGACCATCGCACACGTAACTATTCTGTATATAGTGTTTATTCCAGTTTACCCTTAAGGCGAATAAATATATAATTTAACCTTGGGCTGCTCTTTTATTTCGATTCATGAATAAAGTCCATGATCTCGGCTTATCTTTCCATGCTACCGAGGCTGGTTTCTGGCCCAATATAATCCTGTTAACAGACAAGGCTCATATCTAATGAGGAACTGGTGGAAGTCCTACAGAACTGGCAGCACTCTGTTTCACTGGTGCTAGTGAGAGGGGCCTCTCAGCCTGTCAGGTTTGTGAGCAAGTTTGGTGCCATGTCAGTGACTGCATGGGCAACATCCTCTCACTCCCCATGCCTCCCTTGGTCCGTGTGGACAGGGGGTGTCTGAGTAAAACTGTGCCAAGCTGACCATACGTTTCCCCAGGGGGTGCAGATCGTCACGTTGGTGCAAGTCTGAAGAGCGTACAACGTGATCCCTGAGAAGTAATAATGACGTCAGGTGGGATAGTGAGGTGCAGGTTCTACACGTTGTGGCAGAAGTGGAACTCTGTGTGATCTCTCTGGTGATCTGTCTTATACCAGAGAAATCTACATTTTTCTTATATGCAAATGAACTGTTAAGATCTATGGGCCAGACATAGATCTCCCCAAGAATCAACCTCCGGAGCTTATTGTAAATGAAAGGGAACATTACGATGGTGAGACTTGTAATGACTGACACTTTGCTCTTATAATCATACACAGTTGTGTAGTGAAATCAGAACGAACATAGTCCAGTGGAAGTGAAGCTTGTCTCATTACAAACACATTTGCAGCTGGCAGCTCTGCCTGATTACAACCTACACAGTACAGCAAAGTTGAAACTGGTCTCATTACAAACACAACAAACATATTTGCAGCTGTCCTCTCACAGTGCTTCCGTTTCGATCTCGCAGGCTGGCAGTGAGGGGAAAAAGGCAGTAAAGCAGATATGACAGCTCTGTTAGAGGACAACTGCAAATGTCTTTGTAATGAGACAAAGGTCACTTCAGTTGTACTGTGTTAGTTCTGACTTCACTGCGGAGTTGTGTGTGATTATAAGAGCGAAGTGTCAGGCATTACTTGATTCACACTCGTAATGTCCCCTTTCATATAAGCTCTGGAGACAGATTTTCGTCGAGATCTATGTTCAGCCCACAGATCTTAACAGCTTATTTGCATGTAAGAAAAACACAGATTTCTCTGAAATAAGACAGCAGATCGCAGGTATCAAGGTATCATTGTATTCAGCTTCCTATGTAGATGGCTTAGGAGGGTTGATACTATTGACACAATCCCTAAAATCATTTGGATATTAAACTTCAACACTTTTGTATGACACTAAACATTTTATTTTCAGACTGTCATTTAGCACTTTAGGGGACGATTCATTGTTACAGTATCACAGTTCATACCTTTGCGAACATGTTCTTGCATGAGGACATTCTCGCTGACCTTCTTCAGGCCAGAGTTTATACGGGACTGAATGTAATTATAAGGTGTGTGTCGATGTCCTTGGGTCTGGAGTTGCTGTTTCGTGGCTATCAGGCGGTTCTGTAAGCCCTCATTCTGCTTCTCCAGCTCCCGGACATTTTCCTGCAGCTGCTCAATCATCTCTTCCAGCTCTACGTCCTTTCCAGATCTCCTCAAGACTCCCGGCCCTTGCTCTGCTTTCTTTTTGTCTTGCAGAAGTCGTACAAGCTTTGTTGCCATCCTGAGAAAAACAAAAGGAAATTTCTGAAACCATACACAGACATACAGAATGTGTAATTTACCTTATTCATATTCGGCTCCAAGCCATTGAAAAGATATCGGAGACCAGGTTTTTGACACCTGATCTGAGAGCAGCATAATATAGTCAGAGACCTTGATTCCAGAGATGTGTCACTTAATGGGCTGCTTGCTGTAGTTTTAATAAAATCCCAGTTTTCTCGGCAGGAGATTATCACCAGAGGACTAGCAAACCTGCTGCCATGTAGTCTTTCATATTCATGAGCTCACTATCACCCCACCCCTACAACTCATTTATCAGCTTTCTGCCTATACACAGTGTACACAGAAAGCTGCCAATCAGTGATGTGGGTTGGGTTATACAGAGCTCAGCATTCAGAGAACTGCTACATCAGCAGAACAGAAAACTGGGATTTTATCAAAATGGCAGAAACCAGTACAGTAAGTGACACATCGCTGGAATCAGGGTCTATGCCTCTACATCATGCTGCTCTCAGATGGGGTAGGAAAAACCTGGTGACAGATTTCCTTACCGAGTCACTTTTTATGCAGATCAGTTCTCCTCCAGATAGAAGAAACCCTGCAAAATTTATGAAAATTAACCCGACACTAAAAAGAAACAAAATGTCGGACCCAGAAATAAACCTTTAAATGCTCACTGTCATTTAAAAAAAATCTGCTTTTTAGATGTTATAGACACTATTAAAAGTATAAAAGGTTTTCATTATGAAAAATGTTCTTTTTTTTAGTGAAAATTTAGGTTTTAGCCAATACTTGTCTCCCTTCATCTGCCTGTTATCAAGACTGATCTGCATATAGTTACAGACAAGCAGGGCTGATTATGGGAATGAGGGTCGCTCGCAGACAAATCTGCAGCTACTCCCCGCTCTTACGCAGACAGTGATGCAGAAGCTCTTGCTGCACACAGCCTCAGCACAGCGCACAGTTGGGGAAAAGCTGGACTTTTATCTTATTTATGGTCAATTAGGTGCTCCTTATTAATAGGTGATTATCAAAGCAATTCTAGCCTCCTCTCTCCAGACTGGTACCGTCCTTTAGATTAGGGGTTGGGAACCTCAGGCGGCGTTCGGCCCTTGATGACTTTTTCCCCGGCCCCCATTGTAGATTCCCAGGGACTACAGTGCTTGGGCTGGCGGAGTTAGAGCGCAAAGATTCCCCACCCCTGCTTTACATGAACAGAGATGGCTGGATGTGAGTAAGGGACATCATCCAAATCAATCACAGGGATATGGGCTGTATCATTAAAGAAGCCCTCCTCCTCTTCCTCGCATCAAAGTCTTTATCCTCTTAATATATTGCAGTCATCACATTATATTGAGCACAGTGTACATACAATTGCTGATTTAGCCTTTCTACCCAGCTAATTCTTCTCCATGTAGAAATACGAAGTCTCTTTTCCCAGAATGAGTCGTCGTCTCCCTTTTCCCCTCCTGACCCAGCTGTTCCGCTCTTCCCCCCTGCCAGCGACTTTTGCAGTGACTTATAACTCACACAGGGAAAATTGACCTCCTCTTTCTACATCAAGCTGAACCCCTTTCTGACCTTGGACGGAATAATACGTCCAAGGTCAAATCCCCCCTCCCTCGCTTTCATGAGGGCTTCGGCAGTGAGCCCGCATGAAAGCCGGGACATGTCAGCTGTTTTGAACAGCTGACATGTGCCCGCAATATGTGTAGGTGGAATCGCGATCCACCCGCGCCTATTAACTAATTAAATGCCCCTGTCAAATGATGACAGCGGCATTTAACCAGCGCTTCCGGACGCTGGGCCAGAAAAACGCACATCGCCGACCCCAGTCACGTGATCGGGGGTCAGCGATGCGTTGGCTTGACAACCAGAGGTCTCATAGAGACCTCTATGGTTGTTGAAGCCGGATTGCTATGAGCACCACCCTGTGGTCAGTGCTCATAGCAATGCAGTAATTCTGCTACATATGGGTGATCGGCTCATCGCCTATATGTAGCAGAGCCGATCATGTTGTGGCAGCTTCCAGCCTCCTATGGAGACTATTGAGGCATGCCAAAAGTAAAAAAAAGTTGTAAAAAATATGAAAAAAATAAAAGTTTAAATCACCCCCCTTTCGCCGTATTCAAAATAAAACAATTAAAAAAAAAAAATTTCGAGTACAAGACATGGTAAAACCAATGGTGTCATTCAAAAGTACAACTCGTCCCGCAAAGAACAAGCCCTCACATGGCCATATTGACGGAAAAGTAAAAAAAGTTATGGCTCTGAGAAGAAGGGGAGCGAAAAACGAAAAGGCAAAACCGAAAAAAGCTCTGGTCATTAAGGGGTTAAAAGGATTCAGATAGTAAGGCCTCTTTCACACATCAGGTTTTCGCCGTCAGGCGCGATCCGGCGCTTTTGACAGAAACCGGATCCGGCGAAATGCAATGCCGGATCCGGTTTCCCCCCCATTGACTTGCATTTGCGCCGGATCGCGCCGGATGGTCATGCGTTTCATCCGGTTTTCGCCGGATCCGGCAATGTGTCGCGATCCGGCGTCTGGAAAAAACGGCTACTGTAACGTTTTTTGTCTCCGGCGAAAAAGCCGGACACGCCGGATCCGGCGCGTCCGGCTTTTTCACACAATGAAAGCCTATGAGCGCCGCAATGCGCCGGATCCGGTTTTTTGGTCTGAGCATGCTCAGTAGCTCTGCCCACAAGACATATATAAAAGCAAGACAGTGGGACCCACAGCCACACCCAACATGCCACCCAAGAAAGCAACCAAGCGAAGCAGGAGAAGGCAGGAGACCACTGCAGCACCATCAGCACCACCACCACCCCAAATGGAGCAGCAAATGCAACATGCTGAGGAGGGGAGGCCAGCAGCAGATGAGAGACGGTAATTATCAAATCCCCCATTCCTCCAAACTAGGGCTATTGAATATCAAGATATTCATTGGCCCCTTGTTTCTCTTTATTCAACAGCCGCCCAATAGATGCAGCAGCAGCAGCAGCAGCAATGGCAGCAGCTGGAACACCACCCACAGCCATGGAGTCTGGCCATGAGGAAGACAGCACATCTTCTGGGAGCCCTCCCTCGCATCGTCAGCGTTTGACGGTAAGTTTTTATTTCCAAAATCCATCTTCTCTGTAATATATGTCTATTCATTGCCTTTTATTTCAAAACAGGATTCACAAGATGAAGAGGCGCTCCCAGAAGAAGAAGGAAGGGGTGGACAGACACCTGGAGTGGGCTCACAATTGGTAAGTTTTTTGCATCAAACGCAGAAACACAACATCACACTACACACAACACATAGAAAACAATGTTCTGCAGACCACACACAGCAAACAAATGCCTACATCCAAAGACATAACATTTTTTGTTTTCTTCTCTAGTCTTCCCAATCTGGTGCTTGGCCAAGAGGTCCTCGCAGTGCCTCCCAGGGTCGTCGGCGACAGCAACGCGGCGGTCACCAGCGTGTAAGTATAAATATTTTTGCTTTGTTTTTTGGCACTTTTTATTTCATTTCTTTTGTGGAGGCTAATTATGTTATTTTTGTCTTTTTCTTTAACAGCCTTCACAGCATGCTCCCGACTCTGACGTTGAGGATGGAGGGATTGATATGGACCGCCTCATCGATCTTGTCAGAGAAAGGGAGCCGCTCTGGAATATGGCTGACCGCCGCCACGCTGACCTGATCGTTACCCGACGACTCTGGGAGGAAATCTGTTCACTCCTTGTGGGCCGCTGGGAGGACCTCGATGTTCGGGCCCAGATTACAGAGCGTAAGTATATACAGTACCGGTTGCTTGATGTAAACCAGTGTTTCCCGAACTCCAGTCCTCGTGGTCCCCACGGATCATGTGTTCAGGATTTCTATTTACTATGGAAATCCTGAAAACATGACCCCTGGGGACCATGAGGACTGGAGTTTGGGAAACACTGATATTGTATACTAACCACTCCTTTCTCGTTTCAGGGGAGAGAATTGTGAAGCGGTGGCGGTCTGTGAGGGATCGTTTCAAGAAGGAGTTCAATAAAGAGATGCGGGCCCCGAGTGGATCTGGAGGACGCAGGAGCAAGTACAAGTACGCACAAGCCCTGTCGTTCCACCGGGAAACAATGGTCACCAGAAGGTAAATATTACACACCACATGTGAAAACAAATGTTAGATGTAAATTTTTTTTTCAGCCAGGGCCATACCATGTCAGTATTTTAATTGTTTTTTTTTCTCTTTATTCCACAGCATGGTGAGCAGCACTCGGGAGCCTGCACGATTGGACCCTTCTGAGGCGATCCCTGAGGAGACCGGCACCGAGGGACACTTCGATCGCCCCGGTACATCTGCACCTTCCCAGCCTTCCCACACATTCGACCCATCTGTCCCATCCACCAGCACAGGAGCATCGTGGACACCTACATTACATGAAGCTGCTGGTGAGATCGCTTTCCCTTTACCCCACCCTTCTGCTCCTGCCACCTCTAGTACACCTGCGGGTACTGGGCGGCAGCGGCAGAGGGGTCAGGAAAAGACTTATGCGCCAGAGTTCTTGCATCTGAATGCATCTTTCCAGAACTGTCTAAAAGTCTTGTCAGAGCAAATCTCCGCAGGCTATCAGCAGATCAACTCCAGCATTCTGGAGGTGAAGACACTTCTGCAAACCATGCATTCAGAAGCAAGATCTTCGCCAAACCACACCTTTTTCAGGTCTGTTGTGGAGCGCATGGAAACGCTCTCTCCTGCCCAGCAGATGCATGTAATGCATTCATGCCACGCTGCTCTCCAGCAAGTTACCTCCCAACCTCCTCCTCCCACCACAGTAGTTCCTCCACCTGCACCCCCTCCAGCCACTTTCCATCCTCCCCCTCCTATTACATCTACACCCCCTCCAGCCACTTTCCATCCTCCCCCTCCTATTACATCTACACCCCCTCCAGCCACTTTCCATCCTCCCCCTCCTATTACATACCATCCACCTCCCCAGCACCATCCACCTCCCCAGCACCATCCACCTCCCCAGCACCATCCACCTCCCCAGCACCAGCAACCTCCCCAGTACCAGCAACCTCCCCAGTACCAGCAACCTCCCCAGTACCTGCAAACTCCCCAGTACCAGCAACCTCCCCAGTACCAGACATCTCCCCACTTCCAGCAACCTGCCCCGTACCAGACATCTCCCCACTTCCAGCAACCTGCCCCGTACCAGACATCTCCCCACTTCCAGCAACCTGCCCCGTACCAGACATCTCCCCACTTCCAGCAACCTGCCCCGTACCAGACATCTCCCCACTTCCAGCAACCTGCCCCGTATCAAACTCCTTCCCCATACAACTTGCCATCAACATCATCTGCTCCTACAGTCCCTGCCCAACCCTCCACTCCACCACCCACCACCTCTTCTGCTTCCCACATGTCCACCCATTCTGTAGTTTTTTCCACACCTTCACCTCTAACTGTTCCTTCCCCACCACGATCCCAGTCCTCTCTCCACACTCCCAGTGTCGAAGTGTCCCGCAGCCCCTCCAGCAGTATTTCCACCACACACTACACAGATTTATAATGTGTGTATTTAAATAAAAATGACCAGTTTTATGGTTTCAGTTTTATAGTTTCAAAGTTTTATTAAACAAGTTTATTAAAATTTTAAAAAAGTTTACTAAAAAAAACATTTTTCAATAAAAGTTAAATTATTTTACACTGGTTGTCTGTCATTTCTTTCTGCGGCGAAAAAGGTTAAATACAGGGTATTTAAAAGGTGAAATGGTATTCAAAACTAGGTATATAACTGTGGGTAAATTTTAGCTTTTTGCCACAGTTGTGTTCCTGGTTGTGTTTGAAGCAAAGTATTTCACCTAAAAAGTTGTGTTTATTGTTGGTGATTTCCTAACAATGTACACAACTTTTGTTAAAAGGTGAAATACTTTGCATAAAACACAACCAGGTACACACCTGTGGCCTAAAGCTAAAAATAGAGACCATGACAAGATAGCCAACTTTGGTTGGCAAAGGTATATACTGTTGGTACAGAAGGTACACAAGTTTGGTTAGGGCACAAATCTTTCACACTCTGTCATCCTGCCAGTGTACTCTGCCTTGAGGTGACATAAAGTATAGTGCAAAATTGTCCCTCATTACTGAAACCGTCACAGAACTTCTAGTGGTAATGTCATGGTAATCTTGCAAGGTGGTTTCTTCAGAGGTGTCCTCAATGGAAATGGGTTCCTTGCAGATAACAAAATTGTGGAGTACCACGCACACTTTGATCACCTCGTCCACAGTTTCTGTCTTGAGGTTGATCGCAGTCAATAGGACCCGCCATTTGGCTGTCAGAATACCAAAGGTACATTCAACCATTCTTCTTGCTCTTGTGAGGCGGTAATTAAAAATGCGTTTTGGTCTTGTCAATCCTCTGCTAGAGTACGGTTTCAAAAGGTGTTCTGACAGCTGGAAGGCTTCATCCCCTACACAGACAAATGGCATAGGTGGACCAGATGTTTGCGGCAGCGGTCTAGGTGGTGGGAACTGGAAGGTGTTTCCATACAGTTTACGCCCCATGGCAGACAGTTTGAAAACTTGAGAGTCATTGGAGCGGCCATAGGCCCCAATATCAACCGCAATAAATTTGTATTCCGCGTCAGCGATGGCCATGAGGACAATTGAAAAATATTTCTTGTAATTGAAATATTCCGATCCCGATCCAGCTGGCTTTACAATGCGGATATGTTTCCCGTCCACAGCGCCCAAGCAGTTTGGAAACTGACATATCTGTTGAAACTTGTCAGCAATTTCAATCCACCTCTCTGTTGTGGGCTCTGGTAAAAACTCTTCAGCTAAGGAGTCCCACAGTGCACGGCATGTGTACTTCACAATTCCAGATATGGTGGAAATCCCGAGTCTGTACTGGAAATGCAGTGACGAAAGGGATTCTCCAGTTGCAAGAAATCTGTGGGGAATTAAAAAACAATAAATTAGTTTTAAATCACAGCATTACATATCAAAACTGAGCTATAACACTTGGAGATACAAACTACCACCAACAAGATTGCAGTGAAAGTGTGCTCTGATGCGAGCATATCCAATAAATGTGGCTTACCTTAAAGTCACCATCAGACGCTCTGTGGGTGAAACAGAGAAGCGGCAATAGGTGTCCGCTTTTCTTATGAGGTGTGCAATGCGCTCCACCAAGTAATCAAAATTCTCCATTTTCATCCTAACATATCCAAAAAATTTATCCGGGTTTCGTCGAAGGTCCATGCATAGTGTAGAATAGACCCCACGCGTCATTCTCTTGGCTGTGATGGGGTGGATCCACAAACGTCGTCTACGATGCCTGATGCGCTGCTGTCTCGCTCTCTCCTTCTCCAGAACAATCACCCTCAAACGATTCGCCTCCGCTGTAAAATCCGCCAAATTCTTCAAAATATTTCCAATGACAACATCCATCTTCGCCAGTAACTTGCTCTTCTCTCCAACCTGCACTTTCTCCTCTACAACCTGTCAAAGAAGGGCTGTAGGAACATGCTATATATAGTTTTCCAGTAGCCAATCCCGTTCGGAAGGCCACAAGGGTCAATTTTAAAAACCGGATCCGGCGTAATCCGTCGAAAAACGGATAGAAAAACGGATGAACCGGATGAGACGGATCCGGTTTTGTCTGTCAAGAAAAAGACGGATCCGGCAGAAAACCGGATCCGTCACATCCGGTTTTACAAAACAGTTGCCGGATCCGGTGTTCCGGCAAGACGCCGGATCGCGCCTGACGCCGAAAACCTGATGTGTGAAAGTAGCCTAAGTTTATAATCACGTGATGTCATAGAGCTAATGGAAAACAGAAGAAATAACAGAGTAGAAAGACAAAATGAGCAATTGTAAGTGCACAGTGCTGTGCAATATAATACGATGATAATTAAGCTGGCAGAATGGTCTGGGCCAATCTGCGATGTTTTACAGTGTTGACATGCACTGTAAAACGTAATTTTCCCACAGTATATGGGGCTCCTGTGGTGAAAGGATGGCACATTTATCACGCTGTTTAGAGGGCTAACAAAAGACTGGCGGCAGATTAATGCCAGAAAACTTAACGACAGGTGTGGCTCACAGGATAACAATGAAGAGCAGTCTAAAACCACGCCCCTGAGGATCCTGTGAGCCATGCCCCTTTGATAAAAACCATAAATATTTGCACTCATTAAAAAAAAGCTTTTATCGCTGGAAGCGTATGGCAAATTTTAACAAATCCGCAAACTGAGGAGCGTGGGAATGAAATAAAAGCAAGTACTGGGAATTGTTGACCTAGTGACAAATCCTCTTTACGCTCAATTCAATATGTGGCACACTTAATGAATTTATGAGAATTGCAATTAAAAGCGCTTTAATTTCATGCAACTTTTTATAGTCTTTACAAGGTGGTATGGCTCACAGGATAATAATGAAGAGCAGTCTAAATACACACCCCTGAGGATCCTGTGAGCCACGCCCCTTTGATAAAAACCATAAATATTTGCACTCGTTAAAAAAAAGCTTTTATCGCTGGAAGCGTACGGCAAATTTTAACAAATCCGCAAACTGAGGAGCGTGGGAATAAAATAAAAGCAAGTACTGGGAATTGTTGACCTAGTGACAAATCCTCTTTACGCTCAATTCAATATGTGGCACACTTAATGAATTTATGAGAATTGCAATTAAAAGCGCTTTAATTTCATGCAACTTTTTATTGTCTTTACAAGGTGGTATGGCTCACAGGATAATAATGAAGAGCAGTCTAAATACACACCCCTGAGGATCTTGTGAGCCATGCCCCTTTGGTAAAGGCCAGAAAAAAAAGCATTAAAACGAAAAAGGCTTATATCTCTGGGAGCGTATGACGGATTTTAACGGCATATATAATGAATTTATGAGAATTGCAATTAAAAGCATTTTAATTTCATGCAAATTCTATTTTAAAAGGGGGAGTGGCTCACAGGATAATAATGAAGAGTCTAAACACACGCCCCTGAGGATCCTGTGACCATGCCCCTTTGGTAAAGTCCAGAAAAAAAGCATTAAACCAAAAGGCTTATATCTCTGGAACCGTATGACGGATTTTATCGTCATACTTAATGAAATTTTGAGGAATGCAATTAAAACAATATTCGGCACTGGAAGAACATTTGACGCAGGCATACAATTCAGGTCAAAACGGCCCTGTAAAGCGAGAATCACTCCATAATAAATGATCCTAAACTTCAATCCTTTACCTAAGGGGCACACGATGTGATATATTCTCAATGTCTCCATGCAGAGCAGGATTAGGCACATGAATTATCTGCAGCATTTTCCTGACGTTTCTAACCCTGGGATCCTCTACCTCTTGACAGGACTGTGGTTTATTTGCTTTACAATAGCTTGTCGGGTATAGGTAAGTATTTGACATTTTGCGGCTACATGTGAAAAATGCTGCAGTCGGCATATGTAACTAGTACCACTCCTATTCTCCAATTAACACAAAGATGAAAAGGAATGTGAAAGTCAGCAAACGGGGAGTATATGGATGAAGCCTCCAGTACGGAGTGAAATAATACTTTGCAGATTTTGATAGAACTATTACTGCCTGTGAAAGGCCCCTTTGAAGATAATTGAAACCACTGGGTAGCAATCTGCTTTATAGCACTGACAAATAACAGTTTCCTAAGGCTTATCATTTAAGTGTGGTAAAAAATAAGTAAAAAAAAAATAAAAAAATAAAATAAAATCGGCCATATTTAGTCCATATGTACTAGTCATTTCATTGTTACTACATGCCCAGCCTTGCATGACAAGCCGCACGTTACCGGACGGGCTCGTGTTATATGGACACAAAGGGCTAGGTCTATTATTTCGGAATAGTTTTGTGGACCGCAAAGAGCTTGCTCATAAACAGGAGTGTTAGGAGGATTTGGGGTATTTCCACCTTTTGTGTGAAGTGTAAACGGAGATTATGGGAGAAATGAGGAACAGATTTCATGTGGTTTCCAAACTAATAAATGAGACGCGGCCTCTCCTGCAAGAAGGAGTGCGACGTTCTACGTCTGCGATGGAGGATCTACAGATCTGACCGTTATGTAATGTGCTAGACAAGATAATGGAAGACGCTTAATGGGGATCATGTATTCGGGCACTTGTGCTCTACAAGTTAGGGGCATTAACGCAGAGGTGGCAAGTTAAAAAAATTTTTTATTGGATACTGTTCTATAGAGCAAAAAAGGTGATATTTTCCCTGCCTGCTTTATCACAGGAGTGAGTGCTACAACTACGTTTACTGCCATGTGACCTTATCATAAATCAAGTTGTGACATATAAGCTCAGAGGCAACTGCAGCTCCTACAGCCACTGACTTGTTTAAAGATGAGCTCAAAGGACTGGAGAGGTGGCAAAAATACTCCCTCCTGTGATAAAACAGGTAGGGAAATGTGTTACCTGAAAAAGCACCAGACCAACAAGATTGATATACATTTTGTGGGAAAAGTTTCAGTAAAAGATTATAGCACAATATTCATTGAAATACCTAGATTTTGCATGCAAATGAGTACAGTGGGTGGTCTTACAAGTAACAGTTTACCCTGTAAGACTGTATGCAAAAGGTATCTGTCAATTGTCAATGTCTTTCTAAAACTGAACATGGACAAAACAGAATTCATCATCTTTCCCCCACCTCACTCTACCCTTTCACCAGACCTATCCATCAATGTCAATGGCTGCTCACTTTCCCCAGTTCCGCATGCTGGGTGCCTCGGGGTGATCCTCGACTCTGCCCTCTCTTCCAACCCACATATCCAAGCTCTTACAAAATACACAAGAGAGACAGAAGATTCGGCACTGCTCCTTAACCCCAAAGCAGTTCCATGACTGCTATTCAAGTCGAAAATCACACACCTGGACCGACCGCCAAAATACCATCAGAACGGGTGCTCAATCCAGAAAAGCAAACATGTAATCTGATTTTGTACAAAAGAGGAAAAAAGTGATGGCACTCACCGTTCTGTCGTGAAAATTCTTTATTAATTAAAAGGCATTGGCACGGGAGGAACGTACAGAGAGTGGACAACGGCCGTTTCACGCATTTGTGCTTCAACATATCCCGTTGAAGCGCAAGTGCGTTAAACGGCTGATGTCCACTCTCTGTACGTTCCTCTCGTGCCAATGCCTTTTAATTAATAAAGAATTTTCACAACAGAACGGTGAGTGCCATCACTTTTTTTTTCTCTTCTGTACAAAATCATATCCAAGCCCTTGCCTCCTCCTGCCGACTCCAACTCAAAAATATTTCCCGGATCCGTGCATTCCTTGACAAAGGAACCACAAAAACGCTAGTGCACGCCCTCATCATCTCCCGCCTCGACTTTTGCAACCCCCTACTCTCTGGCCTCCCCTCTAGCACTGTTGCACCACTCCAGTCCATCTTACACTCTGCTACCCGACTAATCCACCTGTCTCCCCATTATTCCCCAGCCTCTCCTCTATGCCAAGCCCTTCATTGGCTTCCTATCGTCCAGAGGCTCCAGTTCAAAACCCTAACTGTGACATACAAAGCCATCCACAACCTGTCTCCTCCATACATCTATGATATGGTATCCCGGTACTTACCTATATGTAACCTTCGATCCTCTCAGGATCTCCTTCTCTACTCTCCTCTTAGCTCTTCTTCCCACAACCGCATACAAGACTTCTCCTGTGCTTCCCTTATACTCTGGAATGCTCTACCTCAACAAATCAGGCTTTCGCCTAACACGGAAACCTTCAAAAGGAACCTGAAGACCCACCTCTTCCGACAAGCCTACAACCTGCAGTGATTCTCAACTTGCTGAACCGCCGCACAACCAACTCCACCCTCTCCTAGTGTATCCTCACCCATCCCCTGTAGACTGTGAGCCCTTGCGGGCAGGGTCCTCTCTCCTTCTGTACTTGTTTGTGCCCGGTTTTGCTCATGTTTATTGTTCTTGTCTATATTTGCCCCTTTCACATGTGAAGCGCCATGGAATAAACGGCGCTATTAAAATGTATAATATAATAATAACTAGTAGGACTGCCCACTGTACTCATATGCACCCAAACACCAGGGAAGTCAATGAATAAAATACAAGTTATACTGTATTTTATTCTGCTCAGTTTCTCCTTTTCTGTATCATATCGTCCACAGATCAGACTGCATGTGCAACTTAACAGGTTTACTTTAAATAGGTTGTCTGACAAATAACATATATATTAATGGGTTTTGGAATAATAATAAGTTTCACAATTGGAACAGTAGGGGCTCGCAGCTGTTTGTTTGTGTGAGGTAACATATTTCCTTGCCTGTTTTATCACAGCTGTGCTCCCTGCCCTGTGAGCTTATCATAAATCAAGTCAGTGACATAAGCTCAGAGGCAACTGGAGCTCCTACAAACACTGACTTGTTTAAAGATAAGCTCAAATGGCTGGAAACGTGGCAGAAACACTAGCTCCTGTGGTAAAACAGGCAGGGAAATGTGTTACCTGAGAAAACAGTAGCTGTAAGCCCCTACTGTTTTGTCTGTATACTCACTTATCATATGTGACTTATGCTTTCTCCCCTGGCCAGGAGCTGTAGTTATGTGCCAAGGATGAACTGGAGCAGCTCCGCATGGTCAGACACAGCCATTACACAGTACATAGCAGGGGCACAATTATAAGATTATCTAAACACAGGAACATTTCTTTAACACACCAAATTGTGGAACGTATTTTTATTCCAAGATCTGCTGATCCAAATGTACTTTGTTCCTGGAACAATATCCTTTAAGTGTGGAGCAGATAACTATCTAAGAGTGATTTACAATGACCATAGAGGAGCTATAATGGGTTCACTGTACAGTTGCAAAAGGAAAAAGGGGAGTATTACATGGTGGAAGTAGGAGCTCTTTATATATCAAGTGTAGGACATAGTGTTTAGATCACTCACCTGGGTGCTCTTGGTGTCGAGAGTCGGACCCTCACCAATCTGATACTGATGACCTAAGAATGTGTCATTACTTTATAATCCTGGAGTACCATGACTCTAAGTTGATTAAAAGGGGCCAAGGCAGCTGATGGAGGATGGTGACCTCTCTGGTGTCTGCCAGGCACAGCTCTGTAGCTTTAGTAGATGCTTTGACCTGTATGGTACATGGATGGGATTGAGCTGCCATGCCACTAATACAATGACAAAGTTGTGACACGTAAACGATGAAGAGGCCATAGCTCTCCACCAGAACCACTTTAATGAGCTGAGTGATAAGGTTGCTGAGATTCAGACCAACATCAGTCTGGCTCTGATTGACAGCTTAACTAGTCCTGGAGGAATTTGTTAAAAATCAGACTCAACCTCAAAGGTTCACAACCTACATTCACATTTAGAAAAGTGTGATTATTACTGGCTTCCAGTAGAGGGCCAAGCACAGCGCCAAATAATGTGTCCAGAAGTGTCAGCAATGCACTTTCTAATGTAACGCAGTTGTCTGGACATAGGAGGACTTACACCACACAAGACATATACGTTCATCATACAAAGAGCTTCTTGACCATTTGACTAAGATCAAGTCTAGCACCTCTTATCAGTGCGGGTTGGGGATATCCGGATGCCCTTCCCACACCCTGCCTCAGCCAGAATGGACACATATATACAGGGGGAAGCTTCGGGAAGTACACAGTACATATACCCGATTGTAGGTAGCCCTTACCTTCAGGACAGATGCCATGAGGACAGGTAGTGTGAGAAGTGCCCCAGGAGTGGTGACCCTACGGTGCTTGAAATCACTGGATGTGGGACCCGATTTGAATTTCACAGCCCTTGTCTTTCATACTTGAAAACAAAACACCCTTATTCCTTATTTCAATGTGTGCCCTCGTCACAAGGACTCTTCCGAGGTGCGGTTACCTTACGGATTTCTCCCTGTGGAGTGTGTGGCCATCAGGTTCCACTACTCCCTGCAAATCCCTTTCTCTTCATCTCCATGCCAATCTGTGAGCTCCCAGTTCTACTGGGGTGACAGCCCAGGAGGATGCTACGAGCACAACCGGATCTCCTTAAGCTTTAGAGAAAGGAAATCACAAATTCCTGACCTTTGCTGTTGTCTTCTGGTCCAGAGGGACACAAAAAAGTTTACCGGGTGCCCTTATATATACATTTGGAGTGTGCAGCAACAGACTGTATGACAGACCATATCCTTGTGCACTTTCTTTGAGGCATTGCTCTCATTTATAAGCGTGAGCTCAAACAACAGAAGGGGGCTCTATATCCAAAATCAAAATGGTTGGTCACGATTGCATCTAGTTCAGGTCATAATTGGGATATGAGGGCCCACAGCTTGTGGCCCCCACAACTTTGCTGTCCTGGAAGATACTGCAGACTCTACTTATTTGTTAGTGGGACTGACACAGATTTTGGGGGAGAGGTTTATATGGCTAACCTACATCCCCCAGCAGTGGTCTATCTGGTTTGTACACTTATCAAATGGAAACAAATTAGCGATTGATGTCTCATAAGATGAAAATGTATGTCGTATACACCTATTAGCTATAACCAAATGTGAAGCAAGAAGGATTCTTCCGGCCTGTGAGATTGGCTCATGTATAATCATAGAATGTTAGGGATCTCCAGTGTCATTGTGTCCAACACCCTGTTCAATGCAGGATTCACTAAACCATCTCAGACAGATGTCTGTGCAACCTGTTTTAAGACTTCCATTGAAGGAGAACTCACCACCTCTCGTGACAGCCTGTTTCACTCATTGATCACCTCCACTGTTAAATAATTTTTTCTAATATCTAATCTGTATCTTCTCCCTTTCAGATTCACTGATTATCGTGTTTCCATGTGCAAATGAGAATAATGATGATCCCTCTACACTGTGACATCCCTTCAGATATTTGTAGGCAGCTATTAAGTCTCCTCTTAGCCTTCTCTTCTCCAAGCTAAACATTCCCAGATCCTTTAACCGTTCCTCATAGGACATACTTTGCAGTCTGCTCACCATCCTGGTAGCTCTTCTCTGAACATGCTCCAGTTTTTCGATGTGGTGGCCAGAATTGGACAGAGTATTCCAGATGAGGCCTGACCGAGCAGAAGGGGATAATTATGTGATCTAGACTCTATGCTTCTCTTAATACATCCCAGAACTGTGTTTGCCTTTTTTGCTGCTGCATCAGACTGTTGCCCAGATATTAATCGATAAGTCATCGATGATTATTGTATAACAACTCTACAGGCTGGACTAAATAATTATAAAATTGCTCAGAAAATAATCTTTGGGAAGGAATGTGCCACATACAGAAGCATAGACCAGGGAGAAAAACAAGAGACGGCGCTGACCTCTTTATTTTATCCTCCTGCTTGTGCGCGTGCTGTTTGAGCAGCAGATTCTCATCGTGAATACGCAAGTATCGGTCTTCCAATTCTTGCCTGGAAACACGGGCAACGGCTTGTCTTGCCTTCGCGCTCTGGGGAGGAATGGCTTCTGAAAGGTAGTAAAAAAAGACAAAAAGTTAAAATACATGCTATGAATATGTTGAGCTGTAACAGAAGTGAAAGGATTAAAGGGTTATCCCAAAATAGTAAGTTATTCCCCATCCATAGGATTAGGGATACCTTACTGATCACTAGGAGGCCATGCTCCATTCATTGTGAGCTGCCAATTTCCAATAATTAAGCTGTACGTAGCGCCCACGTTTTATAACGGCAAATGTTGGGGGTTCATATTTCCCCAAAAATATATCAATCCAAAGACAAATATGAAAATATAAATAATAATTAATTCCAATACCTGAAACACTGGGACCGAAATCCCTCACGGGGAGATCTGCCGCGGTTTCGTCAGCGGAGGCAGCCATTATGGAGCTGGTGGATGAGAAATTAAGAGCACATTTAGCCCAAACAGACAAATAGACGCACGCTTAAAGGACAATTCCAGCTGTGGAATACCAGGATCAGAGCCGGAGTTCGATCTCCTGACGTTTACCGCTTTGTAGTCTTACAGTGACATCGGAAGTCGCTGATAGGCTCTTATGGTAAAATGAAATCCACATCACAACATTTGTGAAAAAATCAAAGTTTTCTGAACATCACAGAAAAAAAAAATTATCTCCGGTCTCATGAATCTAGGAATATTTAAGGCTATTGCTGACTGCTTGTTGACTAGGCTACCGACCACCTCTACAGTCTATCTGTGGTGGCTTGTGTCCGGCAAAAGGAGTGCGGCGCTGACAAGCTCCTAGAGCTAAAGAGCCTGCAAGTCCTGCTCTGAAGCTAGCCAGGTCAGTAATTTTCAGTGCCACCGCACTCCTCTAGTGTTGCCTCTGGTGGCTTTATCGGAGTGTGCAAAGTTTGGGTCAGTGGTGCCACCATGCCACTGGTCTGAGCGGTCCATGAATCAGGAGTCCACCCGACCCTGGAAGACAAGACACGGGGATCTGTGCACTCCTGAAGACAAAAATGAGACAACACCCATTATGGCTGTGTATCTTTGTGTAGAAAAGCATAGTCTATTACATTACTCCATGTGGAAGTGCAAATGACAGAAACTCAAGCTTCTCTGCTCCTCTGCGATCAGATAATTGTGGCAGATCCGACTTCTCTAATCTTCAGTGATCAGTGGATTGTAGAAGAAGGGCTGTGGAGTCTGAGCCCATTTTGGTGGAGTCGGTGTCATGGAAATTGAGGAGTCGGAGTTTGTGTCCAGATGTTTGGATTACTGGCTCCACAACCCTGGCAGGGCTGTGGAGCTGGAGTCGTGGAGTCGGAGTCATGGAAATTGAGGAGTCGGAGGTTTGGCTTACAGACTCCACAGCCCTGAGTAGAAGTTCCAACTTCTCTAATTCTTTGTGATTAGCTGACTGCAGCAGGGTCAGGCTCTCTAATTCTCAGAGGTCAGCGGACTGTGTAAATCTGACGTATCTAATCCCCAGTGATCAGCTGATTTCTACAGGTACAGCTTCTATAATCCCCAGTCATCAGCTGATTTCTGGAGGTACAGCTTCTCTAATCCCCAGTGATCAGCTGATTTCTACAGGTACAGCTTCTCTAATCCCCAGTGATCAGCTGATTTCTACAGGTACAGATTCTCTAATCCCCAGTGATCAGTTGATTTCTGCAGGTACAGCTTCTCTAATCCCCAGTAGTCAGCGGATTTCTACAGGTACAGCTTCTCTAATCCCCAGTGATCAGCTGGTTGCTGTAGATCTTGTTTATGCAATCGCTGGTGATTAGCTCATTGCTGTAGGTCCATCTTCTCTAATCAGTTGATTGCAGTGACTAACTTTTTATTCGTTAGCGAACAGCTGGCTGCCGAAATTGAAGTTTTTCTAATCCTCAGTGATCATCTGATTTTGGCAGATCCAGCTTCTCTAATAATCAGTGATCAGCAGATTACGATACTTTACAGTACAACTCCTCCAATGCTCAGTGATCAGCTGATTGAGGCAGATCTGACTGATCTCCAGCAATCAATTGACTGTGGCTTTTCTAATCACCACCAATCATCTGATTGTGGCAGATTTGGCTTCTGAAATCCCCAGTGATCAGATGATTGTGGGAGATCCGTCTTGTCTAATCCCCAGTGATCAGATGATTGTGGGAGATCCGGCTTGTCTAATCCTGAGTGATCAGTTTATAGTGGCAGATCCAGCCCCTCTAATCCCCAGTGATCAGATGATTGTAGGAGATCCGGCTTCTCTAATCCCTAGGGATCAGATGATTGTGGGAGATCCGGCTTCTCTAATCCCCAGTGATCAGATGATTGTGGGAGATCCGGCTTCTCTAATCCCCAGTGATCAGATGATTGTGGGAGATCCGGCTACTCTAATCCCCAGTGATCGGATGATTGTGGGAGATCCGGCTTCTCTAATCCCCAGTGATCAGATGATTGTGGGAGATCCGGCTACTCTAATCCCCAGTGATCGGATGATTGTGGGAGATCCGGCTTCTCTAATCCCCAGTGATCGGATGATTGTGGGAGATCCGGCTTCTCTAATCCCCAGTGATCAGATGATTGTAGGAGATCCGGCTTCTCTAATCCCTAGGGATCAGATGATTGTGGGAGATCCGGCTTCTCTAATCCCCAGTGATCAGATGATTGTGGGAGATCCGGCTACTCTAATCCCCAGTGATCGGATGATTGTGGGAGATCCGGCTTCTCTAATCCCCAGTGATCAGATGATTGTGGGAGATCCGGCTACTCTAATCCCCAGTGATCGGATGATTGTGGGAGATCCGGCTTCTCTAATCCCCAGTGATCGGATGATTGTGGGAGATCCGGCTTCTCTAATCCCCAGTGATCAGATGATTGTGGGAGATCCGGCTACTCTAATCCCCAGTGATCGGATGATTGTGGGAGATCCGGCTTCTCTAATTCCCAGTGATCAGATGATTGTGGGAGATCCGGCTTCTCTAATCCCCAGTGATCAGATGATTGTGGGAGATCCGGCTACTCTAATCCCCAGTGATCGGATGATTGTGGGAGATCCGGCTTCTCTAATCCCCAGTGATCAGATGATTGTGGGAGATCCGGCTACTCTAATCCCCAGTGATCGGATGATTGTGGGAGATCCGGCTACTCTAATCCCCAGTGATCGGATGATTGTGGGAGATCCGGCTTCTCTAATCCCCAGTGATCAGATGATTGTGGGAGATCCGGCTACTCTAATCCCCAGTGATCGGATGTTTGTGGGAGATCCGGCTTCTCTAATCCCCAGTGATCAGATGATTGTGGGAGATCCGGCTACTCTAATCCCCAGTGATCGGATGATTGTGGGAGATCCGGCTACTCTAATCCCCAGTGATCGGATGATTGTGGGAGATCCGGCTACTCTAATCCCCAGTGATCGGATGGATAATTGTGGGAGATCCAGCTTCTCTAATCCCCAGTGATCAGATGATTGTGGGAGATCCGGCTACTCTAATCCCCAGTGATCGGATGATTGTGGGAGATCCGGCTACTCTAATCCCCAGTGATCGGATGATTGTGGGAGATCCAGCTTCTCTAATCCCCAGTGATCAGATGATTGTGGGAGATCCGGCTACTCTAATCCCCAGTGATCAGATGATTGTGGGAGATCTGGCTTTTCTAATCCTGAGTGATCAGTTTATAGTGGCAGATCCAGCCCCTCTAATCCCCAGTGATCAGATGTTTGTGGGAGATCCGGCTTCTCTAATCCCCAGTGATCAGATGATTGTGGGAGATCCGGCTACTCTAATCCCCAGTGATCGGATGATTGTGGGAGATCCGGCTACTCTAATCCCCAGTGATCGGATGATTGTGGGAGATCCGGCTACTCTAATCCCCAGTGATCGGATGATTGTGGGAGATCCGGCTACTCTAATCCCCAGTGATCGGATGATTGTGGGAGATCCGGCTTCTCTAATCCCCAGTGATCAGATGATTGTGGGAGATCCGGCTACTCTAATCCCCAGTGATCGGATGATTATGGGAGATCCGGCTTCTCTAATCCCCAGTGATCGGATGATTGTGGGAGATCCAGCTTCTCTAATCCCCAGTGATCAGATGATTGTGGGAGATCCGGCTACTCTAATCCCCAGTGATCGGATGATTGTGGGAGATCCGGCTACTCTAATCCCCAGTGATCAGATGATTGTGGTAGATCCGGCTTCTCTAATCCCCAGTGATCAGATGATTGTGGGAGATCCGGCTTCTCTAATCCCCAGTGATCAGATGATTGTGGGAGATCTGGCTTTTCTAATCCTGACTGATCAGTTTATAGTGGCAGATCCAGCCCCTCTAATCCCCAGTGATCGGATGATTGTGGGAGATCCGGCTTCTCTAATCCCCAGTGATCGGATGATTGTGGGAGATCCGGCTTCTCTAATCCCCAGTGATCAGATGATTGTGGGAGATCCAGCTTCTCTAATCCCCAGTGATCAGATGATTGTGGGAGATCCGGCTACTCTAATCCCCAGTGATCGGATGATTGTGGGAGATCCGGCTACTCTAATCCCCAGTGATCGGATGATTGTGGGAGATCCGGCTACTCTAATCCCCAGTGATCAGATGATTGTGGGAGATCCGGCTTCTCTAATCCCCAGTGATCAGATGATTGTGGGAGATCCGGCTTCTCTAATCCCCAGTGATCAGATGATTGTGGGAGATCTGGCTTTTCTAATCCTGAGTGATCAGTTTATAGTGGCAGATCCAGCCCCTCTAATCCCCAGTGATCGGATGATTGTGGGAGATCCGGCTTCTCTAATCCCCAGTGATCGGATGATTGTGGGAGATCCAGCTTCTCTAATCCCCAGTGATCAGATGATTGTGGTAGATCCGGCTACTCTAATCCCCAGTGATCGGATGATTGTGGGAGATCCGGCTACTCTAATCCCCAGTGATCAGATGATTGTGGGAGATCCGGCTACTCTAATCCCCAGTGATCGGATGATTGTGGGAGATCCGGCTACTCTAATCCCCAGTGATCGGATGATTGTGGGAGATCCGGCTACTCTAATCCCCAGTGATCGGATGATTGTGGGAGATCCGGCTACTCTAATCCCCAGTGATCGGATGATTATGGGAGATCCGGCTACTCTAATCCCCAGTGATCGGATGATTGTGGGAGATCCGGCTTCTCTAATCCCCAGTGATCGGATGATTGTGGGAGATCCGGCTAATATAATCCCCAGTGATCGGATGATTGTGGGAGATCCGGCTTCTCTAATCCCCAGTGATCGGATGATTGTGGGAGATCCGGATTCTCTAATCCCCAGTGATCGGATGATTGTGGGAGATCCAGCTTCTCTAATCCCCAGTGATCAGATGATTGTGGGAGATCCGACTTCTCTAATCCCCAGTGATCAGATGATTGTGGGAGATCTGGCTTTTCTAATCCTGAGTGATCAGTTTATAGTGGCAGATCCAGCCCCTCTAATCCCCAGTGATCAGATGATTGTGGGAGATCCGGCCTCTGTATTCCCCAGTGACCAGCTGATTGTGGCAGATTCGGCTTCTCCTTTTCCCAGTGATCAGCAGTGATCGCACTGGATGATTGTCCCTCCATGTAATAATCGATAGACGTGCTCCCTCTGCCCCTCCGCCATGACGTGGTATAATTATAGAGCGGGTTTCCCTGAGACGACCACTTTTCCTAACATTTACCCCAGAAATCAGCGAGCTGTGTAACCCATGGCTGCGTTATGTCCTCCAGAGCAGCGCTCCCATAATTATCACTGCTGTGTAGTTATCAGTCACTAAACTCCCCAGTTAAAGCAGTACTACTACTCCCAGCATGGCCTCAGCAGCACGGGCTGGGAGTTGTAGTGCTGCAGCAGCTAACAATTCATTATAATGCTTCTTCTCTTCCTCCTCCATGATATACTGGACACAGCAGCAGGGACAGCCCTCCTGAGTGAAACTCTGGTCACAGACACTTACGTCTCCTCACAGCCGCCTTTTTCGTATTCTCCTTCTTTTCCCTCGTCTCAGGCCTTTTCCTCTGGCCCAGCGTCCATCCTTCAGCTCCCCGGCAACAGTTGCTACAGCCGAGACGTCACTTCCGCTCGGAAGTCTATTCTGGCGGCGCGTGGCATGCCGGGAATGGCAGTTTCCTGCTTGCGGCTACTCTCTAGAACGAGCGCGCGAGGAAACTACGCGCCCCACAATGCCCTGCGCGCTGATGGCTAGAGCGCGACCTGTGGGAAGAAGCCAAGAGGAGGATGAAGCGCAGGGCTGCGAGTGACGCAGAGAAGGAAGACAAGGTGTGTGGTCATGGAGGTGCACAGAACAGTGCTGTCTATGGGCCTCACATATACATAGATATATACTCCTTTATCGCCATGTTTCACTTCTTAAAGCAAAGCAAACTGCGTACATTACTAAACAGACGCCTTAGACCGGATGAGGCTGGTGAACTTACATTGAAAATCCTTGTCAGAATGACTGTATGATCCTTTAAGGGTTTATTCCCATTTTCAATAGTGGGTATTGTCGGATAGAGCCTGTGAATATCAGCAATTTGCGGCTGTTCTTGAGGTATTAACACTTTTAATTTGTGTATATTGAGTTATAGGCCAGTAAGTCTAAGCTCTATTGTTGGTAACATATGTGAAGGGTTTCTGAGCGATGTTATTCTGGATTATCTCAATGAGAATAACTGTGTAACGCCATATCAGCATGGGTTTATGAGGAATCGCTCCTGTCAAACCAATCTAATCAGTTTTTATGAAGAGGTAAGCTACAGATGATCTGGATAAGTTGGGAACTTGGGCCGAAAGCTGGCAGATGGGGTCTAACAATGATAAATGTAAGGTTATACACATGGGAAGAGGGAATCAATACCACCATCACACACTGAACGGGAAACCACTGGGTAAATCTGACATGGAGAAGGACTTGGGGATCCTAGTTAATGATAAACTTACCTGGAGCAGCCAGTGCCAGGCAGCGGCTGCCAAGGCAAACAGGATCATGGGGTGCATTAAAACAGGTCTGGATGCACATGATGAGAGCATTATACTGCCTCTGTACAAATCTCTGGTTAGACCGCACATGGAGTACTGTGTACAGTTCTGGGCAGCGGTGCTCAGGAAGGATATAATGGAACTAGAGCGAGTACAAAGGAGGGCAACAAAATTAATAAAAGGGATGGGGGAACTACAATACCCAGAGAGATTAGCAAAATTAGGATTATTTAGTCTAGAAAAAAGACGACTGAGGGGCGATCTAATAACCATGTATAAGTATATAAGGGGACAATACAAATATCTCTCCAAGGATATGTTTATACCAAGGAAGGTGACGGTCACAAGGGGGCATTCTCTGCGTCTGGAGGAGATAAGGTTTTTCCACCAACATAGAAGAGGATTCTTTACTGTTAGGGCAGTGAGAATCTGGAATTTCCTGCCTGAGGAGGTGGTGATGGCGAACTCAGTCGAAGGCTTCAAGAGAGGCCTGGATGTCTTCCTGGAGCGTAACAATATTGTATCTTACAGTTATTGTTAGGTTCTTTATAAGGATGTAGATCTGGGGATTTATTCTGACAGAATTTTATAGGCTGAGCTGGATGGACTAATGTTTTTTTTCGGCCTTACTAACTATGTTACCTTGGAGACTGACCACCGCTGCTAGGCAGCAGAACCTGTGCGGGGCTTACCAACTCTTTTCTGTTCAGCTTGTAAGGTCTAAAATCGATTTTAATAACGTATGCAGTCTGTTTGGTGAAATCTAGTGACAGATCCGCTTTAGACCATGTTCACGTGTATTTTTTTTTTTTTTTCTGCAGAAAATCTGCTGACGTAGGGGCTGAGACCCTGATTCCAGCGATGTCACTTATTAGTTTGTGTGTAGTCTCAATACAATCAGTGTTTTATCAGCAGGAGATTATCACTGCTGGACTAGGTGTCACGAGCACAGCAGTCCAGCTAATCTGATTGGGTACTTCCTGACAGAGTACGTAGGAGCCTGCCAATCAGAGGTGTCGGCTGGGAAATACGCCGATTGACTGACACTGTGCTGTAAATGCAATCCTGACTGATCACCCCCTTGGGTGCCGTGGCCTGCCGCAGCATCTAAGCAATTTAATCATCATGTAGTCTTCAGAGACAAAAACAGTGTTGGAAGTTAACAAAATGAAAAAAAAAAAGCACTTGAGAAACCGTTTTGCTAAAGTGCTTAAAAAGCATAGCCCTATAATAAACGCTTAATTATGTAAGAAAAAGGGTGCAACTATTTGGTGTCATCACCTCCGTAATAACCTGAGCTCTAAAATGGATCTTTAAAAAAATAAGAAAAACACTTATTTCATGAAAGGTAGGGAAAAGGAGCCATGTCAATTTAGTATCGATGTAATCATTTTGACCCCAATAAATAATAATGAAGTAAATTAAATTTAATGATAAATTAAATATAATTACTGTATTTTTCGGATTATAAGACGCTACCCAAATTTTGAGGAGAAAAATAGGAAAATTAACTTTTTTTAATAAAATGTTGGTGCTTCTTATAATCCATGTGTCTTATTGCTTACCGGGGGTGGTGGCTGCGGTGAAGCGGTGTCCTAGGGTCGCTGCTGGAGCAGGCAGGAGTGGAGTGTTGCTAAAAGCCGCAGGCTGGGATGAGGGGGTGTTCCAATGTGCGGCACATCGCTATGGGTGTCTGGTGGTGGCTGCGCTGTGTCCCCGGTGGCGGTGTGGTGCTGCGCTGTGTCCCCGGTGGCGGTGTGGTGCTGCGCTGTGTCCCCGGTGGCGGTGTGGTGCTGCGCTGTGTCCCCGGTGGCGGTGTGGTGCTGCGCTGTGTCCCCGGTGGCGGTGTGGTGCTGCGCTGTGTCCCCGGTGGCGGTGTGGTGCTGCGCTGTGTCCCCGGTGGCGGTGTGGTGCTGCGCTGTGTCCCCGGTGGCGGTGTGGTGCTGCGCTGTGTCCCCGGTGGCGGTGTGGTGCTGCGCTGTGTCCCCGGTGGCGGTGTGGTGCTGCGCTGTGTCCCCGGTAGCGGTGTGGTGCTGCGCTGTGTCCCCAGTGGCGGTGTGGTGCTGCGGGGGCTCTGACGACATTTTGTGAAAGGCCAGAGTTCTTCCATGGTTTCCTGTGCGGTGGACTCTAGGAAAATGGCCGCTGGGAGGCGGCGCATGCGCAGATGGAGATCTCGGGAGATGAGATCCCAGCGCTGAGATTTCGGTGCTGAGATCCATCTGCGCATGCGCCGCCTCCCAGCGGCCATTTTCCCGGAGTCCACCGCACAGGAAACCATGGAAGAACTCTGGCCTTTCACAAAATGCCGGCAGAGCCCTCTGCAGCACCACACCGCCACCGGGGACACAGCGCTACGGCGCGCCGATAAGGTATATACGCATTATAAGATGCACCCCCATTTTCCCCCCAAATTTGAGGGGAAAAAAGTGCGTCTTATAATCGAAAAATACGGTAAAAGTAATAAAATAAATTAAATAATAAACAAATAATAAAGTTAACAAATGCCACAAAAATAATAACAAAGTAAATTAAAAAATAATTAAATGCAATAATCAATTAATATATTAAAAAGTAATACAATAAATTATATAACTTATATTTTTTTTAATATTTATTGTATTACTTTTTAATGTATTAATCTATTATATTTATTAATCTACTTTATTAGTTTTATGGCATTTACTTATGTTATCATTTTTGTTATTGTTAACAGTAAATGCCATACAAATAATAAAGGAAATTAATACGTTAAATTTATTGTTTTATTATATTTAACAGTAAATTCCATAAAAATAATAAAGTAAATTAATAAACTAAGCATAATAATAAATACATTAAAAATAAAATAAACATTTATTAATAATAAATTAATATAATAGTAAATGCAGTAAATACTGTAAATTAATAAGTAATTAAAATATAAGTTAAATTAAAAAGTAATGCAATAAATATTAACTACCGTAATAAAAAAAACGTTAACCGTAAATGCCATAAAAAAATTGCAAAATTGCTTGTTCTGTTCTTCCCGCCTCCCAATAAATGGAATAAAAAGCAGTCAAAAAATCTTAAGTTCCCTAAAATTGTAACAGAGTAAGCGTGAGCTCATCCTACAGAAGTCATCATACGGCTCCTTCAACGGAAAAATGAACAGTTCTGTCTCTTAAATCTGATTTTTTTTTTTTTTTTATCTATCCTGTAAAGCCATATACATTTTTGGATTGCTGTGAGCGTACGGACTCGCAGAATGAAGTTGACAGCAAGCACTAAAAATGAAACAAAACAATGTCGGAATTGATCTTTTTAATTTTCCATTTTGTCCATTTTTAGTTCATTATATAGTATTTGGACTATTCTTTCTACAAGATTTTGGAGGTGTCTGGGGGAATTGTTGCCCCTTAGAAGAGGTCAGACACTGAAGTTGGGAGGGAGGTCGGGCTCGCGATCACTGTTCTAGCGTATCCCAAAGGTGTTGGATGGAGCTGAGGCCCGAGCTCTGTGCAGACGGTCATGTTCTTTCTGATCATGTCGTTCTCAAGGGCATTCACCAAATCCAGATTCCTCCATTACATGTTGGCTGTACAGAACACTTTTCCTCCAGAGTCCATTGATGGCGGCTTTACACCACTCCTTTCGTCGCTCGGCATTGTGCTTGGTGGTGTAAGGCAAAGTTCATGCTGTCTGTACACTTCACCTATCAGGAATTTTTCCAGATCGATATTTTAGTGTTCCCATAGGCCCCCATTCACCAGACAAATAACAAAAGCCTGCCCGTTCGGCCTCCGTCTGGCCAGTATGCATTTCCACAAGGTTTGTTTTATTGTATAGGACTGTGCATTCCTATACATAGGGAGACTGAAAAGCTATGTATACCGCGCGGTGTACTTTTTCTTACAATAGGCATCTATGGTGGAGAGAACGGGCGCCTACCTTCTGAGTGCACCCGCCAGGGGGTTAAATTCAGATGAAAAGCATCTGAATGAAAATCCCGCTCTTTTTCCTATTCTTGTCTGACTCGGGCCTACGCTGCTGAGTCACAAGTTTTGTGATGCAACAGCGATCTCACCAGCGAGATCGCTGTGTGTGACACTTACCAGCGACCGGCCCCCCCGCCGGTATCGCTGATCGTCCTGGAATGGCCAGGACATTTTTTTTGATCGCTGGTCTTCCGCTTGCCAGCACGCATTGCTGCGTGTGACAGGCGGGAGACCAGCGATCAGCGCGCTGGTAACCAAGGTACACATCGGGTTTCTAACCGGCGCGCACTGCTTAGAAACCCGATGTGTACCTTGGTTACCAGCTCCCTGCACCAGTGCGCTGGTAACTAAGGTACACAGTGGGTAACTAAGCGACGTGTGTCGCTGGTGCTGATCACTGGTGAGATCTGCCTGTTTGGCAGCTCACCAGCGATCATGTAGTGACACACCAGCGATCTTGACAAGGTCATATCGTTGTCGGGATCGCTGGTGCGTCGCTATGTGTGACGGGGCCCTAAGGCTTGTTGGAAACCCATGTTATGAAGCTCCCAGCAGGGGGCACAGTTTTTGTGGTGCTGTTAAAGGGGTGGTCCGAAACCGAGGTTTATTTTCATGCTAAATGATTCTATTAATTGTAATAATATAATCACTTTTCTAATGTACTTTAATTAAAGGGAACCATACAGCGATACATGGCTGCCCGATCCATGGGCCTCATGTTTCAGACAGTGACGGCACCATTCCAGCCACATATCTCTGAAACTGTGTGTGTGTAGGCAGAGACATGTCAATCCAGGAAGCGGGCGGGGAGAAGACGCTGGGGACCTGCCTGTCTGACTAGTCTCCAGTGCGGCACGGTCCCGGGCAACTGTTAAACTGTACTTCAGAGCTAAACATATATAGCTGGAATCGTGCAGCCGCTGTCTGATACATGCTGGGTTACTCAAACATGACTTCATCAGGAGACCGAGGCTACAGTCACTACTGCCACAGCTGCTTTCCCCACCCTTAAACGCAGCGTCATCAGTGACCTCAGTTTCAGGGGCCTGGGCTAGTTCCTGCTCTACTGAGCATCAGTCAGTTGTCAATGTGAATAGCATGCTTTGAATGCACAGTGACAGTGCACTCCCTCGCCGGCTCTGAAGAGAAGTGACAAGCCAGCAAGCGAGCGCTCTGTCACTTTGCATTCAAAGAAATAGAGAGCAAGGAGCTTATACTGAGCACATGTCGGAAGTGACAACCTCAGCATGCTTGGTGGAGCAGGGACTAGTCCAGTCCCTGAAACAGAAGCCACTGATGACTTTTGAAGAGAAGTGATGAGCCAGCAAGAGATGCACTTAGAAAAGGAGAGAGTGCTGTGAGTAGGGACAGCAGAGACCACAAAACAGACCTCACTGATGACATCCTGTTTTAAAGGCGTTGACTTCTGTTTGAAGTGCAAGGCTGATCTCTGTTCTCACTGCGGCTCTCTGATGACACTTCGTTTCAGGGTAGCAACAGTCTCTGTGGGAGTAACTGCAGCGCCGGCTTCCCTGATGATGTCTCATTTTTAATTTTCTGAACCGAAATGTCATCTGATAGGAACATAGAGAAGAGAGGGAACAGTAAGAAATGTTTAATGAAAGAATATTAGAAGAGTGATTACATTATTACATGTAGAATGAAAATAACCCTTGGTTTTGGACCGCTCATTAACGCTGAAAAAATAATCCGAGATTCGAGCAGTTCGTTAGAAGTGGACGCTTGCATGATACCTAACATTTGTGCAAGCATTTTGGCAGGTGTGTTTCGTCACAAAGGCATTGGGCACCTCCGATGCAGAAGTGAGTGGCGCTGGGCAACCCCTTTAAAGGGAACTGGTCCCAGATTTGATAGTCATTCACCTGCTCCCTTTTCAGCTGCCACATCACTGTCGCAGCCGATCCAGGTAATTTATGGAACTTTCATGTCACTGCAACAAGCCCACCTGTGACATCAGAACCCATCCTGGAATCTAAAAGGGGACATGTCGGGCAGTGTCGCCATGAGTGCACATTGTGATGTCACTGCGTGAACAGATGCCCTGCAGAGGACGACAGTGCACGCTTAATCGGTCTCTTATGCATTTGATTACGTGTTCTTTAGTGATAAGCGATATGGTGTTATCTAAGCATGCTCGAGTGCTGATTGAGCAATTCGGCGTGCTCGAATACTATACTCGGAGTCCCCGCGGCTGCATGTCACGCGGCTGTTTGACAACTGCAACACACGCAGGGATTGCCTAACAAACAGACAATCCCCACATGTGTGGACTCTATCGAACAGACGCAGGGAATCGAACATAGTGTTCCAGCATGCCAAACTTACTCGTTTAGGACACCAGCATGCTCGCTGATCGGTAGTGTTTTCCCTTAGCTCTGGAGAAAGAATAGAGACAACACATGCAGGTATTGCCTAACAAGCAAGGAATCCCTGCATGTGTTGACTCTATCGAACAGCCGCGAGACATGCAACCGCTGGGAGTCAAATAAAGTATTCAAGCACGCCGAATATACTCAATTAGGACACCAGCATGCTCGCTGATGGGTAGTGTTTTTCCTTAGTACATGACACTCTATTCTGTCTCCACAGCTAAGAAATATACTGCGTGCTGACATGTCCCTTTCTGCTGCTCTTGTCTCAATAACAGGGTCATAAATATACACTAATAATATTGCTGCTTTAATGCATTCGTGAAGTAGGTTTTGGTCACCTTTACCCTCATCTAATCAAAGCCGTTACCTAGAGGCGACCATTTATCTCCCGCTTCCATAATAATTATTATTTCTTATTTGCAGCGGTAAAGGTATATACTTCATATGTGCGGGAGCTTGTAACATTGAAACGAGGTATTGATCCAGGCCCCGGTGCGATTTCTCCTTGGCCTGCTGTCAATAACATTTTGGAATCGCATAGTACTGTGGTTGACCTCGCTTTTTTATTTACTTGATCTTCTTTGTGCTCTGAATTATGGAGAAGAAAGTCTGGAATTATTTTTTAGCTACGTGATCATAAGATTGTTTTATGTTCTGATTTCTCTTACTCTCTATAATATATCCTTATAATACAATGTTACATCTTTATTTTTTTCATGGCATCATGGGGCACATTGCTTCCCTATTGGTTAATAAAGGGGTAGTCCAGCCTATATAAACGATCACCACGGTTCTCTGGCTACAGTAGTTGGACAGAGCAGTCTTTTATGTTTGTTTTTTTAAATCTGCCATACAGTTTTTATTTGATGCAATTTTTTACGCTCATTGGAAAGGGGGTGTGGCCCACAGTATAATAATAAAGAGCAGCCTGAGGACACGCCCCTGAGGATCATGAGAATCACACACGCCCCTGAGGATCATGAGAATCACACACGCCCCTGAGGATCATGAGAATCACACACGCCCCTGAGGATCATGAGAATCACACACGCCCCTGAGGATCATGAGAATCACACACGCCCCTGAGGATCATGAGAATCACACACGCCCCTGAGGATCATGAGAATCACACACGCCCCTGAGGATCATGAGAATCACACACGCCCCTGAGGATCATGAGAATCACACCCCTTCATCAAGACTATAAAGGCTAACACGACATAAAAAGGCTCAAATCTTAAAAAAAAAAATAAAAAAATCAGTGATTACTGAGGAGCAGTGGGAATAAAATAAAGAGTAAATACATTTGAAATGGTTATAGGTCCTCCTAAAATGGAGCCTGTTATATCCCCAAACACTATTAGCCTGCATCTTAACCCCATGGCCGCAGGCTAAGTGTTACAATGTTCAACCACACCTGTAAAATTGTGGTGTGCGTTTGTATTAATCTCCTCGCCCCACCGAGTCAATACTGGTAGGACAACCTTCCGCTGCAATTACTGCAAGACTTCTGGGGTCTGTCTCTACCAGTTTTGCACATCTAGAGGCTGAAAATAAATTTTACCCATCCTTTTCAAACTAGCTCAGTGATTGGATGGAGGCATCTGTGAACAGCAATTTTCAAGTCTTGCCATAGATTCTCAATGGGATTTTTAAAGTCTGTACTGTGCCTGGGCCATTCACACACATGAATATGCTTTGATCTTTACGCCCATTGTAGCTCTGGCAGGATGTTTATGGTCCTTGTCTTGCTGGAAGGTGAACCTATGCCCTAGTATCAATTCTTTAGCAGCCTCTAACAGGTTTTCCTCCAGGATTGCCCTTTATCCATTCTTCATTCATTTTCTCATCAACTCTGACCAGCTTCTCTGTTTTTGCTGAAGAAAAGCACCCCAACAGCATGATGCTGCCACCACCATGTTTGACAGTGGGGATGGTATTTTCAGAGCATTATGCAGTGTCAGTTTTCTGTCACACATAGCGTTTTGCATTAAACCCCAAGAGTTCTGCTTTGGTCTCATCTGACTCGGGTACCTTTTTCCACATGCTCGCTCTGTCCCCTACATGGCTTTTTGTAAACTGCAAACAAAACTTCTTATGACTTGCTTTCAAAAATGGCTGTCTTTTTGCCACTCTAAACATAAAGGCCAGATTTGCTGAGTTTACGACTGATAATTGTCCTGTGGACAGATTCTCCCACCCGAGCTGTGGTTCTCTGTAGCTCCTCCAGACTCACCATGGGCTTTTTGGCTTCTTCTTTGATTACTGCTCTTCTTACTTGGGATGTCAGTTTAGGTGTATGGCCACGTCTTGGTAGGTTTGCAGGTGTGCCATATTCCTTTCATTTTTGGATGATGGACTGAACAATGCTGCTTGAGATGTTTAGATCTTGGCCTATTTTCTTATAACATAACCCTGGTTTACTCTTCTCCACAACTTTATCCTTGACATGTCTGATGTGCTCCTTGGGTTTCATTATGTTTAATCCTTAATGTTCTCACACAAACCTCTGAGGCCTTCACAGAACAGGTGTAGTTATAGTGAGAATAAATTACACCCAGGTGGACTCAATGTACTAATTGTGTGACTTCTGGAGGCAATTGGTCACTCAGGATTTTATAGAGGGATATCAGATTACAGTGGAACGTGATACAAATGCACATCACAATATTCATATTTATATTTTTTTTAGTAATTAGAAAACCATGTATCATTTCCCTTCAATTCACAAACAGTTGCTACTTTGTGATGGTATATCACATAAAATCTCAACAAAATATATAAAAAAAAATATATAACATAAGTTTGTAGGTGTAATGTGAAAAATATGTGGAAAAGTTCATGAGGTATGAATACTTTCAAGGTGTGCGTGTATATACAAATATATACGATTATGTATATATTTTGTATTATATTTTATGTTCTATACAAAATTATATGGTGTACTGGCCTGTCTCCTGGTAGCGCCTCTGGACACTACGCTGACAGACACAGCAAACCTTCTTGCCACGGCTCGCATTGATGTGCCATCCTGGATGAGCTGCACTACTTGAGCCACTTGTGTGGGTTGTAGAGTCCGTCTCATGCTACCACGAGTGTGAAAGCACAACCAACATTCAAAAGTGACCAAAACATCAGCCAGAAAGCATTGGTACTGAGATGTGGTCTGTGGTCCCCACCTGCAGAACCACTCCTTTATCGAGGCTGTCTTGATAATTGGCAATAATTTCCATCTGTTGTCTATTCCATTTGCACAACAGCATGTGAAATTGATTGTCAATCAGTGTTGCTTCCTAAGTGGACAGTTTGATTTCACAGAAGTTTGTTTTACTTGGAGTTATATTCTGTTGTTTAAGTGTTCCCTTTATTTTTTTTGAGCGGTGTATGTGTATACTTTTTTTTGTATTGCTTTTTTTCCGGCATGTGATTCCACCTTTTAATAGCGTCCGAAGGTAATCTGGCCTTGACATGGGTCATAGCTTAATTATCGCAAACATGACTCCCAGGCTCCTTGGGGCAGGCCGTTGTCCTCTGTGCTCCTCACGAGATATTTGCCACAGAGTTTCCCCTCTGGTTAAGGGTAAATGGCTCATCTGCTGAACAAGAGAGGACGGCGGCCCCAGGCACCGTCACTGACTGCTCCAGCGGCTCGGGCCCCGGTTCGGAGGCTTGTATCTTGCCGTGTAAGGGGAACATGACATATTTTCGCGCAGGGATAGAAAGGAAAGTCGTATTGGAGATAACGGGATTAAGTCATTGCAAGGTTGTGCTGCCACATAGGAATCAATAGTTCTGTAAAGCGGGAGTCAAAGACTTTGAAGGAAGCCGAGTCCTTTTAGCCTTTACGGTATTAGCCGCTTGACTTTGCGTCATCTCGAATAAAACCGCCACATATTAGTCCGTACCGTGAATGTTGTGCAGGATTTTATAGGTTCATGTCCATAAAGCAGTCTTTCACAACTTTGCCCGTATGACCTTATTCACACAGTGCAGATTTCATCAGAATTTTGCTGCCACTTTGGCTTGTATAGCACATTGGCTAGTTAAAGGGGTTTCCTCTTTAAAAAAAAAAAATCATGATTGATGTAATAAGGTCTGATGATTGAATAGCGGCTGCAGTGGTGACATCGTGTTGATTAACGCTGCAGCCGATCACTGAGATCAGAGGTACGTCTGTGTTCTTTTCTATAGTACGTGATTTGGCAGCACCCCTGGTCTATTTGATATTGGTGCCCAACCCCAACCCTTTTTCCCTACCAGTTTAGTTTAGGAATAATAGAGAAGCAGGTTTCCACTTCAGGGCAGGCAAAATGGGACAATAGCAGGGCAATACATTCTGGGAAGTGAGAGAAAAGAAGTTCCAGTACCTATAGTTCTGGAAGAATGCCGTTGAAGAGCCTTCCATTTCGAAAGAATGGATAGAAAGCTACCGAGTATCAGAATCAAGACATGTTAATAGTTTTGTTGCGGGGATAAGGGCAGGAAAGATGAAGGTTTAGGAAAATTCCCAAATTAGTGATAAGACACAAACTTCTGGGAACGTCACCTACCCAGTTCTCATTATTCAAGTCTGTCGGTTTAGTGAGGATTTTTTCCGCTGCGGAAAACTTTCAGCGGATCAGTCCTGTGTGAACATGACCAATTGCAAACACTCCTTGGGTGGATTCTGGTTTCACACATCCGACATTCATAGTCCAAGTATGGTCCACCATGGCCAGGCCAACCACTGGGCTGATGCCCACAGTCCCATGTGCATTGGCATTGATAAGGCAGGAGACCCAGGGCCAGTCCGGTACCGCAGCCCATCTTTGGATCATGAACCTTGGACATGTGAAATGTGGTCTTATCCGAGGAGCAGTGTAATTGGTCATGTTCACACTGGACTTGTACGTCGCAGGTTTTCCGTAGTGAAGTAGATTACATTGTGGCTTTGATGTAAATGTTGTAAAATGTCGTAAAACGCAACGTGTGAACATAGGTTACATCGTGATCTGCTGCGGGAATGTAGCGTAGAAATGTGTGCAATGTTTACTGCTGCGATGTTGTGAATAGGTTGTGGGTCCGCCACACACTTCACAGTTTGCGTGGGGTGAAATGTGCCAAGGCAGCTGTTTAAAGGGGTTTTCCGATTTTACAAGTCTGCTTGTAACTCCCTCCCCTGGTCCAGTGCTGAGTCTCTGCCACTGTTCCCGGTGTGTGCTCTTGACTGCAGTGCGGACGTCCTGTTGATGGAGCTGCGTCCAATCACTGAGCTCAGCAGCTCTTCCTGAGTTGATGGCACAAGTTACTGAGCTCACTGATTGGCTGCAGTACTGTTGATGTGATGTCAGCAGTGCAGACAATTAACGGACAGTGGGAGCATCAGCGGAGACTCAGTCATTCACCCAGGGATTGGTGAGTAAAGCACACATTTTTAATTAGTGTTTTTTTTTGTTTTTTTTTCATTTTGTCTTTTCTCTTTTATTTTTTGTCTTCTCTTTTTGTTTTTTTCAGTTTTGTCTTTTCTCTTTTTCTTTTATCTTTCTCTTCTATTTTCTATTTCCTCTTTTTCTCTCTTTTTCTCTTTCTTTCTTTCTTCTTTCTTTCTTTTCTCTCTCTCTTTCTCTCTCTCTCTCTTTCTCTCTCTCTCTTTCTCTTTCTCTCTCTCTCTCTCCTCTTTCTCTCTCTCTCTCTTTCTCTCTCTCTTTCTCTTTCTCTCTCTCTCTCTCTCTTTCTCTCTCTCTCTCTTTCTCTCTCTCTCTCTTTCTCTCTCTCTCTCTTTCTCTCTCTCTCTTTCTCTCTCCTTCTCTCTCTCTCTCTCCTTCTCTCTCTCTCTCTCCTTCTCTCTCTCTCTCTCCTTCTCTCTCTCTCTCTCCTTCTCTCTCTCTCTCTCCTTCTCTCTCTCTCTCTCCTTCTCTCTCTCTCTCTCCTTCTCTCTCTCTCTCTCCTTCTCTCTCTCTCTCCTTCTCTCTCTCTCTCCTTCTCTCTCTCTCTCCTTCTCTCTCTCTCTCCTTCTCTCTCTCTCTCCTTCTCTCTCTCTCTCCTTCTCTCTCTCTCTCCTTCTCTCTCTCTCTCCTTCTCTCTCTCTCTCCTTCTCTCTCTCTCTCCTTCTCTCTCTCTCTCCTTCTCTCTCTCTCTCCTTCTCTCTCTCTCCTTCTCTCTCTCTCCTTCTCTCTCTCTCCTTCTCTCTCTCTCTCTCTCTCTCCTTCTTCTCTCTCTCTCTCTCTCCTTCTCTCTCTCTCTCTCTCCTTCTCTCTCTCTCTCTCTCCTTCTCTCTCTCTCTCTCTCCTTCTCTCTCTCTCTCTCTCCTTCTCTCTCTCTCTCTC